>NC_132924.1:81949169-82549169 GCF_047675955.1 Chlorocebus sabaeus | reverse complement strand
AGTAGCATTTCTGTATGCCAGCAGTAAATAATCTGAAAAGGAAATCAAGAAAGCATTACCTTTTACAATAGATACAGATAAAATAAAATGCTTGGGAGTAAATTAAATCAAAGAAAGATCTCTGCAATGAAAACTATAAAACATTAATGCAAAAAATTGAAGAAGACACCAAAAAAAATTCATATTCATGGATTTGAAGACTCAATATTGTTAAAATGTCCATACTACCTAAAGGAATCTACAGATTCAATGCAATACCCATTAAAATACCAATGACATTCTTCACAGCAATAGAAAAATAATCTAAAATTTGTATAGAACTACAAAAGACCCAGAATAGCCCAAGCTGTTCTAAGCAAAAAGAACAAAACTGGAGGAATAACATTACCTGACTTGAAATTATACTACACATCTGTAGTAACCAAAACAGCATGGTACTGGCATAAAAACAGACACATAAAACAGTGGAAAAGAATAGAGAACCTAGAAATAAATCCGTACATCTACAGTGAACTAAGTTTTGATAAAGGTGCCAAAACCATACATTGGGGAAAGGACAGTTTCTTCAATAAATGGTGCTGATAAAACTGGATAGCCATAGGCAGAAGAACGAAACTAGACCCCTATCTCTCACCATATACAAAACATCAAAGCAAAATGCATCAAAGACTTAGGTCTAAGATCTCAAACTATGAAACTACTTCAAGAAAACATTGGGGAAACTCTCCAGGACTTGGTCTGGGCAAAAATTTCTTGAGTAATATCCCACAAGCACAGAAAATCAAAGCAAAAATGGACAAATGGGATCACATCTAATTCAAATGCTTCTGCACAGCAAAGGATAAAATCAGCAAAGCAAAGAGACAACCCTCAGAATGAGAGAAAATACTTGCAAACTGCTCATCTGATAAAGACTTAAACAGAATTTGTAAGAAGCTCAAGCAACTCTACATTAAAAAATCAATCTGTTTAAGATGGGCAAAAGTGGGATTGCTGGATCAAATGATAGTTCTACTTTTTTAAGTCCACCAATCCCACTACTGGGTATGTACCCAGAGGAAAAAGAAGTCATTATACAAAAAAGATACTTGCACACTCATGCTAACAGCAGCACAAATCACAATTGCAAAAATATGGAACCAGCTCAAATGCCCATCAATCGAGTGGATAAAGAAACTTACATATATACATATATAATTTTACTCTGAGAACTACATAATCAAATCAGCATATTGCAGCAGAGCTAACTGAAGTCACCAAACAGACACAAGGACTCCTTTTAGACAAGAGAAAACCAAGTAAAAAATAATGACACAAAATAATTAAAAATAACGTGGTAAAAAATCTTATTCTAAAAGGGCATTTTAAATATATATACATAATAATATGTATATTTTATAATTATATTTTAAATATATATAATAAATATATATATTTATATTTAATTAGTGTGTGTACACTAATACTATTTGGCCATAAAATGGAACGAAATAATGGCATTCACAACAACGTGGATGGAACTAGAGACCATTATTCTAAGAGAAGTAACTCAGGAATGAAAAACCAAACATCGTATGTTCTCACTGATATGTGGGACCTAAGCTATTAGGATGTAAAGGCATAAGAAGGATACAAAAATTGTGAGGACTTGCGGGAAAGGGTAGGAGGGTAATGAGGGATAAAAGACTACAAATTGGGTACAGTGTACATTGCTCAGGTGACAGGTGCACCAAAATCTTGTAAGTCACCACTAAATAACTTACTCATGTAACCCAACACCACCTGTTTCCCAAAAACCTATGGAAATAAAAATAATAAAATAAAATAAATAAAAATGGGCAAAAGATCTAAATAGACATTTCTCAAAAGAAGACATGCAAATGGCAAAGAGGTACATGAAAAGGTGTTCAACATCATTGACTTTTGTTTTAAGGAGAGACAAACAAAAAAAGGGGGAACAAGCAGCCAAGGAAGCTGAGACATTTTAAGGAGAGATGAACTGTGAAATTATTTAGTGATTGGATCGGGCTGCTGAGTGACGTTGAAGGTTTATGCTATTCTATGCTGTATAATTGGTAACCACAGCAAAGCTGCGGGACTTTTGCCACAAACTTCACATCATTAGGCTCTCGTTCTCATCTGGGTAGCTCTATAGGAAGATGGAAAAACTAAAGAAAGGCTTTTTTAGCGATAAAGAAGGACAGTAAAAGCAGCACAAGAAGAATTGAGAACTCAGACTTACAAATATTTGGAATAGCCCTCTTCCTCCCAAGAAACCCTGGAGATCTGGGGAAGACAACTGAGCTCCCATGGTATACCAAAGTGAAATCAGTTTTAATTAAATACTAATTGAATTTAAAGGTCATGGTAAACTATCAACCTGGAGTCAAATGGAGGTTTTACAGTCGATAATTGGATTTTTAAAATCTTAAAATCTTTTAAAATTTTAAAATCTTTTACTATCAATACCCTTTTAGAATAAGAATTTTTATCACGTTATTTTTAATTATTTTATGTCATTATTTTTTACTTGGTTTTCTCTGTCTAAAAGGAGTCCTTGTGTCTGTTTGGTGACTTCAGTTAGCTCTGCTGCGATATGCTGATTTGATTATGTAGTTCTCAGAGTAAAATGATATCTAATATGTCTAATTTCTAAATAATCAAGAGTGCTTTATCTTTTGGTCCATATGCTAACATAGATGTACATGGCATTTTGTGGTCCATTACTATGTCTGAATAAATACTTCATTCATTCCTTACAAAAATATGTGAGTTTTTAATGAGGCTATTTTTAAATTCTTACAGATTAAAAAAAAATAATAAATTCAAAGAATGATTTGCTATTCCCACAACGCTGGAATGTGGTGGAATTAGAATTAAAAGTCATGGTTATTGGCTCCAATTTCTAATACTTTTCAATATATAATCTCTTAAAAAATTCGCTCCTGATTTTCACATCCAAGAATATAGTTAATATTATGAAACTGGCAATCCAATGATGGTTTTTTACCCTAAAATTCTTTTGCTTCCTGGATGAAAAGAAGAAGCGAAAAAAAAAATCATTATGATTATCATTACTATTGAGATGGAGTTTCACTCTTGCTGCCGAGGCTGGAGTGCAATGGTGCGACCTCGGCTCACTGCAACCTCTGCCTCCCGGGTTCAAGCGATTCTCCCACCTCAGCTTCCCAAGTAGCTCGGATTACAAGCACCCGCCACCACACCCGGCTAATTTTTTGTATTTTTAGTAGAGACGGGGTTTCACCATGTTGGCCAGGCTGGTCTTGAACTCCTGACCTCAGGTGATCCGCCTGCCTCGACCTCCCAAACTGCTGGAATTTTTTATGTTTGAAATAAAGCAATTACTAATCTTAAAATAAAGGTATTTAGGGGAATACAAGTGGTTACTGTAATCAAAATGATCCCCCATTTTAAATTTGCATTAAATGAAAGATAATAACCCGAATCTCAAGTTTAGATTATCCTTGAAATTGAAATTGTTAAACGTGTATGTTGTTATTCATTTTGATAGGCATTTTCTTAATGATTAAAATATACATCAACTGTACAAATATAATATTAAAGTGTAAATACAAGCAGAAAATGTCTGCATTGGAAAGTTATCTTTGCTTGTAAGAAAACAAAGACGTAGGGCCAGGTGCGGTGGCTCACGCCTGTAATCCCAGCACTTTGGGAGGCCGAGGCAGGCGGATCACGAGGTCAGGAGATGGAGACCATCCTGGTGAAACCCCGCCTCTACTAAAAATACAAAAAATTAGTCAGGCGCGGTGGCGGGCGCCTGTAGTCCCAGCTACTCAGGAGGTTGAGGCAGGAGAATGGCATGAACCCGGGAGGCGGAGCTTGCAGTGAGCTGAGATCGCGCCACTGCACTCCAGCCTGGTTGACAGAGCCAGACTCCGTCTCAAAACAAACAACAACAACAACAAAAAAAACCAGAAAGATAAGAAAATAAAGATGTAAATGCAACCTCTTTTTACTCTTTGATTCATTTCTTACTAAAATGGTAGCTATACATCTGAATGTCTGACTTTACAGAAAGCACAATTATTTTGGATTATAAAGCCTACACAATGTCTTGATTAGATCAAGATGTTTTCCAGCACAGGACAATGTGCCATTGATTTTTGACCTTCTAATGTTTTATACTGTCAGAAATTTTACAAATGACCTTTGATACTGTAATTCATTTGCCATTTTGTGGCTGTTTCATATTAGCTTACCAAGGTCATATACCCAACATAAATTGCTATGAGAGTAGGTGATTAATTAAAAAAAATAATATTTTCCAGGCTGAATGAAGACAGCTGTATAGACTTAACTTTATACTGAAAGTTATGTGAACCTTGTAAACCATTTTTGTTTTAAAATATTGGAGTTATATGAAATATGTGGAAAATTTTAAAATGATGAATATAAGAAGCATTTCAATTTTTTTCTATCAAACATACAAATGAACATATACAAAATTATTTTTGCATAAGCAGAATAATATTTCCATTTGTTTGGACAATACTACTACACACAATGTATTCAGGGAAACCAGATGAAGTAGTAAAAGTGAAGCTGTCTTGTGGATATTTCAGTTGTTCTGTGGTAAACAAAATTGTTTTGAGGAAACACCACATACATTAACTACCATTCTGTTTCATAAACAGTTCAAATAAAGAACACATGGCTTAAAACTCAGGAAGATATTTCATTTATTTGGCAATAAATCTAATTAAAAGGCAACAGTAATTATTTTCAGTTGATAAAGTCATGCAGAAAATAATAATCAGCATCTGATTTAGAAATTCAGCATTACCTTAACAATGTAATAAATGTGGTTAACATCAGCCTTCTGGACAATTATGATGTTAAACATCCTTGATTTATTCTTTCATAAAGGAACATAAGTACCCCTTAAAATCACTTAAAAGATGGTCTCATTTAGAAAATAATAAAAACAAGGGAGAATGAGGAGTCAGGTACGTAAACTTTCTGAAGCATTTTTCTTTTTTCAAATTGGGATTGTATTTAAAATTTAAAGGAAAGAATGAAAACATCACAGACTCAACCATGTGTTCTGATGCTAGACATTACTTGTTCCATTTAAGTTCCTTATGGTATGTCCTTTCTGTACTTCATCTGTGCTCTAAATCTGTCTGATGAATAGAAGAGGGAAAAAGAAAAAAAAAAAAGGAAGAAAAATAAAAATAAATGTCTACCTTTTTTCCCCAAAAAAACAAATTTTACTATTGCTCAACATCAAGGTCTATGCCATCTAGGACCCTTTATATATACTTAGGTGGCATAGACAGGGATTTTATTTTAAAAATTGAATATATTTTTATTTTATGTAAGCCTCACAAACCTTAGCATTAAAATAGAAGTTGTTCTCAACCAGAAGAGTATTAAAATGGCTTCCTTCTGCTCACTTTTTCTATCCTCTTTATGTATTTTTGTAAAGTATGATGTTTCAGCTACATATGGAGAATTTCCTTTGGCAGTGGTCATTGGGAGCTGGGTCTGTTGATGCCCTAAACCTGCTTATGGATGCAAAAGAAACCTTCAAAAATTTGCTCTGCAACAGGTAACAGCAACTGTCATTCAATTGATGATCGTCTTGTTCCATTTTAACTCGAACTTAACTCCATTACCTTCTCTGTCACTTCATTCTGCCAGGTCATTCCCATTGGTATTGAATACAGAACTATATAGCACTTCTTGTCTTCTAACATTTTCCTCAACTAGAACTTAGTGTCTTTTGTTGCTATATTTGAATGCACCCCTTCTCTAGAAAAAACATTAAGAAAACCTTATTATCTTTTGACAAGTCTTTGCTATCTCACCTGCGCTCTTCTAGTTTATGTGCTCTCTGGTTTTCATTACATTCTTCAGGTGCAGTGTTGCCCAGCTTGGCAAAGTCTTTCAGAACAAAACCCTCCATAATTTCACAGGACAAGTTCAAACAGCAGGAATGAGATAGGCTGGATGAAAGTGTGCATGTTCATTGTATGCCTGTGTCAAACTATCTCTTGTACCACATAAATATATACACCTACAATATACCCACAAAATTTTAAAAGAAGAAAGTGGGAGTCCTGATTCGTCATTTATTTCTATTGATCCTCTCTCTCCCCCATTTTATTTGTCACCTGGCGTCAAAGGGAATAATTTCTAGACATGTTCCTAATCCTATTTCATTTTGAATTTTTTTTTCTCAGTTGGCGGGTTGTCATTTTGGAAGGTAACTGATAAATTACATAATCCTCTAAATATCTTACTTTACCTAATTAAAATACTCCCTACCCTACTGTTATCAATAATGCAAGAGTTAGCTGCATTATAGCAGTTGGTAATTCTGTTACCTAAAGATTTAATCATCTAATGGTTATAACTTAGCCATAATTTCAGGATGGTGATTATTTAATAGGGCAGGAACTTCTTAGAAGCACATGTATTATATGATAGTAACACCTCTTCTGCCTACCCTGAGGGTCAGGCTTCCTAATTTTGCTTTAACAGATTTTTACCGACTTTCTAGACTTTCACCAATATGAAATAAACATACAGATGTGCACACCTTCCACACTTTAGACACACATTGGTAACTGGCTGGAAATCAGTTACACTCAGATGCACACTCCTTAGGATCAGTCTCAGTTTACATATCTCAGTATCTGGGGGAAGATGGTTATATTTTCTTCTTCAACTTTGAACTCTACATTTAAAAAATGTATATTGCTTGGTATCTTTGAGGATGGTAAAAGAAATCCAGAAGACTATAAGCTCTTCTAAGTTAGGAGCCATAACATCATGGTTCAGTACTACAGCCCCAAAAATAGCTCATGTCAACACATATGATACATGTCTAATAGGTATTTGTTGAATTAATTGTCAAATGTAATATTAAATGGTAATGACAATGTGGTTGAAAAGTATATTATTGGCTAAGAATAAGTAATCAGCATCAGGCCCAAAGAAAGATTCCAGAATACATAGGACACTTTCTAAGAAGGAGCCTACATAGGGAGTTGGCTAGTGCTTACCTCATTAAACAACTACCGTAACGGCTCTGATAATTTAGACAATATAGTACAGTGTAGCACAAAACCAGATAAATTCGACAGTGAAACTGAATAGAAAGTGCAGCAGCAATCCATACATTTAAAGAGTGGATAAATGGTAGAGGTGGCATTGCAGAATGACTTGGAAAGATTGGACTCTTGAAAGAACCATGCAAGCAACTTCTAATTGGCATCCCTGTTTGTTCTTTGCAGATCCGTGTTTCTGTCTTTGCATGATAATCTATTAATACACTCAAAACAGTATCAAGAATGATCTTTAAAATAGTTAAATAGGATTATGATTCTTGTCTTACTCAACATAAACTCAACAACTTTGCAGTGGCCTACAAAGCCTACACACATTCTACCATTGCCTACTCTTTTTTTATTTCATCCCGACTTGATTCCCCTTTACTTACTCCACTGAAGTCACACCAGGACTTGACTATTATTGAAACATACCAGGAGACTCTTGCCTTAAGACACTTATACTTGTTCCCAATGCCTGGAATGAATGCTCTTCAAAGAGACACACAGCTCACTCTCACTTCCATCTAATCTCACCTGTAAAGCCACTTTCTTAGTGGGTACTTCCTGCGCCATGTTGTCTAATATTGCAGGTTGTACTATCCCAACCCAGGTTCATTTCTTATTTTTCATCCCCACTGAATATTTCTCTCTAGCACTTTTTGCTGTCTTATTAGAAATTTTTCTTATTTATCTTTTTCATTGTATGTCCTACCAATAGAATGTGAGCTCCACGAGAGTAGAGATTTTGCTTTGCTTTGTCTTGTTCACTGTGTTATCTTTATTGCCTAGAAACATGACCAGTGCAATAAAAGTCTTGTTAAATAATGATAATTTTAAATTTGTTTTATTGTTATTTATTTCTAATCTAAATGTTTAGAAGGTTGAGAATAATTGGTATGATATCTATTCTTTGAAATTTGTTTCGATTTTATTATGTAAATAATTTGATGAACAATTTACATATCTTAGAAAGAGTAATCTTGGTACAGGTTACAGTTTTTATGTTAATATTCCTCAAATATTTTCATTTTCCTCCTCTTTTTTTTCTCTTATTCTATCAAACAAAGGTAAAAGGCATTTTGAAACCTTTTACTAGGTTGGAGATTTCTTAGTTATATGCTATGATTCATACAGTTTTTATACTAATATAACATATTTTGAGGCTAATTTATTATATACAGATAAGTCTCAAGTTGTTTTCCCTTTATGTTGAGATTCCCTTTGTTTTTAAAGACACTTTTTCACTTTAAAAATCATTTTAACTGATTTCTTCAATGATACCAAAATAATTTTCATTCACAACTTTGTGATAACATTTTCTATTGTTTTATTTATCAGTGTCCTTACCTTTACTTGTAAATTTCCCTTACTTGGAGTTTGCTTTGGTGGTGGTTTATTTGTTATTAGTTTGTACTTATACTATCTGATAAGCTTCATATTTTAATTGACTTATTTACTTCATTATCATTTTTTTAGCCATTGGATGATTGAAATATTTGGACCTATTTTCACCATTCAATTTTTTTTCTATTTTCTCACTTTTTCTATGATTATTTTTTCTCTTTCCTTGCAGCTACTTTGTAAAAGAGGATTTAGTTTTTGTTTAGTTGTCATGTTTTTCCTAGTCCATTTTCCTCACTATTTGGATGTTACATATGCTAATTATATATATTTTTTCTTTTCTTTATTTTTTTAAATAGGGTCTTGCTTTGTCACACAGGCTGGAGTGCAGGGATCTGACCTTGACTTAATGTAGCCTCAACTTCTTGGGCTCAATCAATCCTCCAAACTCAGCCTAATGAGTAACTGGGTCTACATGTAGGCAGCACCCATGTTCAGCTATGTTTTGTATTTTTTGTAGAGTCAGGATTTTGCACATTTCCCACACTGGCCTCAGACTCCTGGGCTCAAGTAATCCTCCTGACTCAGCCTCTTGAAGTGTTGGGATTATAGGCATGAGCCATCACGCTCAGCCTATAGTTTCTTTTAATAGTTATCTTTAAACATGTGATTGAAATAATGAAATCTAGAAACAATCAATATCACAACATTTTCCCAGAAAAATCAGGATTTTATGATATTTTACTTCAACCACAATAACTTCATTTGCATAGCATTGTTATCTCACTACCTATTTCTTTGAATTATAGTCTACAATTTTGACATTATTATTTCATTAATGTAACTGTTAATTTGTGCATGTGACACTTTTTTTATGTTTAGCAATATCTGATGTGACCATCCCTATTTGCATCTCAGAGTTTCTTTATACGGTCATTTTCCTTTCTATGAGATAATGAAGGTTTTTTGGTAAATTTACTCAGGGTTTATTTAACTGGTAAAGATTAATAAGCCCATCATATTTGAAAGATGATTTTCTGGTTAATACAAGTCTCATTTGACAGTTGTTTTCTTTCGGCATTGAAAATATTATTTCACTGTTTTGGCTTTCACAGTTGCTGGTAAGAAAATTGCATTAGTACAATTTTCTTTATTTTTATATTTTGTCTGGTGGCTTGAAAGATCTCTTCTTTGTCTCGATATTCTGGAGTTTTACTAAAGTATCTAACTTTGTGTGTAGGGGGTGGAGATGGTGTCTGTCCTAGTATACTTTGTACTTTCTTTTATCTGTAGACTCATGCATTTCATCAGTTTTGGACAATTTATAGAAATATCTCTTCATGTATCTCATTTTACCTTTAGTCCCATATTCTGGAAGTCTTATTAGACATATGTTAGAGCTTCTCACTCTAAACTCTAAGTAAATTTCTTTCTTTGACTCTCTAAGTCTAAATCAGTCTCTCTCTCTTTCTCTCTGATATGATTTTCTGACTACTGATTTATTCTTCAGTGTGTCTAGTCATTTGTTCAAATTATCTGCTAAGTTTTTAATTCTGAATTATAGGTTTTATTTTAAATCTGCTAATTATTGTTGGTAGATTACGCTGTGATTTCATTTTTTAATTTTTTACACGCTACACCTAGTTTTTATTTTAATTCTGTAAATGATGAATGCAATACCCAATGTTCTTTGTCTCTATGCTGATGCTCCTGATGCTCAACCCTTTTGCCTTGTTATGTTTTGTGACCTCTGATTACGAGCATTTCTTTTCCTGATCTTCCTCTGTGGGAATCTAGGGCCTAAATGTGAAAAACTTTAAGCTACAGAGGATTTATGTCTGCTTCTGGTATGACCCAAGAGATTCTCGTAACCACTCAAAGGCCCTCACAGAAAGGGAAGCTTTATTTGGTCTTCACACTGTGATAGACTCTCATAATGGTCTTTGATCCAAGTGTTGGTATGGGAATTTGATCCTCAGACTAATAACTTTCAGGTTATCTTATTCTTCACTGCTTCCTGCTCAGATTTCAACTCAGAGATTTACTGTTTGCTTGTTTGGGTCCTTGAAGATTTCCCTTATTTCTTGAGACTCACTAATGCATTTCTATCCAAGATCTAGTGTTTTGTAGAAGAAAAACTCTACAAAGGGTCTGATTCACCACTCTGCTGAGAGTAGAAATGTTTCAAACATTTTCGTATTATAAAATTTCAAATATTAGTTTCTTCGGTCAAAAAGATTATGTGCATCTTATTCAAAACTTATTTAGGCTTTGTATGAATATATTACTATCAGTATTTTAAATTTGCAACTCTTAAATTGGTTCAAATCCCTGTGATTAAGAATGTATTATATAAAACATATCATACCAGTGACTCAAGTTATTCTAACCACAAAATATAAGATTAAAAAAGAGCAAAATAAGTACAAACTGCTTAATAGTGATTATCAACACGTAGCCACTCTACAAGAACAAAAAAGCCATTATCTCAATCATATATCTATGTCCCCCAAATGAGGCAGCATTTCATTGATTCTTTTCATTCTCTAAATTGAGTGTCTCATGCCAAAAACATCCAAACTATTTTGCTATGGTAATAGTATCATCTTCAAAGACAAGATTCTTATAAACTTACATGATTTAATATTTGCTTGACTATTTTTACTTCATTCTATTACATACATTCTGAACATTATCAGAATTTGCAAACACTGGAGTCGGTATCATTATCAATTTGCATTAACATAAAACTCTTTTTCAAACTGTCTTAATTATATCATGCCTCATAAATCCAACTTGGTCTATGTGTATTAACTTATCCATAAATCATTCAAGTCTTATTGCCAAAATCTTGGCATATATCTTTATAGCACATTTAGTTATTTAAATGGACCCATAATTTTTAAGAATGTTATCCCTCCCTTTTCTCAATTAGTAAGAATTACTTTGCTCATAGTTGGGGAAAAATCATGTTGTACTGTGTGTTCCACAAATACCATACAAGGTATTGGTGTCAGTTTCATCCTAAAATTGTAAAATGACTCATTGGACAGCTGTATTCACCTGTTCTTTGCCCTTCACAAGTTTTCAGAAGTCATTTAGATAAAATTAATTTTTTTCCACAGGACGTTCTAATCAGTGACATTGGGGATATATTTTCAAGCATTTCTTAGCTTTATAGTTAGCAAGAAATAAATCCACCAGAGTTATGACACTATTTTTTCCCTTTTATATAAGACCAAAGGAAATGAGAAAATATTCTCTGTCATCACAGCACTCTGAGTCTATTTTCCCTGGGGCAAAACATACTTAGATATAGGACAGACACTAGGGTGAAACACTATGTTTGAGTGCTAAGGAAATTGTTCCTTAGAGGCCTGAAAACTTAATGTGTCTCATTAAATCACTACCATGGAACAGTACCAGGCTGCATAGAAAGTCAGAACTAGAAGAGGCTGGAGAAATAATCTAACAACACTATGAAATTATTTTACAGGTAAGAAACTGAGTTCCTGAAAAGTTATGCAATTTGTTGAAAGTCACACAACTAATTAATAAGAGATTCAAGACGAGAATTTAGGTTTCTGATTCTTAAATGAAAGCGTTATTCTATACAGTTGAGAAAATATAATTCTATATTACCTTGATTAAACTTTATAAGCTATCCTTCAATTTAAAAAGACTTATATAATTAACATCTTCCCACCATTTCTTTTCTTCTTTTTTAAAAAAAATTTGCCTACATTTCTTGTTGATTAGATGAAAATATTTTCAATATGAAATACTTTTCCAGGAATTGGGGCTCAGGAGGTTTTTCATAGACTCCAAAGATTCACGCACCAGAGACAGCTCTGTGGTGGGGTAGTCAGAAAAGATGGACAGGAGCAAATAGGAAAGGGTTTTTACCCCATGTTAAGTAATTCTGACTATATCTTTATATCAAAGAGAAGATATTGAAGGATTCCAACGGGACAAGCACTCGAATAACTTTTCTGCTTTATAAAGCTCAAGCTATGCCAATATTTTAAACAAAGGTTGGAGTGGAAAACAAGAGAACACTCAGCAAGCTATTAGATTATTAATATATACTCACAAAAAAATCACAGGGCTAGTCCCCCCAAGATATTATATTAGGTATAAAATAGTTTGATAATGTTTCCATATTTAATGAGGTATAATTGACAAAACTGTATACATTCAAGATATGCAATTTGATAATTTGGTACATTTCTGCATTGTGTAATAATTACAAAATCGAATTAACACACCTAGCACCATCCATAGACATGTGATGAGAGCAGATTTTAAATGTCTGCATCATACACACACAAAGAAAAAAAAATTTGTAAGCAAAATTGAGGATAATTTAAAGATAGCCAACTAAATAACTAGTGCAATATGCAAGGATAAAGAACACAGTGGGAGAAATAAATTTGGAGAGTAGAGAACTAAAATGATTTTTTTGGATTTGTTAAATTTTAGCTTTCTGTTGGGATATTCAGATAAATATTCTATATGTGGTAAAACAGAACCTAAGAAAAATTTGATTTAGTGATAGAGATTTAGAAACATAAGGATAAGTGGTAACTGAATTTATAGATATTAACTTATTTCTATGTAAACATAAAATTTTACAGGATTGAGTAAAGTAGGAGTTGAAGATGAAACTGGAGAATACCAGTACCAAAGAAAAAGGTACAGAAAGTAAAAAGCTAGAGTACCTAAAGAAGTAGGAAAAAATAAAAAGAATATGGTACTATCATGGAAGACCACAATAGGGAGAACATAATAAAAGAGAAAGTGCTCCACAACGTCATGTCCTGCAATGGGTTTAAGTGAGATAAGAACTCATAAGTTTATCTCGGTTTAGTAATGCAAAGGTCCTAGGTGAACGAAAAAGTAGTAATTTCAGCTAAGGAACAAGAGAAGAAACCATATTAGAGAGTTGAGGTGTCAGTGAATGGGAGTTTTAGATGTAGAGAAACAGACAAAATCTATTCTTTCAGAAGTTTCTCCATGAAGAAAAAGAAGGAGAAAACTAGAAAACTACATAGGGGAAATATTTAAGAGATGAAAATAATAAAAGAGATAGAATATGGGAGGTTGTATTACAATATTAAAATAAAATATTAACCAAGTATTTGAATTAGAAGAAATGTTAAAGGCTCACGCCAATCTGTTTGCTCACATAATTAAAGTCTGAAGAGACAAATGTATTTAGATATATAATGACTGTCAATTACTGACCAATTCAGGACCAGAACAGATGTCCTCAAAACAAAACCTGCAACAATAAAAAATAAAAAATAAAAAAATATATGTATGCTTAGGATTGTCTTGGCTATTTGGGCTCCTTTATTTCAGTTCCATAGGACTTTTAAGTTTTTTTCTAATTCTGTTAGGAATGTCATTGTTAGTTGGAAAGAAATAACATTGAATCTATAAATTGCTTTGAGTATTAAGGTCATTTAACGGCATTGATTCTTCCTATCCATGAGCATGGACTGTTTTTCCATTTGCTTGTGTCATCTCTAATTTCTCTGAGCAGTGGTTTGTAGTTCTCCTTGTAGAGATCTTTCATCTCCCTGATTAGCTGTATTCCTAGGAATTTTATCTTTTTGTGGCAATTGTGAATAGAATTGAGTTCCTGGTCTGGCTCTCTGCTTCACTGCTGTTAGTGTATAGGAATGCTAGTGATTTTTGTACATTGAGTTTATATTCTAAGACTTTGGTAAAGTTGGATATCTGAGCTGAAAGAGCTCTCAGGCTGAGACTATGGGTTTTTCTAGATCATGTTGTCTGCAAATAGGGATAGTTTGAATTCCTCTTTTCCTATTTGGATACATTTTATTTCTTTTTCTTGCCCAAATGACCTGTCCAGGATTTCCAATAGTATGTTGAATAGGAGTGGTGAGAGAGGACAACCTTTTCGTGTGCTAGTTTGCAAAGGGAATGCTTCCAGCTTTTGTCCATTGAGTATGATGCTGTCTATGAGTTTGTCACAGATTATTATTCTTATTTTGAGGTATGTCCCTTTAATACCTAATTTATTGAGAGTTGTTGACGTGAAGCGATGTTGAATTTTATGGAAACCCTTTTCTGTAAAGCTTAAGGCATCACACTACCAGACTTCAAGCTATACTACAGGGCTGCAGTAACCAAAACAGCATGGTAGTGGTACGTAAGCAGGCACCAGACAAATGGAACCGAATAGAGGGTCCAGGAATAAGGCCACACACCTAAACTATCCAATCTTTGACAAAGCTGACAAAAGCAAGCAATGGGGAAAGGACTCCCTAATCAATAAGTGGTGCTCTTATAACTAGCTAGCCATTTGCAGAAGACTGAAACTGGACCCCTTACTTACAGCATATTAAAAATCAACTCAAGATGGATTAAAGACAAACATAAAGCCCAAACCTATAAAAAACCCTGGAAGACAACCTAGGTAATACCATTCAGGACATAGTCACAGGCAAAGATTTCACAATGAAGGCACCAAAAGCAATTGCAACAGAAGCAAAATTTGACCAATGGGGTCTAATCAAACTAAATAGTTTATGCACAACAAAGGAAACTATAAACAGAGTAAACAGACAACTGACAGAATAGGAGAAAAAGTTTTGCAAACTATGTATCAGACAAAGGTCTAATATCCAGTATCAATAAGAAACTTAAACAAATTTACAAAAAAAAAAAAAAAAAAAAAAACATTAAAAAGTGGGCAAAGGACAAAAACAGACACTTCAAAAGACTTACATGCTGCCAACTAGCATGTGAAAAAAACCTCAACATCACTGATCATTAGAGAAATGCAAATCAAACCAACAATGAAATACCGTCTCATACCAGTCAGAATGAGTATTATTAAAAAGTCAAAAAATAACAGGTGTTGCCAAGATTGTGGAGAAAAATGAATGCTTATATACTGTTGGTAGGAGGGTAAATTAGTTCATCCAATGCAGAAAGCAGTGTGTGTGGTAACTTCTCAATGTGATAAAAGAAGAACTATTTAACCCAGCAATCCCATTACTGGGTATATACCAAAATAATGTAAATAATTCTCTTACAAGGACATGTGCACTTGTGTGTTCAATGCAGCACTATGCACAATAGCAAGACATGGAATCAACCTAAATGCCTATCAATGGTAGACTGGATAAAGAAAATGTGGTACATATACACCATGGAATGCTATGCAGCCATCAAAAAGAATGAGATCATATTCTTTTCAGGAACATGGATGGAGTTAGAAGTCATTATCCTTCACAAACTAATGCAGGAACAGAAAACCAAATACCACATGTTCTTCTTATAAGTGGAAGATAAATGATGAAAACACATGGACACATAGAGGAGAACAACAGACACTTGGGCCTACTTGAGGGAGAAGGGAGGAGGAAGAGGATCAAGAAAAATAACTCATATGTTCTAGCCTTTATACTTGGGTAACAAAATAATCTGTACAACAAACCCCCATGACACAAGTTTACCTATAGAATAAACCAGCACATGTACCCCCAAACATAAAATAAAAGTTAAAATATATAAATAAAAGATAAAAAATATTTTTAAAAAATGCTATTTCTTTTCTGCTTAGTATACACTTGGTAAAGTTTCTTTGTCAAGAGAAACTTATCGAAGAGAGTAGATTTTTTAAATTTTATATCCGTTTTACCATTGTATATTTCTTAAATGGAGCATTGAGACTATTTATATTCAATGTTAATACTGAGAAATGAGGTACTGTTTCTGTCATAGTGTTTATTGTTTCCTAGTGGTTTTGTTTCCTTGCTTATGTTATTGTTTTATAAGCCCAGTAAACTTTATGCTTTCAGGAGTTTTTATTCTGATATGTATAGACCTATTGTTTCAAGATTTAGAATTCCTTTTAGCATATTTTATAGGACTAGTCTAGTAGTGCCAAATTCCCCCATCATTTGCTTGTCTGAGAATGACTTGATGTCTCCTTCAAGCAATCTACTGATTTAATGCAATTCCTATCAAAACTCCAACATTTTTCACAGAATTAGAAAAAAAGTCCTAAAATGGAACCAAGAAAGACCCCAAATAACCGAAACAATCATAAACAAAGAGAAACAAATCTAGAGCATCACATTACCTAACTTCAAACTATACCACAAGGCTATAGTCAGCAAAACGACATGGTATTGGTATAAAAGTAGATACATAGACTAGTGAAATAGAATACAGGACCAAGAAATAAAGTCAAATACTTAAAACCAACTGATCTTTGACAAAACAAACAAATGGGAGGAAGGACACTTTATTCAATAAATAGTGCTGAGGAAATTGAATAGCCACATGTAGATTAATGAAACTAGATCTTTATCTCTCACAATATACAAAAATTAACTCAAGCTGAATCAAAGAATTTAAAATCTGAAACCATAAAAATTCTAGAAGAAAACTGAAGAAAAACTCTTCTGGACATAAATTGTTTGCCTTGGTTTCAAGACCCTGAAACCAAATGGAACAAAAATAAAACTAAATAAATGGGACCTAATTAAACTAAAATGCTTCCGCAGAGCAAAATAAATGATCATCAGAATAGACAACCTACAGAATGAGAGAAAATATTTGAAAATTATTCATGCAACAAAGGACTAATATTCATAATCTACCAGGAACTCAAATTAGCAAGAAAATCATCAAATAATCCTATTAAAAAGTGGGCAAATGACATGAATAGACATCTCTCAAAAGAGATATACAAGTGGCCAACAATTGAAAAATGTTTCATATTACTATTTATCAGGGAAATGCAAATTAAAACCACAATGAGATACCACCATAACACCTTACCCCAGCCAGATGACCATTAAAAAAAAGAAAACATAGATGTTGGCGTGGATGTTTAATGTAAATTAGTACAACCTCTATGGGACACGGAATCAAGATTTAATAAAGAACCTAAAGTAGATCCATCATTCAGTCCAGTAATCCTCCTACTGGGTATCTACCCTAAGAAAAAGAAGTCAATGTATTAAAAAGACACTGGCACATGTGTGCTCATTGTGGCATAATTTACAATTGCAAAGATATGGAATTAACCTAAGTGCCCATCAACCCATAAGTGGATAAAGAAAAATGTGGTGTGCGTGCACACACGCGCACACATACACACACACACACAGGAGTACTACTCAGGCACGAAAAATAAGGAAATAATGTCTTACCACAATTTGAATGGAACTGGGGGACATTATTCTAAGTGAAGTAACTCAGAAATGGAAAACGAAATACTGTATGTTCTCACTTAAAGTGGGGTCTAAACTATGACATGCAAAGGCATAGAGAATAGAAATGAACATTGGAGACTCGGAAGCGGGGAGGGTGGGAGGAAGGTGAGGGATGAAAAACTATCTATTGGGCACAATGTACACTGCTCAGGTGATGAGTGCACTAAAATCCCAGACTTCATCATTATACAATTCATCCATGTAAACAAATACCATTTGTACCCCTAAAGCTATTGAAATAAAAAATAAATTTTTAAACTTCTATTATTGAGGGGACACCAATATTTCCTATAAAATATGGAAGGACTATTTGAAATGATGTATTTATTACCACTGGTAAACATAAATCTGGAAAACTATTATTCCTGGTGACTTAGAAAACCAGAAGCTATGTAGCATATCATAAAAAGTTATTTTGGAGAGGAAAAGGAGATAGTCTAAAAATCATGTAAAACTGACTTTAAGGAACCTTAAAATGTTATTGTTTTTGCTTTTTATTTTCTGTCCCTTAAGTTCCTATCACTATTTCAATATATTCTTTACTTCAATCACTTGTTATGATAAATGATCTGTCTTTAAAAGATATTCCCACAGACTGACAACTTCATTGATTGACAGATAGATAGATAGATAGATAGATAGATAGATAGATAGATAGATAGATATTTTCCTACACTTCACTACTTCTTCCCTGAAGATGATCTCTAAAAGGAATTAGTTTGGAAATCATCAGGAATTTGGGAGCATAGATTTTCCTTTAAATAATGTTCTTCTCTTATGGGTTTCACTTCACATTTCTACCTAAATAGGATGACTTAGTTATGGGTTATGCATGATTCATGGTAAATCATTTAAAATACTGAAAAGTGTTGACATCCCTATAAAATAGGAAAGCTTGAGATTAGATATCCCAAGAATGAACATGTCATCTATTTCCTTTAGTGGTGCATTAGACCACCTAACTCCTGTCCTGACACTCAGTAGATGTAACAATGAAAGAATGGAAAAATACTTTAAAGAAAAAGTAAAAATATATTTATTACAATGAGGGACATTTTAGCTAGTGTATGTTGCAATACATTTACTGGATCTGTGTGTAGTTAGAGTAATTATTTATTATGAAACTTATCTCAGTTTTCCCAGGGTTTCACATCAGTTGTCCTTGTTCCTGATCTAGTAAGCACCACTCTTCATTTTCAAAAGTATATCTGCTTTGACAGTAATTTGTATATTCAGTGTATTTATAGCTATACTCTCCAGTCTACTCATTAATTTTTTCTTTCTATACTTATATCTTTTATAATGATGTGAAAGTTGCAAATAACTAGGAAGGAGTAAAATTGGTCAAATTCAATCTAAAAGGTATATGGAAAAGTTTAAAATTCTCAAGATGAGTATACACATTTGGGAGGCTGAGGTGGGCAGATAGCTGAGTCAAGGAGTTTGAGACCAGCCTGAGAAACCTGGCAAGATTTTGTCTCTACAAAAAATACAAAAAATAATAATAATAATAATTGACCATGCTTAGTGATGCACACCTGTGGTCTCAGCTTCTCAGGAGGCTGAGGTGGGAGGATAACTTAAACCCAAGAGGTCGAAGCTGCAGTGAGCTGTGATTGCACCACTGCACTCCAGCCTGGATGACACAGTAAGACACTGTCTGTAGAAATTAAAAAAAAAAAAAAAAAAAAGATAAGTATACACAAAATGAAGTGAAAATTGGAATATTTATTTGAATAAGTCTGGAAATATATTCTCTTACTCTAACAATGTGAAAATCTGAGGAAGATGTTTTGATTGAGATTTAAGTGTTGTAGAAATTGATTTTTATTTCTTCTGTATCTCTTAAATTATATAGAGTCATTACAAAACATATATATGTATACATATATATCTGGTTTATAAAGATGAGTGTCAATGATTGTAATCAATAATCCTATATTATACCAGGTACAGATTAAATATTTTATTCCAGTTAACACCACGAGATAGACAAAGTACAATTCTGTGATGACAGATGAAGAAACTCACTCAATGCTAAGGTTACCAGAATCAGCCATATTTTTAATAGCACCATATTTGATGCTTCTAATTTTTCCTGATATAGCTTCTATTTCTTTGTTATAAGCAATTCTTTGATGAACATTTTGTATACACATATCATTTGATACAAGTGTAAAAATCTGTCTAGAATAAATAGTAGAATTTCTGAGTAATGGGTGTGCTTATTTTCAGTTTTACAGGACACTGATAGATATCTGCCTAAAAGGATTGTATCAATTTTGAAATGCTCCACTGTGTAAGAATGTATTTTCCTCTAGTATCTTTTCCTCCAGATTCTAACACGTATGATTATACTTCTTTAATTTTTTGCCATTCTAGCAAAATAAGTCCATTATTTCTATATTTTGTAATACTCAGAAATGAAGTTGAACATATTTTCGTTTCTTGACCATTAAGGTTCTCATTTTTGTTAATTTTTTATTGACATTATTCACAGAATTTCTAATTGGATGGTTCTTTCCTGCTATTCTTATTGATTTGTAGTTATTTATATATACTGAATACTATTATGTTACATGCTTTGCAAATACCACATCATTATTTACATATTAACTATGTGAGGTCAAACTTTTTTGCCCTTTTTTCTTCTTTAGAACTTTTTAAAAAAGGTGTAATTTATACACTCCAAAATTCACTCTTTTCAGTGTAAACAAATTCCATAATCAAGGTGTAGAGCAGTTCAATCATTTCCTCATGACCCTTTTAAATCAACTTCTTCTTCCAGCCCTAGCCTCTGGTAACCTCTGATTGATTTGTGTTCTATCTCCAGGTTGTCTTAACAATATAAATAGAATCACACTCTATGTAGCCTTTAGAGTTTATGTTAAAATATATATATATAATATATATAAAATATATAACATTTTATTGTGTATATATAGAATATGTTAGAGCTATATACATACTATAAATATATAACATATTGCTATATCATATATAGCTAAAGTTATACAGCTATATAATATATATTAAACATTATATATATGTGAGGTATTTTATGAATGTACCAAAATTTGTTCGTTTATTCACCAGTTTGGTTGAAGGACATTTGTGTTGCTTCAATCCAAATGAAATTGAAACACCTCCTGTATTTACCAGTTGTGTGAATTACAGGATGTCTTTTGAGCCAAGGATTTACCATCAATAATGGAATGTGGAGTTTATGGACAGTTGCATTACTTGAGCAGCTACAAAATCTAAATTTCTACCTCAATGCTAATGCTTTTTCTGCTAATTGCTTTTATTCTGCTTTATGTTCTAATTGAACCTGAAATTAAATATCTATCTGTTGATAAAAGGGGATGATTCTAAAGTTGATAACACAATCTCATGTAAATGAATTTATTTTTCTGAAAATCATGACTTAGATGTCAAAAGAAGAAAAAACAACAACAAATGCATTATTGGCAATGATCAAAGTCTCAGAGTACTTTTTTAAATTTTTTTATTTTTTATTATACTTTTAGGTTCTAGGGTACATGTGCACAACGTGCAGGTTTGCTACATATGTACACATGTGCCATGTCGGTGTGCTGCACCCATTAACTCGTCAGCACCCATCAACCCGTCATTTACATCAGGTATAACTCCCAGTGCCATCCCTCTCCCCTCCCCACTCCCCACAATAGGCCCTGGTGTGTAATGTTCCCCTTCCCGTGTCCAAGTGATCTCATTGTTCAATTTCCACCTGTGAGTGAGAACTTGAGGTGTTTGGTTTTCTGTTCTTGCGATAGTTTGCTGAGAATGATGGTTTCCAGCTGCATCCATGTCCCTACAAAGGACATGAACTCATCTTTTTTTATGGCTGCATAGTATTCCATGGTGTATATGTGCCATGTTTTCTTAATCCAGTCTGTCACTGATGGACATCTGGGTTGATTCCAAGTCTTTGCTATTGTGAATAGTGCCGCAATAAACATACGTGTGCATGTGTCTTTATAGTCACATGATTTATAATCTTTTGGGTATATACCCAGTAATGGAATGGCTGGGTCATATGGTATTTCTAGTTCTAGATCCCTGAGGAATCGCCATACTGTTTTCCACAATGGTTGAACTAGTTTACAGTCCCACCAACAGTGTAAAAGTGTTCCTATTCTCCACATCCTCTCCAGCAGCTGTTTCCTGACTTTTTAATGATTGCCATTCTAACTGGTGTGAGATGATATCTCATTGTGGTTTTGATTTGTGTTTCTCTGATGGCCAGCGATGACGAGCATTTTTTTCATGTGTCTGTTGGCTGTATGCATGTCTTCTTTTGAGAAACGTCTGTTCATATCCTTTGCCCACTTTTTGATGGGGTTGTTTTTTTCTTGTAAATTTGTTTGAGTTCTTTTTAGGTTCTGGATATTAGCCCTTTGTCAGATGAGTAGATTGCAAAAATTTTCTCCCATTCTGTAGGTTACCTGTTCACTCTGATGGTAGTTTCTTTTGCTGTGCAGAAGCTCTTTAGTTTAATTAGATCCCATTTGTCAATTTTGGCTTTTGTTGTCGTTACTTTTGGTGTTTTGGACATGAAGTCCTTGCCCATGCCTATGTCCTGAATGGTACTACCTAGGTTTTCTTCTAGGGTTTTTATGATATTAGGTCTAACATTTAAGTCTCTAATCCATCTTGAATTAATTTTCGTATATGGAGTAAGGAAAAGATCAGGGAACTTCTTATACAAGGGTTAAAGATAAAACCACAACATTCAAGAGAGGGTAGGGATCATTTTGATAAGAAAAAAAATATTTTTGAAAGGGAAAGCAAATTGTTTCCTTGTGAACATACTCCTAGAGTGATTATATGTCAATAAGCTGAGGCAACTAATTTTATATACATTAACTTATTACATATTTTCATCAATTAAGTGTAAAGTTGTTTCAAAAATAACTCATACTAATAATCTACAACTAACTCAGCTTTTATTCCCATAGTAACAGAAACTTTAACAACAGTTCATTTGTATTGTTACCTATTTTTTAGGGTTCTTATATTTGGAGTTTCTTTAGTCTACGCCTAGTAAAAATGTATACTGTTAGACTCAGAGAAAAATAGCTCATGATTTTCAACCCCATAAGCTTTTGGAATTACGATAAGTATAAACAGGCAAAAAAGCTCAGTTTTTGAACTTCATAATCAAGAAAATGAAATAAAAAATAACAGTTACTCTGGCAAAACAATGATATGACTGCTATGCTTTTGATAATGAAATACAATTTTCACTTAAACATCTACCCTTTACTTTGACATCTCATCTGTTGGAGAATGACAGCTAACTTAAATATCAGATAACCCTATAAGGCCATCATGAAGAATTGCTAAAAATGTATTATTTATTGCAAAAATAAAATTCACGTATATTTAAGATATGCCTTTCAACCCATTCTCCAAAATGACAAAATACTATAATATGTAAGAGAAAAGCATTATATAGATGTAAGTTTCTCTTCACGTTCTACCAAGGATATGTTTATGTGAATGGGGTGGTGGGGTTGTTAAGCAAAACAATAAACAATTAAATAACATATACTGTGAAATGATGATAACATTTAAATTAAAAGCTCTTAATTTTGATTGACTGTACCAAGGAAAATAAAATATAGTATGTAGGAGAAGAAAATTAGGTAGTCCAAAATACTTTTTATGGGTAAATTTTATTTTTTAGCTTGTCATTATAATAAAATACTTGGAAACATATGCAACTAAGACAAAACAATAAACCAACTTTTGAATGAAGGAAGAAAGTTGGACAAAAGCAAAATAGTAGTAAAAATTGTAACTGAGTAACAGGTACTTAGAAGGTATGTGGTTTGAAACTGGCTTAGGCCATTATTGGCATCATGTTCCTTTAAGTAAAACAAATTATCTCTGTGGTAATACATTTTCCAATGTCCCTTTTCACTCTTCTCACATACCTAGTGTATGACATTGACCTGTCCACTTCACTCTTCTCCCTGCAAAAATCTAATCACCAAGATATGAAAACTCTCTAAATTGTCAATGGAACCTCCTCAAGGTTTTGCTAACAGAAAAAGTACTGGATCACATTGCAGCTGAATTGTCTCAGAATCTCCAGAAGCAGGGCTCAGGAATCAACATTATTATTCCAGTATTAAGTTCCTCAGATGAGAGGGGCCATATTTTTAAAGTACTGCTCTTTACAATGTGAAGATACCCGTCATCCTAATAACTAAATAGATTTTATAGGGCAAACCACTGACCATTGTTTCATCAAATTGCAGCAATGAATTATGTTGTGTACCTAACTTATGTCTCTGTACCTAACTTAAAAAAAATTCTTACCCTTTTGTCTAACCGGTCTTCCAAAAGTCTTCAGTTTTTAACCATGCAGACATTAGATTTTACTTAGGGAGGAAGACTATAAAATCATCAAATCTAGAGAGGAAATCTGTTTTAACTCCCAATTGGTATTTAATAATATGCTATCACATCCATATTTATTGATTGTTTATCTTTCATACAGAACTCTTGGTTCTTGCCATGAAATAATCAGGGACTTTTTGGTCCTCTTGGACCTCTCAACACTGTTTCTAGCTGCCCCAACCTCTACATACACTATATATCTTGTTCTCATCTTACTTTCTGTAGTAGAGCCTTATTTGACTACCAGGTATCCACATACCTCTTCTTGATAAAAGATCATAATTTTTATTCAGGACAACAGGTCCCTGGCCAAAATCAATTTCTTAGTCTCCCACTAAGTATGTCCATATCATTAAGTTCTTACATACTAATGGTATGTAAGTGGGGATGCTGTATATGACATCTGAGAAGGCTGCCTGACGGAAACTGACTTGCTAAATTATAAGATCTTTCCTCCTTCCATCTTCATCATTTCTGCTTAGAATGTACACATAATGGCTGGAGCATCAGAAACTATATTGGGCCACAGAACAACTTTGGAAATGGAAGCAGGATAACTTCCTGAAACCACTGTAGAGTCCCTGTGCTAGTCATGGACTGCTTACATCTAAACTTATTTCATGTAAGAGAGAATAATCTTACATTTTATTTTATGTACTGTGATCAGATTCCTGTTATTGATATCTCTGCAATTTCTCACTGATATATTTGCTGTCTGTAAGTAACTTGGGTAGATCATTATCATCTGACTCTGACAGAAGGAAATTATTGCTCAAATCCTGGTGCTGCTATCTTTCTGGTCTGTTAGCAAAACATATGTTTCAATTCCCACCGTAGGTTCTTTGTCTGCATGTCATTTGAGAGGAAGTGAGTTGGGAATGGAAACATTTTTTCTCTATCTAAATTGTCTCCTATGTGTAGATGTTCCTCGTTGCACAGCAGTTGGACAATTAGGAAGCCACTGCTGCACCATGGAGGTGGGAACTCCCCTCTTCTGCCTGTTGCAACCATCAATCCAACCTCCTTTCCTTGAAGTCGTGATCATTTAAGATTAATTTGCTCTTTTGGAAGAGGACTTTGTGTTGTCCTAAAGTCCACCAGAACTGGAGTTGGTACCCGGCATGATATTCCTTGTCTAGCATCACTGTGCTATGACATTAGGGATGCCTCTCACACCCAGGACTTCTGTTGGCTTCTGAGGTACAGTCTGAGGAAGAGAGTGATCTTTTGTCCCCTTCCTAGTTTAGAGAAAATATAATCCCTCTGAAAGATAAACAGATACTGTTTAAAAGTCTCACTTATGCTTTCAGCAATTTTTTCTCATCACACCTGAAGAAAATTCCTGTTGATTTGTATTTAATCTCTAGAAATTCAAAAAAATAGTGACTTTTCTACTTTCATCTGCAATCATTAGATTTCTTATGTCTTATTATCAAATCTAAAAATGTCCCCCCAGTTCTAGTGATATGTAATTGACAAATAAAAATTGCATATCTTTACTGTGTACAATGTGATGTTTTGATACACATATATATTGTAAAATAATTTAATCAAACTAAATAACACATTCATTACCTTACATTCTTGGTGGTGAGAACATTAAGATCTACTCTCTTAGCAATTTGCAAGTATAGAATGCATTATTATAAATTACAGTAATATCCAGTGATTACTGTACAACACATTTTCTTTATACATTCATCCTTTCATGGGCATGGGTTATGTTCATATCTTGGTTATTATGAATAATGCTACAATGAACATGGGAGTGCAGATATCTCTTCAACAGACTGACTTCATATTCTTTGGATATATACCCATAAATGGAATTGCCAGATCATATAGTACTTCTATTTCTAATTTTTGGAGGAAACTCTATACTGTTTTCCATAATAGATATACTAATTTCCATCTTTACCTATATTATCCACATTGATACTTGTTATTTTTTGATTTTTTGAATCTAGCAAATGTTTAGTCTTTCAACATACTTGTTTTTACAGAGAATTCATTCATTGTTTGGTTGTGTAAACAGTTATACCTTAACCACGAATTCCCAATATTATATGGCCAACAATTTATCCAACCACATTACACACAAATACACACACATATTACACATATGTAGAGAGAGAGCCATAGATAGTGAATTATTGTTTACTATCTTCTTGCAGCAATTCACAGGGCTGTATAGTAGAAGCTGCAACATAATAATTCATTTAAAAAGTAATCTGTTTTTACTTCAATCTTTCTTTTTCAAGAATCCCACCACATATTAATACATATTTATTCCTCTGTATCCACAGACCATTTTCCCTTAATTTAAATTTTAAAAACTCTATAAAAATAAATGCTATAGTCATGTCACCATTGTTAACGATGTATAGCCAACTCCGTATTAAATTATACTGAGAAATAATCTTTGAAAGTATTTGTCCCATCACATGTTGCTCACTAAATGAGCCCAATACATTGAAGTGTGACTTTCGGCTAAGTTGTCAACAAACGGGCAGTTTAGCATGAGGTGATAATAAGTATGATGCCCTTTATAAATAATAACACCTTTAGTGTTCCATCATTCAAATTTAAACAATTTTGTAGCATGGTTTGGATTACAATTACATCAAACTGACCAATTCAATTTTAGCAGATCCCAAACTCTTCTGGAAGGTTAAGGGAAGAGAACTTCTTTCTGCCTGCCTGTCAGCTCTGTGCCTACCACTTTCATAGTTGGCTAAATATGAGAGGACCTAGATACAGTCACAGTCACCCATAAGCCCCTCTCCCTTTCGCACACAGGAGAAAAGGAGTGACTCAGCTGGCTGCATTATTTCCCCTAGGAACTTTCAAAAAGAGCAAAGGAACAGAAATGTCTTCACTTTCGTATTTGATGATCACCCTATCGTATGCACAGATCCCAAGTTGATGCATGTGAATCGTAATAGTGGAATGCATAATCCACTTACTAAATAGGAGAGATTTCCTGTGAAACTTAATGCTTATGCAGGTTGTAATAAGCAATAAATGCTTACTGAAAGAATGCAGAGCTGAAACAATATAAAGTTTATAATGAAGTGCAAGTAGCTGTACAAAACTTGAAGTTGCTCCCCTCATTTCAAAATAAGAATATATAAAGAAGTTGCCTCAAAGAATCGAATATAATATTCATTATATTAAATTGAGTTTAGAAAATGTCTTAAGAATATTGGATTTGATTTTTAGGTTTCTCCTAGAAACTTCTTTCTCATCTTTTTCAAAAACATCTTGTCCAGCAGACTGACAAATCTTTGCCCAATATGACCCTGTTTTCTTTTTATTGTCATTCTTGTTTGCTTGTAGATTTCAAATATTCATAACTCAGAGCAGTTCTGATGTACATTGTTTAAAAAACAGGGCATAATGTGACAAAAGTTATGATTTTTGTATTTCACTTCAGGATTAATACAAATAAAGCATAATGTTACACATTTTTCAAGACTTAGATGTAGGTTTACATCCTACATTGTAAAAATTTAAAGCCATTTCTACTTTATAAAAGATAGGAAGTGACATTTTTGATCTGAATAGCACAGTGAAAGTTACACATCAAATTAATAAAAGGGTGCTTCCAGGACTAATATATTCAGAAATTTGGTGTTTGTCTCACATGATGTTGGTGAGCTCTGCTGACTACACATGGCCATTAAGTCATGTCAGCCTGCTTTGATCTTACTCAAAATCCACTTGATATCAGACATATTTAAACAAGCATTTGTAAGCTTTGTATCTGTTGGTAAAGACTCTAGCCAATATAAAGGGAAATCATAATTAAAAATAATTGAGCACAAATGCTTTAGTATTCTTGTTGTATCAAAATCTTGAGGAAAAACATCATACTCAAGCAGGATCAAGAAGAATTAACAGTTTCTGCCCTATAACAGCTCTCAAATTTTGAGGAAGTAGCCTACTGATGATTACTAAATTGGCATTTTCAACACATCCAGCTATAGTCCTTTTTAATACAGAATTCACATATTTGTTATTTTGTACAATATCACTGATTACATCATCATAATGAAATTTTTTTTAAAAAGAAGAGATTATTTCAGTGAACAATCAAATCAGAATTTTATTTATTTTTAGGGAGGCAAACTGTTACCTGTCCCTGCCTGTTTACAAGTCATTCTTTCTTCCTTTCTTCCTCTCATTGTTTGTTTTCTCCTTTCTTACTTTCTTATTTCCTTCCTTTTATTTTTAATAATAATTGCCAGTGAGCATCTTTTACATGTGGGACATTTTATATGCTAAATGTTTAAACAAGCTCGTGTCTGAATATAACTTAACTCTAGTAGAGGAAGATTGATAATAAACAAGTAAATAAATGTATAATATGTCAGATGGTGAAGAAATCTATAGCAGGGTAAAGGAAACAGACATTACTCTTGGCTGGAAGAGGGCAGGTACTATTTTACATATGGTAGTTAGAAAAGTCCTTTATGACAACATGACATTTGAGCAATGACAAACAGAAAATGATGAACCCTATGGCTCTGTGGAGGAAGAATATCCGAAATAGAGGGAACAGCAGCTGCTCAGGGCCAGAGGCAGGAGAATGCTTTGTTTATCCAACTTCCAAGCACCACAGGAATTTAAGAGGATAAAATTGGAAGGGGAGAATTCAGATAGGTGGTAGTGTAGTTTTTTGAAAATACATAGGAGTTTGAGATTTACTTAGAGTGATGGAAACCACTGGTGAGCTTTGAGCAGATGAGTGGCAAGATTGGACTACTACTGGGAAATGACCCTTCTAGGTGCTCAGTGGAGAGTAGACATAACTGCACCAAGCATCATAGAGCAACACAGAAAGAAAAACCATTTTCTAGGGTCGGGGAAGAGAATTTTTAGAATATATAATAAAGGAAAAATCTAAAGCTCCTATTCCATAGTATATTCTATTTGTCTTTTTCTGTAAAAGAAAATCTTCCTACATTAATAAAGGTAAGAATCTTGAATTTTGGTCAAAGTCCTTGTACCACTCTGGAAATCCCAGGTGAACATTTGCCTTCCTGATTCCTAAAGAAGCTGTTTTCATTGAGTTTAGTCCTGGTTGTGTGTGTTACAAAGTGAGTTCTTTGCACTCTCACTTGATAATTTCTTACCTCTCTTGTCTTATTCCTATACTGTGGCTGCTACTGCTCTTCCTCTTGCTCTCATGGAAACCCTCCAGTCTAGATACAGTTTTTGGAGGGTACAGAAGCCATGAAAAAAGGACAAGTCCATTGCAAAACCTTCATCACTGATATTTTTATTTTTATTTTACTTTAAGTTCTGGGATACATGTACTGAATGGTCGGGTTTGTTACATAGGTACACATGCGCCATAGTGGTTTGCCGCACCCATCAACCCATCGTCTAGGTTTTAAGCCAACCATGCATTAGGCGTTTGTCCTAATGATCTCCCTCCCCTCTCCCCTCACCCTCCAACAGGCCCACATGTGTGATGTTCCCCTTCCTGTGTCCCTGTGTTCTCATTGTTGAACTCTCACTTACAAGTGAGAACATGCAGTGTTTGGATTTCTGTTTCTGTGTTAGTTTGCTGAGGATAATGGTTTCCACTTTCATCCATCTCCCTGCAAAGGACATGAACTCATTCTTTTTTATGTCTGAATAGTATTCCATGGTATATATGTGCCACATTTTCCTTATCCCAGTCTATCATTG
Organism: Chlorocebus sabaeus; assembly: GCF_047675955.1. NCBI lineage: Eukaryota > Metazoa > Chordata > Mammalia > Primates > Cercopithecidae > Chlorocebus > Chlorocebus sabaeus. The sequence goes on along the minus strand of NC_132924.1, from coordinate 82,519,333 downwards.
ATGGGCATTTGGGTTGATTCCAAGTCTTTGCTATTGTAAATAGTGCTGCAATAAACGTAAGTGTGCATGTGTCTTTATAGTAGAATGATGTATAATCCTTTGGGTATATACCCAGTAATAGGATTGCTGGGTCAAATGGTATTTCTGGTTCTAGATCTTTGAGAAATCACCACACTATCTTCCACAATGATTGAACTAATTTACACTCCCAAGAGTGTAAAAGCATTCCTATTTCTCCACATCCTTGCCAGCATCTGTTGTTTACAGACTTTTTTATTTTATTTTTATTTTTTATTTTTTGAGACGGAGTCTCGCTCTGTTGCCCAGGCTGGAGTGCAGTGGTGCAATCTCGGATCACTGCCAGCTCCACCTCCCAGGTTCACGCCATTCTCCTGCCTCGGCCACCCGAGTAACTGGGACTACAGGCACCTGCCACCACACCTGGCAATTTTTTTTTTTTTTTTTTTTGCATTTTTAGTAGAGATGGGGTTTCACCATGTTAGCCAGGATGGTCTCGATCTCCTGAGCTTGTGATCCACCCGCCTCCACCTCCCAAAGTACTGGGAATACAGGCATGAGCCACCGCACCTGGCCTACAGATTTTTTAATGATCACCATTCTAACTGGTGTGAGATGGTATCACATTGTGGTTTGATTGTATTTCTCTAATGACCAGTGATGATGAGCTTTTCATTCAATATGTCTGTTGGCCACATAAATGTCTTCTTTTGAGAAGTGTCTGTTTATATCCTTCACCCACTTTTTAATGAGGTTTTTTAATTTTTTTCTTGGTAAATTTGCTTAAGTTTCTTGTAGATTCTGGGTATTAGAACTTTGTCAGATGGATAGATTGCAAACATTTTCTCCTATTCTGTAGGCTGCCTATTTGCTCTGATGATAGTTTCTTTTCCTGAGCAGAAGCTCTTTAGCTTAATTAGATCCCACTTGTCAATTTTGGCTTTTGTTGCCATTGCTTTTGGTGTTTGAGTCATAAAGTCTGCCCATACCTATGTCCAGAATGGTATTGTCTAGGTTTTGTTCTAGGGTTTTCATGGTTTAAAATTTTATGTTTAAGTCTTTAATTCATCTTGAGTTAATTTTTGTATAGGGTGTAATGAAGGGGTCCAGTTTCTGTTTTCTGCATATGGCTAGCCAGTTTTTGCAGCACCATCTATTAAATAGGGAATCCTTTACCTATTGTTTTTTTTTTTGTTTTTTTTTTTTTTTTTTTTTTTTTGTCAGGTTTGTCAAAGATCAGATGTTTGTAGATGTGTGGTGTTATTTCTGAGGCTCTGTTCTGTTTTGGTACTAATATATATGTTTTGGTACTAATATATCTGTTTTGGTACTAATACCATGCTGTTTTGGTTACTGTAGCCTTGTACTATAGTTTGAAGTCAGGTAGCATGATGCCTCCAACTTTGTTGTTTTTGCTTAGAATTATCTTGGCTATGTGGGCTCTTTTATAGTTCCATATAAAATTTAAAGTAGTTTTTTCTAGTTCCATGGAGAACTAAAAAAAGCTAATGGTAGCTTGATAGGAATAGCATTGAATCTATAAATTACTTTGAGCAGTATGGCCATTTTCACTTTATTGATCTTCGTATCCATGAGCATGGAATGCTTTTCCATTTGCTTGTGTCCTCTCTTATTTCCTTGAGCAGTGGTTTGTAGCTCTCCTTGAAGAGGTTCTTTGCATCCCTTCTAAGTTGTATTCCTAGGTATTTTATTCTCTTTGTAGCAATTGTGAATGGGAGTTCACTCATGATTTGGCTTCCTGCTTGTCTATTATTTGTGTATAGAAATGCTTTTGATTTTTTGCACATTGATTTTGTATCCTAAGACTTTGCTGAAGTTGTTTACAAGTTTAAGGAGTTTTGGGGCTGAGGTGATGGGGTTTTCTAAATATACAATCTTGTCCTCTGCAAACAGAGACAATTTGACTTCCTCTTTTCCTAATTGAATACCCTTTATTTCTTTCTCTTGCCTGATTGCCCTGGCGAGAATAAGAGTGGGCATTCTTGTTTTGTGCCAGTTTTCAAAGGGAATGTTTGCAGCTTTTGCCCATTCAGTATGATATTGGCTATGGATTTGTCCTAAATAGCTTTTAAGATTTTAAAATATGTTACATCAATACATAGTTTTTTTTTTTTTTTACAGATATTTTAATTTTATTGTAAATTATTTTTAAATTCAATATTATTTCTTGACTCTGTAAAACATTTGCATGGTCCAAGAGTCGAAATTATATCTAAAAATGTTCAATGAAGTTTTTTTTTTTGTTTTTTTTTTTTTTTTTTATACTTTGAGTTCTAGGGTACATGTGCATAACGTGCAGGTTTGTTACATATGTATACTTGTGCCATGTTGGTGTGCTGCAGCCATCAACTCGTCAGCACCCATCAACTCGTCATTTACATCAGGTATAACTCCCAGTGCAATCCCTCCCCCCTCCCCCCTCCCCATGATAGGCCCCAGTGTGTGATGTTCCCCTTCCCTATTCACAATAGCAAAGACTTGGAATCAACCCAAATGTCCATCAGTGACAGACTGGATTAAGAAAATGTGGCACATATACACCATGGAATACTATGCAGCCATAAAGGGGGATGAGTTTGTGTCCTTTGTAGGGACATGGATGCAGCTGGAAACCATCATTCTTAGCAAACTATCACAAGAACAGAAAACCAAACACTGCATGTTCTCACTCATAGGTGGGAACTGAACAATGAGATCACTTGGACTTGGGAAGGGGAACAATACATAGTTTATTGAGAGTTTTTAGCATGAAGGCCTGTTGAATTTTGTCGAAGGCCTTTTCTGCCTCTATTGAGATAATCATGTGTTTTTTGTCATTGGTTCTGTTTATGTGATAGATTACATTTACTGATTTGTGTATGTTGAACCAGCCTTGCATCACAGGGATGAAGCCTATTTTATTGTGGTAGGTAAGTTTTTTGATGCATCACTGATATTTTAAGCCTCTTACTTTATACCAGCAAATGTTTGACTCCATAATTTTCATTATGTGAGAAATATAAACACCTATTTTCTTTATCTATCAAACCCAAATATCATTCTCTGCAAATAAGTACTCTTAACTGAGACAAAAAGAAACCTCCTTTTGTTCTAACCATAAAAGTAATATTTCTATACTTTCACTGTGTGGTAATTATGCATTAACCACTTTAAGTGTTTGATTGCTAAAAGAAATCACAGGACTCAAAAGTTTGTAGAGATTTTGATTATTTAATTTGTTTTGGAGCTTTGTTCTTTTCTCATTGAATAGTTACATCACAGCAAAGGACACAGTAGAGGCAATAGTATCCGTAGGTTATTCATAAAAGGGATCATGAAATTTTAGGCACAGGCTTCTTTGACTTCCTACTGCTCTATCACATAGCATGCACCAGTGATTTCTGTCTTTCTGAGTAAATCTTAAAATCCTATCTATTTCAAAAACCTACACTACCACCTCTCTCAATTCTCCCTTTCAATTTCATTCTCACAAACCTTTGTTGTGCTTGACAGTTGGATACCTTAAGCATTCTTCTGCTTCAAGGCCTTTGCACCCTTGTCCTCCAGTCTTAAACTTCTATCTGCATGCATTCAAAACACCTAGGTACCAAGAGGCCCCAAAATATACTAGTGGTGGTGGTCTCTGATAACCTGTGCAGGTGGTTAATTCCAGCCTTCAGTGTTGAATGCCCTTCCTCAAGGCTGTAATCAATGTTACCCCCAAACCAAATGCTCAAAAGAGAATATATCTTGCCTGGGAACAATTCACAGATTCATGCTTATGAAACATCATTTATCTTTAGTTAATACATACTATGGCATTTGTAAATGTCTCTGGAGATGAGCATGAGATCATTCCATGTCAGTTAAGATTAATCCATACTATGTATGTCATCAAGTATGATATGCTATATATTTTGGTAGATGTTATTTCATCAAATTAAGGAGATTTTTAACTATTTTCTAAGATGTTTTGTTACGAGTGAAGAATTTCATCAAACATTTTTCTTTAGTTGTTGAGATATCGTACATTGTTTCTTTCTTTAATCTGGTGTTATTATATATCATATTAATACCAATCACAAAAATAAACTACCTTTGCTTTCCTAAGATAGCTCCTATTTTACCAAAATAATTATTTTTATGTATGATATAATCAATTTCTTGATGTTACTTATCAATTTTACAAGAATAATTGAGATTAATATGTAATTTTCTAACTGACCTTGTTTAGTTTGAGAATCATAATTATAATAAACTCATGAATGAGCTGTGAAACTTTCCTCAACTATATATTTTTTAACAAAGCTCAAAGATTTTCATAAATTCTATCTTTCTACTACAAAAAATAAGATTAGCATTCTTTATCTTTCTTCATTATTATTAGCTAGAGTCCTAACTCATCATTTTTAACAAATATTGGATATTTTTGGATATGCAAATCTGTAAGAAGAAAATATAGTAATAAAGCTATAACAAGGGACACTATAATTGTTTGACTGAATTGAGTATCTTCATCAAAATACACTTTACAAATGAAATTCTCATACTTATGCTTTGTATGAAATACAGTAAATCCTGACAAATCCAAAGATTAAGTGTACAGAAGATGCCTCTTGTACACTGGTACATTTGATTTTCAAATTTTATAAAATTTTAAACTATACATGAGGGCCAATATAGTATGAGCAGGAAGGTGGAATGTTTAGTAGCCTTGTACTCAACTTTTTAGCTTAAAAATCTAAGATATATTTGATTATGTCAAAAATATACAAATAGGTTATTTATATATAAGCAATTTATAATATAAAATATAAGAATTATTTATAAAGAAACTAACACAAATTTGTGCATTGAAAATTCAATGTTTTTTATTGGAAATATAATAGCTATAAATATGTTTTCAAAATCCACACTGAAAAAAAAATGGTGAATAAGTCAATGAAACTCAGTCTGTGTTCTCACAGTTCATTGAATTAAATGCCATAATTTCCTCTACCAGACTGCACAGAAAATGGAATCTAATTTCATCAGAAACATTTACAGATCCCTCTAGCTAATTCATTTAATGGTAAAGACTGGATTATACCTCAATATTTGGCATTGAAGGAATGTAAATTTTGGGATCACTAAACAAATGAAAACATTTACAAGTAACAAGTATTGACTTGCTGTCAGGTAGCAATCACAGAATCGGCTGATAAACAATATACTAAGTGGCTATAGAACACTCTGCTATTACCCTTTCATGGCGACATGAGAAAGTGATAACAAGCAAAAATCATGCTTTTACCTGGCAAAAAAGCTTCATTTATCCAACTTTCATCCATCCACATTTCTAATTACTTAAAAGGTGGTCTTTAAAGCCACAAAATCCTCACCTGCCACCAATTAGCTACCGATTCTGGGCACGTTATTTAACATGCTTCTCAGATTCCTCAACTGTGAAATGCAGATAATAATATACCTCTCTCAGACTATGTAAGAGGAAGAAACAAGTATATATATGTGTGTCTATATACATACAAATATGTATACACACACACACAAACACACATATATTTACAATGGTAAGTACCTATATGTGTGCTTACAAAGGTAAATATATATATGTACACCCATACATGCACATATGTTTACTAAGGTAAATACATATACATGTTTACAAAGGTAAATATATATATGTTTACAAAGGTAAATATAAATACATGTATTTACAAGGGTAAATATATATACATGTATTTACAAACTATATGCATATAAATATATACCTTATATTTAATATCCCTTATATAAGATGTGTGTGTTATATACATATAAGATATATACGGTAAAAATGTATATAAGGTAGATATACACCTTATATGTTTATATAGATATGTTAAATATTTATGTATATGTTTATATACATACCATATAAAGTATATAGAGATATAAAATTATATATAATTACACATATAAACATGCAAATATTTACATGAAAATATATGTAATATATAAATATTTACATGTAAATATATGTAATATATAAATATTTACATATATAAGGTATATGTGTATATACCTATATAAAGTTATATAAGGTATATAAATATATAAAGGTATATAAGGTATACTGATATATATTTAAGGTGTTTTTATATATAAGCATATATTTTATATACCATGTATTTATATATACACTCCTTTGTATATATAAAATATATATTTATATACTATATAATTATACCATATATAAATACAAGATATATAAATATATATATGTATACATATATAAAGGTATATAGTTTTTTATTTAATTTTTTTTTTTCTTAGGGGCACCCAAGATAGTCGAATAGGAACAGCTCCAGCCTCCAGCTCCCAGTGTGAGTGACACAGAAGACAAGCGATTTCTACATTTTCAACTGAGGTACCAGGTTCATCTCACTGGGTTGTGTCGGACAGTCGGTGCTGGTCAGTGGGTGCAGCCCGACCAGCGAGAGCTGAAGCAGGGCGAGGCATTGCCTCACCTGGGAAGTGCAAGGGGGAAGGGAATTCCTTTTCCTAGCCAAGGCAAACTGAGACACGCAACACCAGGAAAATCGGGTAACTCCCACTCTAATACTGTGCTTTACCAAGGGTCTTAGCAAATGGCACACCAGGAGATTATATCCCACACCTGGCCCAGAGGGTCCCACACCCACAGAGCCTCCCTCATTGCTAGCACAGCAGTCTGAGATCTAACTGCAATGCTGCAGCAAGGCTGGGGGAGGGGCGCCCGCCATTGCTGAGGCTTAAGTAGGTAAACAAAGCTGCCAGGAAGCTCGAATTGGGTGGAGCCCACTGCAGCTCAAGGAGGCCTGCCTGCCTCTGTAGACTCCATGTTTGGGGACAGGGCATAGCTAAACAAAAAGCAGCAGAAACCTCTGCAGATGTAAATGTCCCTGTCTGACAGCTTTGAAGAGAGAAGTGGTTCTCCCGGCATGGCAGTTGAGATCTGAGAACAGACAGACTGCCTGCTCAGGTCGGTCCCTGACCCTTGAGTAGCCTAACTGGGAGACATCCCTCATGAGGTGCAGACTGACAACTCACACATCACACGGCTGGGTACACCTCTGAGACGAAGCTTCCAGAGCAAGAATCAGACAGCAACACTTGCTGTTCAGCAATATTCTATCTTCTGCAGCATCCACTGCTGATACCCAGGCAAACAGGGTCTGGAGTGGACCTCAAGCAAACTCTAACAGGCCTACAGCTGAGGGTCCTGACTGTTAGAAGGAAAAATAAACAGAAAGGACACCCACACCAAAACCTCATCACTACGTCACCATCAACAAAGACCAAAGGAAGATAAAACCACAAAGATGGGGAAAAAGCAGTGCAGAAAAGCTGGAAATTTAAAAAATCGGAGCGCATCTCCCCCTCCAAAGGAACTCAGCTCATCGCCAGCAAGAGAACAAAGCTGGACGGAGAATGACTTTGACAAGTTGAGAGAAGAAGGCTTCAGTCGATCAAACTTCTCAGAGCTAAAGGAGGAACTATGTACCCAGTATAAATTAAAAACCCTGATAAAAGAATGGAAGAATGGATAACTAGAATAATCAATGCAGAGAAGTCCATAAATGAACTGATAGAGATGAAAACTATGACACGAGAACTACGTGACAAATGCACAAGCTTCAGCAACCGATTTGATCAACTAGAAGAAAGAGTATCAGTGATTGAAGATCAAATGAATGAAATGAAGCGAGAAGAGAAGTTTAGAGTAAAAAGAGTAAAAAGACATGAACAAAACCTCCAAGAAATATGGGATTATGTGAAAAGATCAAATCTACGTCTGACTGGTGTGCCTGAAAGTGACGGGGAGAATGGATCCAGGTTGGAAAACACTCTGCAGGATATTATGCAGGAGAACTTCCCCAACATAACAAGGCAGGCCAACATACAAATTCAGGAAATACAGAGACCACCACAAAGATACTCCTTGAGAAGAGCAACTCCAAGACACATAACTGTCAGATTCACCAAAGTTGAAATGAAGGAAAAAATGTTAAGAGCAGCCAGACAGAAAGGTCGGGTTACCCATAAAGGGAAGCCCATCAGACTAACAGCAGATCTCTGGGCAGAAACTCTACAAGCCAGAAAAGAGTGGGGGCCAATATGCAACATTCTTAAAGAATTTTCAACCCAGAATATCGTATCCCACTAAACTAAGTTTCATATGTGAAGGAGAAATTAAATCCTTTACAGACAAGCAAATGCTGAAAGATTTTGTCACCACCAGGCCTGCCTTACAAGAGATGCTGAAGGAAGCACTAAACATGGAAAGGAACAACTGGTACCAGCCATTGCAAAAACATGCCAAAATATAAAGACCATTGATGCTAGGAAGAAACTGCATCAACTAACGAGCAAAAAAACCACCTAATATCCCAATGACAGGATCAAGTTCACATATAACAATATTAACCTTAAATGTAAATGGACTAAATGGTCCATTAAAAGACACAGACTGGCAAATTGGATAAAGAGTCAAGATCCATCAGTTTGCTGTATTCAGGAGACCCATCTCACATGCAGAGACACATATAGGCTCAAAATAAAGGGATGGAGGAAGATCTACCAAGCAAATGGAAAACAAATAAAGGCAGGGGTTACAATCCTAGTCTCTGATAAAACAGACTTTAAACCAATAAAGATCAAAAGAGACAAGGCCATTACATAACGGTAAAGGGATCAATTTAACAAGAAGGGCTAACTATCCTAAATATATATACACCCAATACAAGAGCACCCAGATTCATAAAGCAAGTCCTTAGAGACTTACAAAGAGACTTAGACTCTCATACAATAATAATGGGAGACTTTAACACCCCACAGTCAACATTAAACAGATTAACGAGACAGAAAGTTAACAAGGATATTCAGGAATTGAACTCAACTCTACACCAAGCAGACCTAATAGACATCTACAGAACTCTCCACCCCAAATCAACAGAATATATATTCTTCTCAGCACCACATTGCACTTATTCCAAAATTGACCACACAGTTGGAAGTAAAGCACTCCTCAGCAAATGTAAAAGAAGAGAAATTATAACAAACTGTCTCTCAGACCACAGTGAAATTAAACTAGACTCAGGACTAAGAAACTCAATCAAAACTGCTCAACTACATGGAAACTGAACAACCTGCTCCTGAATGACTACTGGGTATATAACAAAAAGAATGCAGAAATAAAGATGTTCTTTGAAACCAATGAGAACAAAGATACAACATGCCAGAATCTCTGGGACACATTTAAAGCAGTGTGTAGAGGGAAATGTATAGCACTAAATGCCCACAAGAGAAAGCAGGAAAGATCTAAAATTGACACCCTAACATCACAATTAAAAGAACTAGAGAAGCAAGAACAAACACATTCAAAATCTAGCAGAAGGCAAGAAATAACTAAGATCAGAGCAGAAATGAAGGAGATAGAGACACAAAAAAACCCTCCAAAAGATCAATGAATCCAGGAGATGGTTTTTTGAAAAGATCAACGAAATTGATAGACCACTAGCAAGACTAATAAAGAAAAAAAGAGAGAAGAATCAAAATACAAACTACCATCAGAGAATACTATAAACACTTTTACATAAGTAAACTAGAAAACCTAGAAGAAATGGATAATTTCCTGGACACTTACACTCTCCCAAGACTAAATCAGGAAGAAGCTGAATCCCTAAATAGACGAATAGCAGGCTCTGAAATTGAGGAAATAATTAATAGCCTACCAACCAAAAGAAGTCCAGGACCAGACGGATTCACAGCCAAATTCTACCAGAGGTACAAGGAGGAGCTGGTACCATTCCTTCTGAAACTATTCCAATCAATAGAAAAAGAGGGAATCCTCCCTAACTCATTTTATGAGTCCAATATCATTTTGATACCAAAGCCTGGCAGAGACACAACAGAAAAAGAGAATTTTAGACCAATATCCCTGATGAACATCAATGTAAAAATCCTCACTAAAATACTGGCAAACCGAATCCAGCAGCACATCAAAAGGCTTATCCACCATGATCAAGTGGGCTTCATCCCTGGGATGCAAGGCTGGTTCAACACATGCAAATCAATAAATGTAATCCAGCATATAAACAGAACCAAAGACAAAAACCACATGATTATCTCCATAGATGCAGAGAAAGCCTTTGACAAAATTCAACAGCCCTTCATGCTAAAAACTCTCAATAAATTCAGTATTGATGGAACGTATTTCAAAATCATAAAAGCTATTATGACAAACCCACAGCCAATATCATACTGAATGGGCAAAAACTGGAAGCATTCCCTTTGAAAACTGGCACAAGACAGGGATGCCGTCTCTCACCACTCCTATTCGACATAGTGTTGGAAGTTCTGGCTAGGGCAATCAGGCAAGAGAAAGAAATAAAGGGTATTCAGTGAGGAAAAGAAGAAGTCAAATTGTCCCTGTTTGCAGATGACATGATTGTCTCTTTAGAAAACCCCATCATCTCAGCCCAAAATCTCCTTAAGTTGATAAGCAACTTCAGCAAAGTCTCAGGATACAAAATTAATGTGCAAAAATCACAAGCATTTTTACACTCCAATAACAGACAAACAGAGAGCTAAATCATGAATGAACTCCCATTCAAAATAGCTTCAAAGAGAATAAAATACCTAGGAATCCAACTGACAAGGGATGTGAAGGACCTCTTCAAGGAGAACTACAAACCACTGCTCAATGAAATAAAAGAGGACACAAACAAATGGAAGAACATACCATGCTCATGGATAGGAAGAATCAATATTGTGAAAATGGCCACACTGCCCAAGGTAATTTATAGATTCAATGCCCTCCCCATTAAGCTACCAATGACTTTCTTCACAGAATTGGAAAAAAACTGTTTTAAGTTCATATAGAACCAAAAAAGAGCCCGCATTGCCAAGACAATCCTAAGTCCATAGAACAAAGCTGGAGGCATCACGCTACCTGACTTCAAACTATACTACAAGGCTACAGTAACCAAAACAGCATGGTACTGATACCAAAACAGAGATATAGACCAATGGAACAGAACAGAGCCCTCAGAAATAATACCACACATCTACAGCCATCTGACCTTTGACAAACCTGAGAAAAACAAGAAATGGGGAAAGGATTCCCTATTTAATAAATGATGCTGGGAAAATTGGCTAGCCATAAGTAGAAAGCTGAAACAGGATCCTTTCCTTACTCCTTATACAAAAATTAATACAAGATGGATTAGACACTTAAATGTTAGACCTAATACCATAAAAACCTTAGAAGAAAACCTAGGTAATACCATTCAGTACATAGGCATGGGCAAGGACTTCATGTCTAAAACACCAAAAACAAAGATAACAAAAGCCAAAATTGACAAATGGGATCTCATTAAACTAAAGAGTTTCTGGACAGCAAAAGAAACTACCATCAGAGTGAACAGGCAATCTACAGAATGGGAGAAAATTTTTGCAATCTACTTATCTGACAAAGGGCTAATATCCAGAACCCAAAAAGAACTCAAACAAATTTACAAGAGAAAAACAAACACCCCCATCAAAAAGTGGGCAAAGGATATGAATAGACATTTCTCAAAGGAGACATTCATACAGCCAACAGACACATGAAAAAATGCTCATCATCACTGGCCATCAGAGAAATGCAAATCAAAACCACAATGAGATACCATCTCACACCAGTTAGAATGGCAATCATTAAAAAATAAGGAAACAACAGGTGCTGGAGAGGATGTGGAGAAATAGGAACACTTTTATACTGTTGGTGGGATGGTAAACTAGTTCAACCATTGTGAAAGACAGTGTGATGATTCCTCAAGGATCTAGAACTAGAAATACCATTTGACCCAGCCATCCCATTATTGGGTATATACCCAAAGGATTATAAATCATGCTGCTATAAAGACACATGCACACATATGTTTATTGCAGCACTATTCACAACAGCAAAGACTTGGAATCAACCCAAATGTCCATCTGTGACAGACTGGATTAAGAAAACATGGCACATATACACCATGGAATACTATACAGCCATAAAAAAGGATGAGTTCATGTCCTTTTTTGGGATATGGATGTAGTTGGAAACCATAATTCTCAGCAAACTATCGCAAGAACAGAAAACCAAACACAGCATGCTCTCACTCATAGGTGAGAATTGAACAATGAGATCACTTGGACACAGGAAGGGAAACATCACACACCGGGGCCTATTGTGGGGAGTGGGAAGAGGGAAGGGGATAGCATTAGGAGATATACCGAATGTAAATGACGAGTTAGTGGGTGCAGCACACCAACATGGCATGTGTATACATACATAACAAACCTGCACATTGTGCACATGTGCCCTAGAACTTAGAGTATAATAAAAAAAAATTTTAATGTATATGTATACATATATAAAGGTATATAAAGTATATAAATATGTATACTTATATATACTATATATTTATATACCAGATATTATATATACCTTTGTATATATAATATATATTTATATATACTTATATATTACATATATATTATATATACTTTATATAAAAATATAAGATATATTATGTATATGTATACATATGTCTGTTATATAAACATATGTATTTATATATATTTATATTCCATATATTTTATATATCTACATCATATATTTATATATTTTATATAGCATATATTTTTATATATACACCTTTGTAAATATATATCTTCACTTTTGTAAACACATGTGTATATATACTCCTGTAAATACATATGTATTTACAAAGATATGTATATATATAAATTTATAGTACTAAGACTGTTAGCAGCAGCAAATCCATAGGATTCTGCAGCAACCTCATTTCTTATCTCCTCATAAGAAAGGCTTCAACCGAAAGTCATAAGGCAGAGAGAGAGATCAAGGCAACTTTTAGAGCTGGAGTGAAAGTTTATTAAAACATTTTAGAGCAGGAATGAAAGAAAGTAAAGTATACTTTGAAGACGGCCAAGAGGGCAACTTGAGAAATTCATGTGCAAGGTTTGACTTTTGACTTGGGGTTTTATACGTTGGCATGTTTCTGGGATGTTGCATCCTTTCTGCCCTGATTCTTCCCTTAGGGTGGGCTATCTGCTTGTGCAATGGGCTGCCAGCACTTGGGAGGGGCTACATGCACAGTGTGTTTACTGAAATAGTACACATGCTTAATTGGGGCGTTTTCCACTTACCAGTTGAGTGTTCCTAGAGCAACGTCATATACCAGTTAAACTCAGCAATTTTGCCTCTTAGCGTGCATACTTAAGACCACTTGCCCAGTTCCTGAGATCTTACAAGGAAGCTGCAGATCATCAGTTTCAAGTGTTTTCTATATATTGGGAGACTGTCTTTCCCTGGTGCTGACTGCAATCAATTATTATTTTAAAGAGACAATGAACAACCATCTGACCATCACCTGATGGTTGCCTAATATTCCTGGTTGACTGGGAGAAGCCTCTCCTGTCCTGTTCATGTCTGACTACCTACCGTAACAAGACCAGTGCCTGGCACATAGTAAGAGTTATGTAAGTGCTACTTATTATTAGTATTTATTTCCTTGTGTAATATCGTCAGGTTCTAGCCCAAGCTGGGGGTCCGAGGTGGGCAGGTAGCTGAAAGAACACTCCAGGGATTGCAGGCAGTTGAGACATGGCTTTACTCTCTCTCTCTCCTACAGAGTCAGCAATGCAGTTATATTTCTTATAGACAACAGTGGCTCAAAGCCAGATATGAGCTTACACAAACAGGGTACATGAAATGGCTATGTAAATGTGATTGCATAGTGCCCGGGATTGTACGCCTGCACTCAAAACTCACTGTGTCATGCTGTACTGGATGTCTTCCTTGGCCTACTCCTGACTGAAGCACAGCCATTTTCCTTACAAATATGGACTAGATTATTTGGGGGTAGTATAATAACCTGGAAATTATGTAAGGGAGACTTGTGGAGATCACAAGAGACAAAGACCCATTAAACAAATGGGATTTAATAATAAGATCTTCCAGTGCTTCCCGTCCTCCTTACCTTATCATCATACTAGCAGGTGCCAGTATAATCACCATAGGTTATAAGTGAAAGAGCTGCAAAATGCAAATTATTTATGAAGAGGATAAGTCTAATTTCAAGAGGAGATGCAAAAACAAAGACAGTAAAGGAATTTGGAACTTGTGGCACAAACAGGAACAATAAACCTTAAACAGCCAAATTCCTAGCCAGATTAACATAAATTCTCACACCAGAGACCTATTTACCTCTATTCCTATTACCAAAAATGACATGTTCATCGTTCAACAAAAAATTACAATACCCACTAAAAAGCAATAAAAACGTATAGGCTTTAGGAACAAATTGAGTATTGGAATGAAGATCAGACATAATGCAAATGTTGAAATTATCCGGCAGGGAATATAAAATAATGGTAAAAATATGTTATGGTTACTACTGGAAAAAAAGAAGATAATATGCAAGAACAGATAAATAATACAAGCAGGGGTTTGAAAATGTGGAGTTAAAATCAAAAAGAAATACTGGAAACAAAACAACATCAAAACTCTGATACAGAAATAAAGGATGTCTTTGATGGGTTCAACAGTAGACTTTAAATGGCTGAGGAAAGAATCAGTGAGCTTGAAGATACAGCATTAGAAACTTCCAAAACTGAAATGTAAACAGAAAAACAAAATGGAATAAAGAAAACAACACTTAAGAATTTTGGGTGAAATTTCAAAAGATGCAATATGTAAGTATTTGAAAAACCAGAAGGAAGAAAAAGAACAAGCAGAATTCAAAATATATATACATATTTGAAATAACAACAAAATTAATGAACACCTCACCACAAATACAGGAAGCTCAGAGGAGACCAAGAAGGTAAATAATTAAAATTACATGTAGACATACTATATTCAAACAGCAGAACACCAAATACCGAGAGATCATCTTGGAAGAAGACAATGGGGGTGTTGGGGAGTATTATCTATTGAGGAAAAAGTTTAAAAAGTGTAAAAACTTCTCTCAAAACATACAAGGTTGAAGAGAGTGGAGTGATTTAAATTGTTAAAAGAAAAAAAAAATCCTACAGTTCTATAACCATAAGGTTATCATAAAATGATACAGGAGAAATACTGTCTCAGACAAACAAACAAACAAAAGACAATTTATTACCAGCCAGACCTACCTTATATAAAATGTTCAAAGAATTTTCTCAGGAATAAGGAAAATATACATTAGAAACTTGGATCTAGATAAAGAAAGAAGAACATTAAGGAAAGAATAAATGAAAGCAAAGTAAAATATTTTACTTTTCTTATTCTTAATTTGTCCAAAAGTTAACTTTGTTTAGTGATAATAGTAACAAATCATTGGTTAATGGCAGCATACGGATAGGCAAAAGTGAATAACAGCAATGTCATAGGGTCAAAAGCAAGGAATTAGGGAATTAAATAGGAATTAGGGAATTAAATACTGTTATTTGAAGGTAGACTTATTTTTTTTTAAAAAAAAGTATATTGTAAACTCTAGGGCAACAATAAATTATTTGTAAAAGATATATATTTGGCATGCTACGAAAATAAAACAGAATTATAGAAAATGCTCAATTAAAATGAGAGAAGCTAGAAAAAGGAGCCTCTGACAAGACAAAAAATAAAAACAATTACAAACATGATTTATAAGAATCCAAAAATATCAATAATCACCTTAAATGAGCATGTTCTAAATATACCCAATTAAGAGATAGGGATTTTAGAATGAATAATAAAACAAAACTCCACTATTCACCATTTAAAATAAACTAATTTTAAATACAAAGATTCTGATGGGATAAACGTAAAGGAAGAGAGAAGGATATACAGTGTTAATACTAATCAAAAGAAAGCTGTAAGAGCAACAAGAATTTCAGACAAAACAGACTTCTGAATTAAAAAAATAGCAATGAAGAGAGAATGCGTAATGATAAAGGGGTCAATTCTCAAAGATATCATAATAATCCTGAAGGGGTATATACCTAAAAACAGAGCAACAAATTATATGATGCAAAAACACATAGAACTGAAAGGAGAAATTGGCAAACTCACTATTATAGTCAGAGATTAAAACACCTTCCCTATTAGTATTTGATGGATTAAGTAGGTAGAAGATCAGTAATAATAAGACTGAGCCTGAAAAGCACTATCAGTCATCTTAGTCTGATTGACAATTATAGAATACCCTCTTCAATAACAGATGAGTACTCATTCTTCTCAAGTTCACATGAAACAGTCACCAAGATAAACCACTAACTAGGACATAAAACATATAACAAATATAAAAAAATATATGAATTATACAAAGCATGTTCTCAGGCAGCAATGAAATTAAACTAGAAATCAGTAACAGAAACTAAGATGGGGAATCACCAAATATTTGGAATTAAATAACTTCTAAATAACACATGGGTTCAATTAGATGTCTCAAGAGGAACCAAAACATATTTTAAACTAAATTAAAATTAAAATACAACTTATAAAATGTATTATCATGCTCTACAAACAGTGTAACACCTAAAGGAAAATGTGTAACATTTAGTGCATATAATAGAAAAAAAAGATCTAAAATCAATAATCTAAGTTTCTATGTTAAAAAACAGAAAATAATAATAACGATCAGTTTAACATAAACAGAAAAATAATTAGAATTAGGGCACTAAACAATAAAACTGAAAGCAAGAAAACAATAGAAAAATCAACAAAAACAAAGACATTTCTGTCTCTGAAAAGAACTATTAAATTTATAGTTAGGCTAACTAATTTTTTAAAAAGGAGAAGGTACAAATTATTATATCAGAAATGAAGGAGGGATCATTACAACTGATTCCATTGATATTAAAATGATAATAAAAATAATATGAATAATCTGTGTCAACAAATTTGGTGATTAGATAAAATGGACTAATTCCCTGAAGAACACAGACTGCCAAATGCACACAGATGAAATAAATTATCCAAATAACATTCTATTTATTTTAAAACATGAATACTAAAAAGTAGCCTTTGAGAAAAATAATAAATCACCAGACACAGATGATTTCACTGGTGAATTCCGGCAAGCAATTACTGGGAAACAAAGATAACGATCCTCAAGAATCTCTTCCAGAAAAAAAGGGAATAATTTCTACATTCTCTGGAAGCAGCATTACACCAACATCCAACCAGATAAATACATTACAAGAAAGGAAAACTACAAACCAATGTCTTCCATAAACATAGCAAAAAAAATCATTTTAAAAACTCTTCAAATTAAATTCAACAATGTATAACAAAGAATACACCATAAAAAAGTAAGATCCACTTCAGGTATGCAAGCCTGGTCCAACATTTGGGAATCAATCAATACAGTCAAACAGAAAAATCATATGATCATATTAATTCATTCAGGAAAACACTTAACAAAATCCAACATCTATTCATGATAAAAATCTTATCACACTAGTTTGTCAAACTGGGAATCAAGGAGACTTTTTCAATTTTATTTTAAAAATCTATGTAAAACCTAAAGCTAATATCATACCAAATCATGAGAAACTGGATAGTTTTCCTCTAAGATCAGGAATAAGAAAATGATGCCCTCTCTCTTCACTCCTATTAAATGTAAAGTCAATAAAACAATGATATTATAAAATAAATAAGACAACAAGAAGAGATCTACAGATTGGAAAGAAAGAAGTAAAACTGTCTTTATTCACAGATAATATGATTGTTTATATACAGAACTGCACAGAATCAACAACAACAACAACAACAACAAAACCCTAAGAGTTAAAAATCAATATATCAAGACTGCAGGATACAGAGATAATGCATAAAAGTCTATTGTTTTCTTATGTACCAGCCATGAACAATTGGAATTTGAAATTTTAAAAATACCATTTTAATAGCAACTTAAAAATGATTTTTTTTTGGTATAAATCTGACAAAATAAATGCAGGATCTATATACAGAAAATCTCAAAACACTGATGAACGAACAAAAACTATCTAAATAAATGAAGAGGTATTCCATGGTCATGGACTGAAGATGAAATATTCTCGAGATGTCAATTGTTCTGAAATTTATCTATAAATTCAGTGTAATCTTAATTATAATGTGTAAAGAAGCTATTTTATATATATTGACAAATGAATTCTAATGTTTGTATAGAAAAGTAGAGTACCTAGAATAGCCAAAATAATTCTGTGGAAGATGAAGAAAGTTGGAAGACTCACAATACCCAATTTTAATAGTTACCACCAGGCTACAGTAATCAAGATAGCATGTCACTGGTGAAAGAAGGGACACATAGAATAATAGATCATGGGAGCCAGATTTCGAATTTTTGGAGTGGGAGTTTACAAATAGGCAAGAGAAAGAAGTATGAGTGATTCATGTAGCAATGGATTAGAGTATAATACCACTGAATGAACTCATGTTTACTTTAATATTGAAAATAAAATTGAAATAGATGGTTCCATACATAAATAGTAACACATCTGTGTGTATAGATGTTAATATATACATATATCTCCTTGCTCTGTCAATTGAAGTGACCTAGAAAGAATGGCAACCCAGAAACAAGGAGTATACTTAGCACCTAGATCTTCGTTTCTAATATCATTCTCCCAAAAAGAAACTATGACTCCTTGAAGAAATAGGAGCCATGATTCTACAAGTGATTGTAAAATTGTGAAGGAAATATAGAAGATAATCTTGGACTACTTTGTATTAGCAAAAAGTAAGAAGATGCTAAAAAAACAATCCACAGTGATGAGGCTATGTCAAAGAGACACAGTAGTCAACTTAAAGAACTGCTAACCAACACTGAAAATATTACAGCAACAAAATACACTGTTGATTATAACCCAAAGTTTAAAATAAATATCCATGAGTCCATTCTGATACACTGATATATCATACTGATGTAAATAAGTGACTGATCAAATAAATCTGTGAGAAGACACAAATCTTCCATGCGGAAAATTCTAAATAATTTATATAGTTCCTCTGCCATTAGGAGATGGAGCATACATCCTCATTCCTTAAATCTGGGCTATGTTTGGTGACTTTTTCCAAAAAGTATGTTATGAAAATGAGGGAAAAAATGAAACTAATTTTACCGGGAAGACACCAGATAAACACTACTTTAAACCAAGTCATCAGGGATAACATCAATTGTTATAACTTGTGGAGATCACATGTACCCTCGATATGATGTACTGAGAATAATGCTTTACTCTTTGATCTTCCTCCCAAGAAATGCATTACCCTATTCTAATGATGAAAAAAATATTAAATAAATTGTCACTGAGGGGCATTATGCAAAATACCAAACCAAGAAGCAAGGAAAATTTGGGAAACTTTCACAACTAAGAAAAGGCTTAGAAAACATGGTTACTAACTATAGTTCGGTATTTTGTATGTGATCCTAGAAGAGAAAGAGATATTACAGAAAAAAACTGAGGAAATCTGAATAAAATATGAACTTTAATAATAATAATGTGTCAATAGTGTTGTTTTAATTGTACTATATTGTATGATACATTGTAATATGGTACAAATTTACTATACTATTATGTTAATAATATAGGAAACAGTTTGGCATATATGGGAACTCTGTAATATATTTCTGATAATTGCATAAAACAAAAACAGTTTTAAAATAGACATTTTAAATACATTATTTTACTATTACTGATAAATGAGGTTGAGCACAAACTTCTGGAGAAAGAGGTTATCACCTATCTTATTTTCTCATGGACTGGGTCAAATCAAAATTTTTGGTGCAGGGGCATCACACTGAATCATCTCAGTTTAGAATTTTGTGCTGTATATTTTAACCAAGATGCCTTCATGATGCCAGATAAGTGGTACAGATCTTGGAGTGAACAGCCAATAATGCAGGCTATTAGTCATGAGCTAAGATAGTCACCCACAGAACAGCACTGAAAGAAATACAAAAGGGAATTTATCAGACAGAAGGAAAATGAACCCACAAAGAAAAACGAATATGCTGGAAAAATAAAGGAAATGGAAAGAATAACACTTCACACGTATCACATTGTATCAAAGGTTATAAAAATGTATCACTGAGTTTAAAATATGTGTGTTAATAAAATGCATATAAATAATAAGGAAAAAGGATTGAGGAGGATAATTGGAGCTAAAGTGTTATAAGTATTCTGGATTAGCTAGAAAATGCTTAACATTCTAATTTATATTCTATTTATATTTATGTTTATGTTTTTATATAATACATTATAATATTCTCTTCTTTACATGTCTAAAAATACTACAGTGATGCCTCTTTTTGATTCTAAATATTAATCATTTGTGTCTTCCTTTTATTTTGATAAATCTGGCTAGATATTTTTCCCAAGATTTCAAAAAAATGAATAAATTTTGGTTGCATTGTCTCTATTACCATCTGTACTCATCTTCATTGGTTTCCACATTTATCTTGTAAGATTTTCCCTTCTAATTATTTTGAATATAATTTGCTTTCTCTACTCATTTTTTCAAGTACAGTCTCATATCACTGGTTTGAGACATTTCTTCTTTTCTAATATCGATATTTAAAGTTATGGTTATCCCTCTAAGCACTTCTTGAATTGCAACTCAAAAATTTTAATATGATTTGCTTTTATTTTCCTTTCATTTCTAAATGTTTTCTAATTTCCTTTCTGATTTTCTTTTTGACCCATAGGTTATTAAGAAGTAAATGAATTAACTATTATTTGGATTATTTCTCTATATATGTATGTTATTGGTATCTAATTTGCTTCTGTTATAATCAGAGAACATACGCCACATTATTTCAATACTTTCAAAGATTTTTTTGGTATTGTTTGCTTGTTTGCTTTTAGAGACAGGGTCTCGCTCTGTCAACCAGCCCGGAGTGCAGTTTGCCAGGAACTCAGCTCACTGCAACCTCCACCTCTGGGGCTCAACTGATTCTCCTACCTCAGTCTCCTGCGTACTTGGGACTACAGGCATGTGCCACCACGCACGGCTGTGTTTTGTTGTTGTTGCTGTTGTTGTTTTTAGAGATGGAGCTGCACCATGTTGTCCAGGCTGGTCTCAAACGTGGGCTCAAGTGATCCACCAGCCTTGGCCTCCAAAGTGTTGAGATTACAGGCGTAAGCCACCAAACCCAGCCTGAAATGTTCATCTTTATCTATGGTAATTCTCTTTATTCTGAATTCTATTTTGTCGGATATTAATACAACCACCCTAGTTTTCTTATGTTTAGTTTATATGGTACGTATTTTTTCACCCTTCAACTTTTAAACTATCTTTTTCTTTATATGGTAAGTCCTCACTTAATGTCATATATAGGTTCTTGGAAACTGTATAACTTTAAGGAATATGACATATGAGACTAATATTTTTTCTCATCAATGTTATAATGAAACAATGTTGAATGAAAACATCATTATGAGGATCTGTTGTTAATCATTTCCCTTAAAGTCATAGTTTGCAAGAACATATCCACAAACTTAATGAGGCCTTACTATATATTTACAAGGGGTTTCTTGTACCTAATATGTAGTGAGGCCTTGCCTTTTTTTCCCCCAGTCTGACAAATTCTGTGTTTTATTTGGAGCATTTAGTATATTTGCTGTACATTTAATATAATTAATGATATAGTTGGCTTTCTTCCTACCATCTTACTAATTATTTTGTTTAAGTTTTCTGTCCTTTTTCTTTTTTTTATGGGTTTTATAATTAAATTTAATCTCCACTCTTGGTGCAATAGCTGTACCCCTGTTTTAAGGCATTTTTTGAGCATTTAAAATATGCATCTTTAAATTATCAGCCCACCTTCAAATGATATTATGCCTCTTCACATACAGTAAGAACAGGACAACAATTTGCTTCCATTTTCCTCATCATGTCCTTTGTGCTATTATCATAGATTATACTTCTGTCTGTGTTACAACCTCCACAATACAGTATTTATTTTCTGTTAGAAAATCAATGATCCTATAAAGGAGTATTTTAAGTGAGAAAAATAGTTTGTATTTTACATATTTTTAACTTTTCTTGTTCTCATTTATGTAGACCTAATTTCTGTTCGTTACCATTTTTCATCTTAAAAAACCTTCCTTTAACAACTCCCCCCATGAAATTTCCTGGCAATGAATTACTTCTGCTTTAGATTTTCTGGGAAATGAACAAAGGTTTTATTTCTGTTTCTTGAACTCAGAAATACTTTGGCTCTTCTTAATACACTCTTCTCTACTTCATGGTCCAGAATGTGCCTTCAGGGATCAACCACCCTATTTACTTTCCTTTTCATAGAACTTAGAGTCTGTGCTGCTTGTTACAACATTTCTGAAAAGGTTTTGTTTTGTTTTGTTTTCAAATGTTTGTCCAGTTTTTTAGTTGTTTCAGATGGAGGCAACAAATCTGATTATATTACTCCATCATGGCTGGAAGTAGAATTCACTAATTTATATAAAAATATAATGTTGTTAGTAATCAAACAGGAAATGTAAATGTTAACAATATAATATAGAGATTATGCTGAATTTATAATAAAAAAGACCATTTTTGAAAATGAAAACATTTATTTAAAAATCACAGTTTTATCCAGGACTACCATGCAAACATTATATAGCAGACAATTTTCCCAAAATGAACTCCTGGGTGACTTACATAAGCCAGGTAAGGAAAGACATGACTTAGCTGAGGTGATTTCAGGAGTCTGAAGCAGTCGAATAAAAGGATATGCTTTCTGACTGTGCCTTCCATTGTAAGTTGACCAAAATCCATTTTTGAAGTGGGAAAATGAGAATAGCGAAGAATGAATAAATAAAATAAAGAGTGATAAGGGTTTATAATTATTGTTCTTCTGTTAGCACCTGGCAAAAAAATTGTCCTCTTCAATCTCATTTATAACTTTATCAATGCTTCTCTTTTTTTTCCTTGCCACTAAGGAAAGTATATCACTTTAGGACTAACAGTGGCACCTTATCCAGTCACCAGCCTTGTCTCCAGTTTCCTTTTTTTCTCTCTCCTCACTCTTTCACCTGGGGGCAGGACAGGGGTTTGTGGAAGGCTGGATGACCACATAGACCTTGTCATCATAGGTCAATAGGTTTAAGTCCTTGATTTATCTAAGGTAAATGTCAAGCATCAGTTGAGTGTTTAATCTATGTGGATGAGTCAATATTAATTTTTCTTTCTTCCAATTAGCTTACAAGCATATTCAAATACATTCTACTACAACCTTTCTTCTCTCTGTCTTCCTCTCCTGAAGTTACCACTGAGAACAACTTTCAAAGGCATGAGAAGCTACCTGCATGTATTCTCTCTCTACTTCTCCACTCTCAAATCCCTATGGATAGCATTCACTCCTGCTAGTCCCTCACATTATTTTAAAAGAAGTGATTAGTTACTTCTCATTTTCAATTATGAAGGCCACTTTTCAGTTTAGGTTGTATTTATTCTGAGATATGTTTGCTATTTTTGTATCGAAGTGTTTTGTTAAGCAAATAACTTTGTATTCTCTTATCCCTGAGTGAAACAATGCCATCAGTTCTTGGTGAATAAAGCATGTATTAAAACTGATGCAGTTAATCCATAAGAATCCAATAGTTTATCCAATGTAATTTAGAGATACCTTAACATAAACTACAATCCTTTTAAAAAATACAAAAGTCTTGATTTAAAAGAATTTCTAGGTTATACATTCAATTATTATTCAAGTAAAACACCAATTCAATTAAAAGAAACTCAATGCAGTAAAAATCTCCCAAAGGCTTTTACTATTTCTTCTCTTCTTACTGACTCAGCATACTATTGTTTCATTTTTTGATATAAACACATGAATGAAAAGTACACTGGGATTGCTCTTCTTGAGGATTAGGCTGACACTACAATTACTTGGCTGTCTCCTTTGAAGCAAAGGTAAACACCAATCAAAAATGTTTTGAAATAATCTTAATGGTAATGTCACAGTTTTGAAAATCACTTTCACGATTAACTACAAAAATAGGCAAAGTCAAGTGAAAGTCAGTAGAAATAAAGGTAATTTTTAATTTTAGAGGGTAATAGTATTAAATAGTATCTAAAATGAGATTTTAGCATTGATTGTGTTCATAGGGTCTTTGTCAGTGCAATTAATTGTGATGAAACAAAAGAAAACACCTTTTTAAAATATTCAGCTTTACTATGATAGGTAAGCAATTTGCCAATAACAATGCTAAAAATCTATTCTCTGAAATTTTCCCCTGCTATTTGAATATTGAACCTTTTGAAAGTATTTACAGCATGAGCATCAACAATTCAAGGTCAAATGTAAGAATGACTAAGAATTGGGAGGCCGAGACGGGCGGATCACGAGGTCAGGAGATCGAGACCATCCTGGCAAACACGGTGAAACCCTGTCTCTACTAAAAAATATAAAAAAACTAGCCGGGCGAGGTGGCGGGCGCCTGTAGTCCCAGCTACTCGGGAGGCTGAGGCAGGAGAATGGCGTAAACCCGGGAGGCGGAGCTTGCAGTGAGCTGAGATCCGGCCACTGCACTCCAGCCTGGGCAACAGAGCCAGACTCCATCTCAAAAAAAAAAAAAAAAAAAAAAAAAAAAGAATGACTAAGAAACTTTTGAACATGCCTTATTTCCTTATTTACCAAAAAAAAGTACAAGTATTAAAATTAACCATCATAATCATCTTAATTATTACTGTGCCAGTTATTTTATGGTCACAAGTAGAGTTCTATTCAAAGGGAACTAGTTCTTGTTGCAAGCTTACCATGATCCATTCAGAAACATTTTAATATTATCCATGTAATCCTCTCAAAATCCTCCTATGGTATCTATTAATAACTCCACTGAGAGAGGAGAAAATTGCCTGACATGCCTGAAGTCAAATATCTAGTATCAGCAGCTTTGAATTCAAATGAGGCTGGTGCAACTTTAGTGTCAATAGGTATACAATATATTCATTTGCTCAATAAATGAGAAAACTGGGGGTTAGCTGGTGTGACAAGAATGTAAAGAATTCACACATCTCTTCTTTCTCCAATAAGGAGTATTCTGATTCCCTGCTCAATTTCTTGTCTCTTCATTGTGTAGAACTGGGGTGATGACTGACTGGGAAAATTAAGAGGCACAAAATTGACTTTATCTTGTTTATTTTGGAAGGATAAAAATCTACTGGTGGGGCTGGTGCCTGTGAGGAGACTGGAGAAGAAAGAAGAGAAAATTTGGCTCAGATTGAGTAGATAAGAAATTTTTCAGGATTTAGACAAGAGAGAAGAAGTTTCAGAGAAGTTTCTATAAAATCCTAAGAGTTAAAGAAATAGGATTGTCAATAACTTTCTTTTTCTTGTTTGCTCAAGAGAGTAAACATCAAGGGGCACTGAAGATCTAAATGTTTTTACATTTAGACACAGGCATGAAGTGTCATAGAATGAAATGCTGGGTGGATAGTGTGTCATGATGATACTTGAGTTCATTTTAGTTACCGTAGATATTTGTCTAACATTGAGATGGAACTTTACATCTTAAAATGCATTCCCCTTCCTTTATATTACAATCAATGCCTCCAGCAATTAGTTAGGGCTTTGAATCTAAAATTATCTAATTCTACAAGCTATCTCTCCTGGGTCTTCTCTGGAAGGCAGGAGACCAACTTTTCTCTTTAGGAAAGGAAATTTCTAGCCGTCAAATTGTCCTCCAAGCTTTAGAGACTTTATCTGAAAGGTCAGTTGCTTGGAAACAAATGACAGCAGCCTAGAGAAAAACATGAAATTTCCCTGTCAGCCAAGCTACAGGTAAAGGGGCAGCCCTCTTGGGGGATGTTTGCAGTTCCACTCATTATGGATCAAACAGGAAAATTTGGGGAAATATGTTTTAACCTGTGGTCTGAAGTACAATGGAACATCATCCTTGGAAAGTGTTTTATTGTGGGGAAATGGGGAAATTTACAGTGCTCCAATCTAACCAAAAACTGACTCAGATGACGAAAGTGAGTAGATGAGGTTTTTGGGAAGACCTGGTATGTGATGAATGTTGGAAGTGTTTTATCCAGGCTGGTGAGGTGCTGTCCTACCTTTATTTGCTAGTCTGTTTAAAGCAACACACAAGACCTGCAAGGACTTTGAATATGTGATACATGATTACTTTCTTTGTGCTTGCACTAAGCAGCCTGAGCTACATGTATCTTCATCTGAACTTTGCATATTTGGACACCAACTGATCTTTCTTCACAGACTCCACTGCAGCAAGCTCACTGAAGGACATTTCACTCTGCAGTAAAAAATCATGTTCAAGCAGGCCCACTTCAATGCTATACTAATAAGACAAAGACAGATATCTTACAAAAGTTGATGCATTTCATCATCCTCTGTGCTGGTGCCCTTTTCAAATAAAAAATTGTCCCCTCTATGCCTATATATTAAGTTTTGGAGGACTACTTCCACTCTTCTCTCCCATCTCTTTGACAGACAAACTTCTTGAACAAGTTGTCCGTTCTCTGTTTTTGCATATCATAAACTATTTACTCTTCAATGTCTTTAATCTTTCATCACGAACGCTTTACTGACTTAGCTCTTCCTAATTTCACACATGAGTTGCATGTTGCTAAATCAAATACTATTTTTTATCATCAATCCCTCTTTCTTGTCTTGAAAAGGATAAGAACATTTATTCATTCATGTATTTGGTTTGTTCTACTAATATTGTTGAGTGTCTGCCTTCCGCAGACAATATTTTAAGCAATGAAAATAAAGCAGTTATCAATAAAGACATGGTTCATGTTCTCATCAAGCATATGTTTTACTGTGTAAGTCAAATACTATACAAATAATCATAAAATTATGTTTAATTAACATCCAAAATAAGTCCTCTTAAGAAAGGAAACTCAAGTGGAATCTAGCACACATTGAAAGTTGAGACCAAGCATTTCTGAAGAAGTGAGTCTTGAACTGAGATACAAAAATGAGTAGAACTTTATCTAAAGAGGTGAGGGGCTGGGAAAGCTGAGCAAATGCCCTGTGGCAGAGGCATCTTTTCCTGTACACTGACTGTCAGAAACACAGAGAAAGCCAGTGGCATGCTGAAGAAGGAAAACAGTGAAGTTTCATTATAATCTATATTAATATAGGGGGTTTCGGTATCCAAGGACCTTCAGACATCATTTTATGGTTCCTCAAAACCCCCTGAGAGACACAGGTTAAGTATACTCATCGCCTATTTTATACAAGAGGAAGTTGAAACACAGAGAGTTCATAAAGTGAGCTCCTAGAGGGTTCGTAGTGGCAGTGCCCTGATAAGAAGCCTGATTTCTGAAGCCTTGTGAGATTCTTACAGTCAGATCTGTCAAGATAGTCTCCTTTTCCTTCTACATCTCTGGTAAGACCTCAGTCTCCTTTACAGACTCTTCTTCATCTGGTCTTTACATGTTGTAGTTCTTCCAAGTTTGATGGTATGTGCTACTCTTTGTTCACTTCCCACTTTCTCTCAGGCGAGCTCATCCACTTCCATAATTTCAATTACCCTTCAAAAAATACTGACTCATACATTGAAGCCTTTAGCCTTGACCTCATCTATGAGTTACAAAACCTCATAGCCAGCTCCCTATTTGGCATCTCTATTTGTGGAACCACATCTATCTCTCTATACATAAAATTTAAATAACAATTTCACCCTGAAAAGGGAGATAATTTCAAGTCTCTTATTTCAGTGATTAGCATGATTGTTAGCCACTTATACAAGACAGAAATTTGATTTGTCCCTCTCGGTCACTTCCTGTATCCATCCAAACATAATTCTGCCTCCACCCTACTGTAAATCTACACTCCATTTTGCTGGTTATAAAAATACTCTCCTAACTAGTTTCTTAAATTAAATATTGTCTTCACTGCAACACTTCTGCATAGTACAAGTGATTATATGAAGACTAATCTATTCATGACATTCCACTGACCCCAAATCTTCAATAGATGCCCATTCTAATGGGGTCTTTAATGTGACTGACTAGAACTTGCAGAAAATGCCTACTGCCTATCACTGTCTGCATCCCATTCATGCAGGTACCATTCCTCAATTCAGTAACTCACACTCACCATGCTCTTTTCGTGAGCCCCACAAAGCCCCAGAGAGACTGCTCCTTCTGACTCCTGTATTTCTCTACCCCTCTTTACCCATTTTCTAGAAACTTTTACTTACTCTTTGTATAAATTCCTTAAAGATGCATTTCCAAATGCCCTAAACTAAGTTACATGCCCCTTGTCATATACTATTCTTACATCCCAAAGCTGCTCTTCACAGTAATCTTGATGTTAATAATATAATAAACTGTGTAATTGTGTAATTAGGTTCTTAAAGTTTGTATCTCCAGTTACTATATGAGCTTCATGAGAAAAAGAACCACATTTGCATCTTTCAGAGAATTCCATATTTCCCATAAGACTTCCCATATTTCACAGCAACATCCCCTTATATTGATTTGTGCACCTGACCCCCTTCCCCCATCAAGAATATCTGCTTTCATAGATATCACAGACTTCTTCCCTGCTTGTTGCAGTCTTTTGAGGAAAATCGCAGTTCCTATAGGTTCCTCTGAGGATCTCCAGAAAACTATTGCTTCATAAAGATCTGGCCTATGCATATTCCACTTGATTTACTCTGCCCTCTGTATGTGCAGCAAATGGATAGTAGCCTCCCAACAAGTATATCAAATTCTAAATCGATGAGCCAGGATTGAGTGGGCTGAGCTTGTAAGTTGTTCAGCCTACGAGCTCCATAATAACAAGGACTATATTTATTCTAACTTTAGCCCCAACATCTAGCATAGCCTTTGACATTTGATGAGCACTTGTTTTATTATTATAAATTTTGAAAACAAAATGAATGGAGAGACAGGCTTTTATTAGTACCTTGGCAACCTCAATCCTATATAACTGGAAAGTCTATCTCTAAAGGAGCACTAGTCAGGACTCATTTCTCCACTGTGGAGTATGCAAATAAATATTTAAACCACCCACTGGGAAAACCTAAAGAAACCCATTTTTATTCTGCTTGGGATTAGGGGTTTCTAAAGGAAGGGTAGCATTTCAAATTTGCCCATTGCCCTTAAGAGCTCACTTTTTGCCAGAGTCAAAGAGTTATAGACACCTGTAAAAAGCCTCTGACCAAATTCCTCTGACACACAGAATTCCTCCAGACCATCTTTTCTTTGGACAGTAACTCTTATAAGAATTATCATGCTCGCTTTGGCAGCACAGATACTAAAATTGGAACAATACAGAGAAAATTAGCACAGCCCCTGCTCAAGGATGACACGCAAATTCAGGAAGCATTCCATATTTTTTCCATCAATGATAGACTGGATTAAGAAAATGTGGCACATATATACCATGGAATACTATGCAACCATAAAAAAAGGATGAGTTCATGTCCTTTACAGGGACATGGATGAAGCTGGAAACCATCATTCTCAGCAAATTATCGCAAGAACAAAAAATCAAACACCGCATGTTCTCACTCATAGGTGGGCATTGAACAATGAGAACACCTGGACACAAGAAGGGGAACATCACACACGGGGGCCTGTCGTAGGGTGGAGGGAGTGGGGAGGGATAGCATTAGGAGATATACCAAATGTAAATGATGATTTGATGGGTGCAGCACACCAACATGGCACAGGTATACATATGTAACAAACCTGCACATTATGCACACGTACCCTAGAACTTAAAGTATAATAATAAAAAAAAAAACTCTTTTTCTTTATAAATTTTTTGAAAAAGAATTATCCATTTATTTCTTTGATGGTATTCATGTTTTTCCTGTTATTTGTTCTCCTTGGAATTCAATTTCATTTTCTCAACAAAATGTTAATTCTGTCACCCTTACCTTATCAACATATACAATAGTCCACATGTACACTCTCTCCCTGTTGCAGCCTCTCCCGTCCAGACTCCTCTCTGGAAAACCACATCTCCAGAAGTGGAGGTCTGACAATATTAATTTATATGCAACTGCTTTTCATAAAGGTTTCAAGAACAGAGTTATTTGTGTTATGACTATTTCAGTAGTGCTTAGGTAAAATCTTAGAAATAACATTGGCTTGAGTATAACAATGTGAAGGAAGGTGGAAGTAGAAAAACAAAACTATTAAAACCCGGAAAGACTTGTTGGATGACAGAGTTGAAATTAAGCACTTGTCCAGTAAGCAGTGATCTAACACTTCCAGAATTTCTCCCCCAAAGTAAGAGAACATGAACTTGAAATTTATGAGCAAAACTATGATGAGATGAAGGAGGAATTAGAGGACAACTGTCATTTGATGAAATAGTTTGTCTGAAGAATCCATGGCACAGAAAACAGCTGCAATGAAGAGAGTTGCCTTGGGAATAGGGCGCTAATTTAGAGTGTGGCATGTTCCACGAGAAATGATAGGATTGGTACTGAAGGAATCATAATAAGCAGCTCCTTGGAGAACATACAATTTAAGAAAATGTTACATTCTGTAAGTGCCTCCTACCCCCACTCCTCATTAATCACTCTAACCTTCCCGTCATTGTGTTAATAGCCACCAATTCTATGTCACACATGCTCACAACAGAGTGTCACACTTTGTCTCATGAGGATAATTCAGAAGAATATTAAATGATTACCAAATACATTTTTAGTGTGTAGAAAGACAAAAGAAGACAACTTTTTTGATAACTGTTATCTAATAATTTAGCTTTCTTCTCTTAAAATTGAAAAAGGGATAACTACTGTTATAAAATATTCTGTTTCTTTACAGTAATACCCAGCCCACAGGAAAAGGATTCTAATTAGGGGAGAGAAATATATATTTTTTTTTTTTTTTGCCTTAGCAGGTACAGCATACTAGGTACTTCTGTATTAATTAGATTTTTATTCTATTATCTTTATATCCCCAAGGTGCACAACTGCCAGCACTGTTTCAGATTATACATGCCTTAAGAGCAGGAGGAGTATTGGCACAAATAAAATAACAATGCCTTGAATGAATTTTCAGGGGACAAGGGCCAATATTTCTGTATCAGAATAGATCCTAAAATATTTTATTAAAACCAAATAAAAGAAATAAATTATATCATTTACAAGTTTATTGCTTTCACTGACTGCTCCTCACTACTCACCCATTACCTACCTGCCACACATTGTTTCTTATATATCCAGGTCTTGTAATTGTATTGGCTAGTGACAAATACTGATGAAAATTATTATAAACTCACCCATCTACTGCTCAGCACTTGAGTTCAGCTCCAGAATTGTGTTTTGTTTGGACTTATTTTCTTTTGAAATTCAATAGTAAAACACAGGTTTCACTCTTTTTGGTCCCAGTTGATGTGTGTGTGTGTATACATGTGTGTGTGCGCGTGCACACACACACACGGTCCAGGTAGGGTAGAGTGAAATGTTGAAAGATAAGTTTAGAATATTTCACTGTGGAGTTTTTCAAAGTAATCACTGAATGGAAGACAGAGTTCTTAAGCAGATTTTGGCAGCCTGATACACTAGAATAGGGCTATAGCCTAGGATACATTCAGCCACACTTAAGAGCTCAGATTATGGGGAAGCTCCATGGCTCATTAGTTGAATCACTCAATTTAGAATGCACTGATGACAGGAGTTAAGCATTTCTATATAATTCTGCTATCTCATAATGTACATCCCCTCCTCTCTCCCCCAAAAAAGTTTTTTTTTTTTTTTTTTTTTTTTTTTTTTTTTTTGAGACGGAGTCTCGCTCTGTCGCCCAGGCTGGAGTGCAGTGGCCAGATCTCAGCTCACTGCAAGCTCCGCCTCCCGGGTTTACGCCATTCTCCTGCCTCAGCCTCCCGAGTAGCTGGGACTACAGGCGCCCGCCACCTCGCCTGGCTAGTTTTTTGTATTTTTAGTAGAGACGGGGTTTCACCGTGTTAGCCAGGATGGTCTCGATCTCCTGACCTCGTGATCCTCCCGTCTCGGCCTCCCACAGTGCTGGGATTACAGGCTTGAGCCACCGCGCCCGGCCCCCCAAAAAAGTTTTTAACCTATTACTATACGTTGCTCTGAAGGTGTGGGAATGGTAACCTTTTCTAGGGCATAAGCATTTAATTATTCAGATATGAAAGTCAAATTCTTCATCACATTCTTTTAGAAGATCTGTAAATTAAATGGCTAAAATTGAACTCCTTTGTTAATCTATTGTAAACAAAACAATAATTTATAGACAAATGTATGACTAAAAATATAAACAAAGCAAAGAGAGGAAACGTCTTATTTAATTTCACTCATTTAATTCACTTTGATTTTCTTCCTATTGTGAGATCAAATATGAAACATCACCAATAGTAACCCTATAATAGCAAATAACTCCCACAATTAAAAATCCTACTTGTGTCATTTCAAATTTAGAACTAACGGAACTTAGTTCCGAAGGTTGACTTTAAAACAGAATACATTTTACTTAAATGTCTGAGCACTTCGTGATCATCTTCAGAAAAAACTTCTAAATACATTTTTGTTATTTTCTATAATTTAAACTCATTCCGAAATGACTCATTTTTGGCTGTTTTATTGAATAGATTCATGGAAGTTGTTGATTACAGCAACATTTGTCATCGTTTCAGGTTGCTCTGCATGTAAACAAGACTCCTATATGTGTAGAGTTTCCTATCTCAGAAGCAAAAACTCCTCCCACACAGAATACTGGAGACACTTATGTGCCTAGTCTATCTTGAAGCTTGGATCGAGCACCTGCTCCTAAGCCTTCATTGGAAGCTAGTGATATGAAGAAGTGAGAATCATAGGGCATACATGCTAGGGGAGATGGTCACAATGGCAGGTACATCCTCCTTCTCTATGCAAGAGGTGAGCAGTCCTTGACACACAATTAAGAACCTAGGGATAAATGGCATTAGTGATATCAGTGGTGTTGTTGATGTAGACTATGGTATCTGTATACAGCTGTGAGATCAGTCAGTCCTAGTGCATAATAAAATTGAAAGTTGTATCTTTTTGATTAGTCTTATATCCTGACTCTCCAGATCTCCCAGAGATTTCTGTGTCTATTTGCTAAATTTGTTTTATAATTTTCTAAACTACTTTTCTTCTAGTATTGGCCTCAGCTAATTTATTCTTTAAATTTAGATCCCTGCTTAACATATTTGTCACTGAATAAAATAGAGAGAGAAAAAGCAAGATGGGAGGCAGTGTCATGAGAACAAAGGTATGTTAATAAAGAGATGACTAAACTGCCATTGCCTTTAGTTGGGAGAAGACTCCATACAATGGTAAACTTTGCTGACTGGGATTTTGGGCAAAACTAATCATAACTGGTAGTGACAATTCAGGTGGTTGTAGAGTAGGCCTATAAATCTTACATAAATAACGTTTTACTGAGCACACATTATTGCAATTTTATTCTTTTTCTCTATCTTGTATTTTTACTTGTAACAAATAATGAAATCTGCAAATACGTTTACTTATACAAATTTCAACAGACATTACAAGCAATGGAAAGAAAACTATAAAATCATCTGGTTTAGAAAGCAACATGCACACAAACACACACACACACACACAGAGACTTTTATTGGTATCTATGTAAATAAAGATATTAATATTGAGCACTCCCTTGTGACTTTTAATTGCTTAAGACTACTCTAATAAGAACCTCTAATCAAAAGTGTACAATACAAAGAATTCAGAGGAATGTAAATCCAGTTAAAATAATATAAACTAGTATAGTTTCACCAAGGAATTATTTCTATGAAATCTTAGAAATTGTCTGAGGTCCAAACTAGAAGGTCTGAGTCTGGAACATTATTATCAAAAGTGTAACATTCTCAACTAACATGCAAATAGGTCATGTAGAGAAAATTCTCCTAAAATGTTTGATTAGTGTAACCTCAAAATCCCTAAAAACCTTTGTTCTTGGGTTTTCTTGACATAAGCAAAAGACATTTCAGGGGATGACAATAGAGCTGTTAAGATCAGATTAGAAAAAAAAAAGTAGTGCTTATTAAAAGGTCAGTAATGATAGTTTATTATTTACATATGATTTTAACAATTTTATTAAAATCAAGTATCTATTCAATGGTGCTGGGGAACTGAATTCTCATGACTACCCACATGGATATTCAGCTGGATACTGACCTCATACTATACACAAAAGTGGATTCATAATGGATCATGGATAAAAATACAAGAGGTAAAACTATATGGTTCTTTATAAAAAAGCATAGGACTAAACCTTTATGATCTTAGATTAGGCAATGGTTTCTTAGATACAGGACCAAAACTATAAGCACACGAGAAAAATCTAAATATGACTTAAACAAAATTAAAAACTTTTATGTTTCAACAGGCATCAAGAAAGTGAAAAAGCAACCCAAAGAACTGGAGAAAAGATTTGAAAATTTTACATTTGATAAGGGACTTGCATCCAAAATATATAAAGAATTCTTATAATTCAATAATAAAAATACTACACGAAAACGAACAAAGGATTTGAACAGATATTTCTCCAAAGAAGATATACACATGGCCATCAGCATAAGAAAAGAAGTCCAACATCATTAGTCATTAGGGAAATGCAAATCAAAATTACAATGAGGTATCTCTTCACACCCACTAAGGTTGCTAAATAAAAAAGACAGACATTAACACATGTTGGTGAGAATGTCGAGAAATTGGAACCTTCAAGGTGGGAATGTAAAATAGTGTAGTCACTTTGGAAAACAGTTTGGCAGTTCCTCAAAATGTTAAACATAGAGTTACCATATGGCCTAGCATATGTACCCCAGACAATTGAAAATACAGAAACTTAAACACAAATGCTAATAACATTATTCATAATAGCCAAAAAGTAGAAACAATCTAAATGTCTATCAACTCATGAATGAACAAAATGTGGCATATCTGCATAATGGATAAATAAAAAGAATAAAGCACAATAAAAAGAAATGAAGCACTAATACATGTTACAGTAGAGATAAACCTTGAAAACATAATGCTAAGTGAAAGAAGCCTGTCACAAAAGAGCACATCTTATATGCTTCTGTTTGTATAAAATGGCCAGTATATGGAAATCTACAGAGGCAGGAAGTAGATGACTGTTTGCCAGGACTTTGGTTGCAGAGACATAGAAATAACTGCTAATAGGTATGGAGTTTATTTTGGGGGTGATAAAAATATTCCAAAATTAGATAGTGCTGACAACTGCACAATACTGTGAATATGTTAAAAACCAGCGAGTTGCTTTAAGAGAGTGAATTTTATGGCACGTAAACTATGTATCAATAAAGTTGTTATAAAAAACAAGCAAATATCTAAATGTTCAGAAAGTAAAATCTTTTCTTTAGAGCCAGTACCATTGCAAATTTTCTGACCTAGAACAGAAATTGTCCCATGAAGCAGAAATATATAACATGCAAATTAAGCTGTGCACTAAGGAGAGAAAGGAGATAGCAGTGATTTTCCTTTGTTTAAGTTGGTAAGAGTCTCATAAGCAAGCAGTGAGGATTTATTTGTCATACGAATAAGGGAAGACTCAGAATCGCACTGATTTGAACACATAGGACACATGCAGATTGTTAACAAAGTGAACAACTCAGGACACACAAATGTAAAGGCCATATTTGGATATAGATATCTTCTTTCCTTTAATCTTGTTTTGTCTGTCCTTCATCTATCTGCTTGTGTATCTATATCTACCTATCTATCAATCTATCTATCTATCTATCTATCTATCTATCTATCTGTCTATCTACCTACCTACCTACCTAAACTATCCAGCTACTTACCTATGTCTATGTTTTCCATTGTCATTATTTAAGTTATATTCTTAATAGTGAAACTTTTGCTTCTCCGAAATGTGTTTTAATACAGCTTGATCTTCCAATTTCAGTTATGTTGAAAAACACTCCTAGCTACAAAAACATATGTTGCATCCTGAATTGCTTGCAATCTTCTTAAGGAGAAGCAAACTTGCTAAAGAATGGATACTATGGAGATTACAAACACAAATTCCTACATGACTCAGGCAGGTAACTAACTGGAGAGAGGCAGTAGTATACTTAATCTGAGTGTTGGCAAAGAATCTTCCAAAACGTGGGCTAGAAACTTAATTTCAGTTTCCTCATCTTTAAAATGGAAATTATAATAGTATCTACTTCTAATAGTTATCTACTGTGGAATAACAAATTACCCCCAAGACTTGGTGGCTTATGAGAAAATTTATTATCTCACAGTTTCTGGGGATTTGGAACCTCGGTGTGGCTTAGATAAATCCTCTAATCTCTGTCTCTATTTGTTACCCAAACCTGCAATCAAGGTGTGGGCTGGGGCTTCCCTGAGGAAGCTTCTGAGCTCACTCTTGTGGTTGTTGGTAGAATTCAGTTCCTCAGGGATTACTGGATTGAGGGCTTCAGCTTCTCCTTGCTCACTGGCAACAGGCTGCCCTCAATTTCTTGACACGAGTCTCTCCTCAGGACAGCTTCCAACATGGCAGCTGCCTTCTCTCCAATGAGCAGGTGAAAGAGAGCAGGAGAACAAGGAGGAAGTCACCGTCTTATATAACTTAATCTTGGAACAAACATCTCATCACTTTTTTTCTATTGCATGTGTTATAACTGAGTCACTAGATTCAGCCTACACTCAAAGAATGGGGATTACACAAGAGAGTAAATGTAGGAGCTGGGGATAACCAGGTGACATTTTAAAGGCTGCCTTGCAAACTGCCTTACAGAATGTGTTGAGCTAACAAATTCAATGAGCTAACACATGTACTTAGAACAGTGCTTGAATGTAGTAAGGACTACGCATTAGATTTTATTATCTATGGCTGAGGCTGACTTTAAGACAATAAAGATGGATCCTGTTGGAACTGCAGAACGTATGTGCAACTTAAAAACATTTAAACTCTTATCTTATTTTTAAAAAACACTCCGATAAAACGTATCTATATTTTTTTTTCAATACTGGAGATACAAGTTTGTAATTTCTAGCCAGAAAATAAAACCTCTTAGTGAGGCAAATGCCATATACCCTAAATTTCAAGATGAATACTTTGGCTTTTTTAGAACTTTTTATTCTGAAATGACTTTAAATTTTCAGAGATGGTACAAAAATAGTAAAAGGAACTCCATCCACTATACTCTTCATTCAAATCTTCCCATTTGCTTTATTATGTCTCTCTCTCTCTGTCTGTGTCTCTATATATAAAACATATATATATACACACACACATACATACACACATCTTACTTTCTAGTTCCAAAACATGCTCCAAGGTCACCTTGCATTTTCCATACACCATCAATAGAGTCAGATATTTCTCGAACATACTATTTGGTTCCTTTAAGAGGAGATTTAAAAACCAAGATCTGCAAAGAGAAAAGTTCTCCAGTGGAACATTTACACATCTCAGTGGTGCTCAAAGTAACCACGGTAAAGTGGAGAATTAAAATTAGAACATATTTATCTTAACTTATTCTTGATCTCCAAAGGGAAAAGTTATCCAAGGGGTGAAGATCACCTTGTATTTTCCCTGTACCATCAACAGGGTCAGATGTTTCTCCAGTATACTATCTGGTTCCTTTCAGAGGAGAACAGGATTTAAAAACCGAGATCTCCAAGGGGTAAAGTTCTCTAATGGGAAGTTTACACACCTCAGTCATGCTCAAAGCAACCATTGGAAGGTGATGAATGCAATTAGGATGTATTATTTTAACTGATTCTTGAAAAATTTATTTTAGCATAAGATTTCTAATGTACACAATACATTATTAGTAAAATGATGCATGCATATAATGGGAAAACAAAACATATATTGGAGATCACGTTAAAAGACTTACAAAGTTCTTAACCAAAAAAAAAAAAAAAAAAAAAAAAAGTTGTAGAACAGTTTTTTAACAAGGCAAAGATGTTTTTAACTTACAAAAAAATTTAGGCATGATGTCACCCAGCAGAATAACAGGAAAAACTCATTTTCAGTTGGCAGCGAATGCTAAAACATAAATTATCTCCTAATATGTCAACCAGAAAATATTAAAAAGTTATAGATCTTCATTACTCAATATAGTCGCCTATATCTGCTTGTGGATATGGGCCACCATGCTGGATGACACAGGAGAAAAAGAAATGTGCTTTTCTTACGTGCAACTCTATATCCAACATCTAGTTTATCTCTGAGCCCCTTCTTTAGACCTAAGCACAGATAAACTACTACCTTCGCACACTCCAAACCAATAATTATGATCCTGTTTTATAAAAATTGTTATAATCTTTCCTAACACAATCCCCAACTGAATGATATTTTACACAATGTAATTGAGGACATCTATTTCAGGGTCTCCATGACCAACACAGGTTTGGTGATTTGCTAGAAAGAGTCCCAAGATTCAAAGGCAATTGTATTCATAGCTATGGTTTATTAAAGCAACCAAAAAGGGTAAAAGACTTACTAGGTACAGTCTAGAGGAACCCAGGCCTATGTGTTACTTCCTCCAGGAACAAAACGTTGCAGTACTTGGACAGTTTCTGCCCTGGTAAGCCCATTTGAAACTCAGAATCCAAGATTTTTGTTGTGGGTTGATCACTCAGACACATTCTGCCTGGGTAATAAACCATCATAGAAATCCTAGACTCTCAGAAGGAAAGCAAGTGTTCACTGTTCATCACAGTGTGTGTGTGTACTGTCTAGACAGGTTGTACAACAGAATTCACAGGCACACAGAACAACCTTATCACTCAGGGAACATCTCAAAAGCCAGCCCAGGCAATGTTGTAAGTAGGCTCTTCTAACAATCAAGCCTTCAATAATAGCTCTTTTCTGTACACCCATTAAGGTGCCAGTTGTGACAAAAATGACTTTTCGTAGTGTTCCACTCTTACATATTTATAATTCACTATATATGAAAAAGATAATATTTAGTCTTCAGGTTATTAATACATGATTTTCAACTTCAATTTAATTAATAAAAAGCCTTAAATATTAATTTTCTGAAGAGAATAACTAAACCAGATATGTCCTTCAGGAAAATTTATCATGGCCAAATGGAAGAATATCAGTAATCAAAAAATCACTCAATTATTTGTAATAAAACGAATGTTTATTAATCCTTTACTTGGTCCCAAGAATTTAAGCCTTTTATATAACTGATTTTACTTTAATCTCCAAACAATCCCATAAGTCAGTTGTTTTCATATTTACTGTTTTACAAGTAGGAAACTGAGTCTTAAAGAAATTAACTCATAAGCCTGTGGTTGCCCATCTGTAAAGGATAAAGAAAGCGAGGGAATCTGATTCCAGATACTGACTACATAACTGTTTAACAGCACTGCCTTACTTGTTTCAATTACTGAAGCATATTATTTCATAGCCCAATTCTTAACTTATTATCTTTTCTTCCTCATTTATATACTTTCTTCAACTCTGGTAATATGGACTGCTCTGTATGACAAGTTATGAGAGTAAGAAGCACACATTTATTATCTGCTATATTTTCTCCAAAAATTAATAATCATTCATTTACAAATGTATAAGCTCCTCTTACTTATATTACACATAGAATAGTTCAAAAATACTATGAAAAAATAAGAAATCCTTGAATTGCCCTCTTTTAATAGCCATTTCTTCCATTGTTTCTAATGTAAGTAATTATATTCATGAGTAATATATTTTAAATTCATTTGGCAAATATAGTGATCAAAAGTCATGATTTTGATTTGCTTACCCCATTTAAAAAAAAATATAACTCCTTTTAAATTTCCAATTTCTAATCCCCAACATAATTTTGGAAATTGATGCTATGTCATTGTTGTTTGGGTTCAAAAATTATAATGCAGCAGAAAGAAAGTCTGAAGTTTTTAAGCAGTAAATTCAAGTACTTTTCAGGAGGAGACAATAAGAAACAAAAGATTAGTTATGTCTGTAGGGGGTAAATTGTCCTTGAAAGAAATAAAGGAAGCATAAAGAGGAATTTATAATATATCTCTTGGGTTCAACAACATTAATTTATCTTAACCATCTTTGAAGTCCTGACCACAGTGAAACTTTCCTAGGTGCATTTTAATTAGGGTGATACTGTCTCAATAAGCTACCCAGCATTCGTGAGAGAACAAACCATTATCTCAAAACCACTTGTCATGAAATATATTATAATCTGAAATTAATAAATTAGTGCCCATAAGGGAACATAAAGTGTAGCATTTGAAAAAATTAGAAAATTATTTCAATCATGGTTCACAGTGCCCTCAATGATTTGCAATGTATACCATTCTTGTGGGAAAAAAAGCATCTTGTGAGAAGAGGTGAAGAAGTATTTTCCCATTAGTGTCTTAACTTGAGGTTTTACATCAATGTATGGTTTCCAACAAGATGAGTGTTGTGTCTTTCACCCCCAAAAGTCCTATCTTTTTCATCATTTTAAGTATTGAATCATCCTCACTTGTGAATAAGCCATCTGCTAAAAGCAATAATTTTAGGAACAATGTCCCAAAACAGCTTCCCATAGATAGCTGCTGGCAGCTCTGGCATTTGGGAGCATAATCCTTTTAAATTGAAATCTGCCCTCATAGGTACAGGTTTCTAGATCCTCAGAGCATCACAAGTTCTTTATATTTGTGATGAAGGTCAAATTAGAGAAAACGATATTTGAGCTGAAATTTAGCTGATTTTCTTTCTCAATTGTGTTCTCAAGTTTCAAACTCCCAATAACCAAAAATATGTGAAGAATCTTAATGAAAACCTAACATGCATCTTTTGGAAACTATTAACATCCCTGATCCATGAGAAACTGGATGATCATATATTCCCTAAATCATAGATGAGTAATTCATCTTTCCCATTATTACATTTTCCCTTTCAGCCTTGAGCTCCACAACTCCTCTCCTGTAATGGGTATTTAAAACTTGGTAAGTTCTTAATCCTCAGGGCCTTGGTCAAAGAATCACTGAACAAAGGTGGGAAATAAACCTAGACTGAAATATCTGGTTTTGAACCCTTATTCTCCTGGGAAATACCCACATGATATTGGAAAAATCACTTGTTTTGCAAAGTGAATAAAGTGTCCTAATGATCTCTAAGATGCTTTCAATATTAAAAATATTGTGATTTACTCTTTCGTTATATTTATTATGTCAAATCATTACACTTATCATACCAAATACGATAATACAAAGATCTAAATCCAAATGATTTGTAAATATACACAAAGTTAACATTTAACCATTAGATTGAATTTACATCTCTTATAGCCAGTATATTTTGTGGGAGAAACCATGTAGAAAAATATCCTGTATCTAAATTCCCAGGCAGAAATTAACTAAAAGAAAATGACTATTTTCTGATTCAGTTCATTTGCTGTATATTTTCTTCAAAAATCTCTTATTTCAAAGGGATATAAAATGCACATAATAAAAAGAAATCTGCAGCCAAGGTGTGCCAATGGCAAGAAAAAAAATTCATAGCTTACTTTTAATATTTTGTTTTTTGTTTAAAAATTACTGAAGAAAAAATCCATCTATAAGCAAAAATAATATTTATGGATGAAGACATTCCCATGAAGCCTCTTTGGTTCTGAATTGTTTCTTTTAATCAAAACATAACTCATGCAAAAAATAAATGTTCTTCTTTGTTATAAAATAATTTTAATTAAAATGGTTGTAAAATTCTTCTGCAGTTATTCATTTCAGGAATTCACATACAAGTTAAACGTATAAGTAACATGACAATTTACATAGGAAAATGGTTTTAGAAAGTCTAAATGTTACTTCTTCAAGTACAATCATGGGAGAATTTTACTTAATTTTGGTTTTTCAAATTATTAATTGACTGTGTTCAAAAATATTTTGTCAACACTTTATACAGAAATATGAAAACAACATGCTTCTGATAAAACTATCAAATATCCTATAATAGGCTTAGAGTGTTTAGCATTAAATATTTAAATTGATCTACTACACACATCAATTTTTTTCTTCACAGATAGTATTTAACCTAAAAATTTGTATATATAAAGTATATTTTAGTTTTACATGTGTTGTCTTTTCCTTATATTTTTTATTATCTCCTAAAACATTAATAAAAATTAAATATCTAGAAAGATTAAGCAGATCATATGAAATTATCTGCATAATTCTAGCAGAAGAGACCATTTTCTTCCTCTCCTACTATTTCTATGTTGCCTATCCTACATGGACATTAGCTCCTTTGCAAGTACTGGAAAGAATATCTTCTAGCTCCTAAACTTACTCACTCACTCACGACCTTGGAAAAAGTTATGACTTAGCTGTTTATTTTAGAGAAAAACATCTGAGTAAATGGTGGCCGAGACTTTTCTTTCTTTTAGAGAATCTGTACTCAGGACACTGGCATTCTCTGTTCCTTTATTTTGTAACTTTACCATGAAAGATCCTTCATCAGCAAGGTGAAAAGCATGTAAAAATGGGTGGGTAATTTCAATTTATATGTGAAGAGTGAAAATATTATGTGGTCTAAAAGTAGATATGTTGTTTTCTAAAAGTAGATACGTTGTTTTCCGTTTGCATTATTCCTGAACCTATTTAATCATTTAGTTTGAGTCTCAGAAAAAAAAAAAAAAAAAAATGAAGAAAGGTTTGAAAACCATCAAGATTTCATCAAAAACTCAGTGCTTTCACTTGAATGCTCCCCAAATTCATTTGTTGAAAATGAATCCCAATTGTGGTGGGGTTAAGAGGTGGGACTTTTCAGGAAATAATTATGCAATGAAGGCAGAACCCTCATGAATAAATTAGTGTGTTATAAAAGAGCTGGAGGAAACTAGTCGAGGACCTTTTTCCCCTCTGTCCCTTCTGCTCTGTGAGGACATAACATTTGTCCCCTCCAGAGGATACAGCAACAAGGTACCACCTTGAAAACATATAGAACCAGCCTCACCAAACACTGACTTTGGACTTCTATCCTCCACAACTATGAAAACTAAATTTCTGCTCATTATAAATTACCCCATCTCAAGTATTTTGTTACAGCAGCACAAATAGACTAAGACACCATGTAAAGTAAAAGTTTCCAAGGTATGGATCTGATGAACCTGTATACCATTAAGAATGAAATTACGGGGCGGAGCAAGATGGCCGAATAGGAACAGCTCCAGTCTCCAACTCCCGGCGCGAGCGACACAGAAGACCGGCGATTTCTGCATTTTCAACTGAGGTACTGGGTTCATCTCACTGGGGAGTGCCAGACGATCGGTGCTGGTCAGCTGCTGCAGCCCGACCAGCGAGAGCTGAAGCAGGGCGAGGCATTGCCTCACCTGGAAAGCGCAAGGGGGAAGGGAATCCCTTTTCCTAGCCAGGGGAACTGAGACACACAACACCTGGAAAATCGGGTAACTCCCACCCCAATACTGCGCTTTAAGCAGACAGGCACACCAGGAGATCATATCCCACACCTGGCCGGGAGTGTCCCACACCCACGGAGCCTCCCTCATTGCTAGCACAGCAGTCTGTGATCTACCGGCAAGGCAGCAGC
This sequence comes from Chlorocebus sabaeus, assembly GCF_047675955.1. Taxonomy (NCBI): domain Eukaryota; kingdom Metazoa; phylum Chordata; class Mammalia; order Primates; family Cercopithecidae; genus Chlorocebus; species Chlorocebus sabaeus. The sequence goes on along the minus strand of NC_132924.1, from coordinate 82,475,787 downwards.
GAGGCTGGGGGAGGGGCGCCCGCCATTGCTGAGGCTTAAGTAGGTAAACAAAGCTGCTGGGAAGCTCGAACTGGGTGGAGCTCACAGCAGCTCAAGGAAACCTGCCTGTCTCTGTAGACTCCACCTCTGGGGACAGGGCACAGTAAATAATAACAAACGCAGCAGCTCTGCAGACGCAAACGACTCTGTCTGACAGCTTTGAAGAGAGCAGTGGATCTCCCAACACGGAGGTTGAGATCTGAGAAGGGACAGACTCCCTGCTCAAGTGGGTCCCTGACCCCTGAGTAGCCTAACTGGGAGACATCCCCCACTAGGGGCAGTCTGACACACCACACCTCACAGGGTGGAGTACACCCCTGAGAGGAAGATTCCAAAGCAAGAATCAGACAGGTACACTCGCTGTTCAGAAATATTCTATCTTCTGCAGCCTCTGCTGCTGATACCCAGGCAAACAGGGTCTGGAGTGGACCTCAAGCAATCTCCTACAGCTACAACCTACAGCTGAGGATCCTGACTGTTAGAAGGAAAGCTATCAAACAGGAAGGACACCTACACCAAAACCCCATCAGTACATCACCATCATCAAAGACCAGAGGCAGATAAAACCACAAAGATGGGGAAAAAGCAGGGCAGAAAAGCTGGAAATTCAAAAAATAAGAGCGCATCTCCCCCGGCAAAGGAGCGCAGCTCATCGCCAGCAACGGATCAAAGCTGGACAGAGAATGACTTCGACGAGATGAGAGAAGAAGGCTTCAGTCCATCAAATTTCTCAGAGCTAAAGGAGGAAATACGTACCCAGCGCAAAGAAACTAAAAATCTTGAAAAAAAAGTGGAAGAATTGATGGCTAGAGTAATTAATGCAGAGAAGCTCACAAACGAAATGAAAGAGACGAAAACCATGGCACGAGAAATACGTGACAAATGCACAAGCTTCAGTAACCGTCTCGATCAACTGGAAGAAAGAATGTCAGCGATGGAGGATCAAATGAATGAAATGAAGCGAGAAGAGAAACCAAAAGAAAAAAGAAGAAAAAGAAATGAACAAAGCCTGCAAGAAGTATGGGATTATGTAAAAAGACCAAATCTACGTCTGATTGGGGTGCCTGAAAGTGAGGGGGAAAATGGAACCAAGTTGGAAAACACTCTTCAGGATATCATCCAGGAGAACTTCCCCAACCTAGTAGGGCAGGCCAACATTCAAATCCAGGAAATACAGAGAACGCCACAAAGATATTCCTCGAGAAGAGCAACTCCAAGACACATAATTGCCAGATTCACCAAAGTTGAAATGAAGGAAAAAATCTTAAGGGCAGCCAGAGAGAAAGGTCGGGTTACCCACAAAGGGAAGCCCATCAGACTAACAGCAGATCTCTCGGCAGAAACTCTTCAAGCCAGAAGAGAGTGGGGGCCAATATTCAACATTCTTAAAGAAAAGAATTTTAAACCCAGAATTTTATATCCAGCCAAACTAAGTTTCATAAGTGAAGGAGAAATAAAATCCTTTACAGATAAGCAAATGCTTAGAGATTTTGTCACCACTAGGCCTGCCTTACAAGAGACCCTGAAGGAAGCACTAAACATGGAAAGGAACAACCGGTACCAGCCATTGCAAAAACATGCCAAAATGTAAAGACCATCAAGGCTAGGAAGAAACTGCATCAACTAACGAGCAAAATAACCAGTTAATATCATCATGGCAGGATCAAGTTCACACATAACAATCTTAACCTTAAATGTAAATGGACTAAATGCTCCAATTAAAAGACACAGACTGGCAAACTGGATAAAGAGTCAAGATCCATCAGTCTGCTGTATTCAGGAGACCCATCTCACACGCAGAGACATACATAGGCTCAAAATAAAGGGATGGAGGAAGATTTACCAAGCAAATGGAGAACACAAAAAAGCAGGGGTTGCAATACTAGTCTCTGATAAAACAGACTTTAAACCATCAAAGATCAAAAGAGACAAAGAAGGCCATTACATAATGGTAAAGGGATCAATTCAACAGGAAGAGCTAACTATCCTAAATATATATGCACCCAATACAGGAGCACCCAGATTCATAAAGCAAGTCCTTAGAGACTTACAAAGAGACTTAGACTCCCATACAATAATAATGGGAGACTTCAACACTCCACTGTCAACATTAGACAGATCAACGAGACAGAAAGTTAACAAGGATATCCAGGAATTGAACTCATCTCTGCAGCAAGCAGACCTAATAGACATCTATAGAACTCTCCACCCCAAATCAACAGAATATACATTCTTCTCAGCACCACATCGTACTTACTCCAAAATTGACCACGTAATTGGAAGTAAAGCACTCCTCAGCAAATGTACAAGAACAGAAATTATAACAAACTGTCTCTCAGACCACAGTGCAATCAAATTAGAACTCAGGACTAAGAAACTCAATCAAAACTGCTCAACTACATGGAAACTGAACAACCTGCTCCTGAATGACTACTGGGTACATAACGAAATGAAGGCAGAAATAAAGATGTTCTTTGAAACCAATGAGAACAAAGAAACAACATACCAGAATCTCTGGGACACATTTAAAGCAGTGTGTAGAGGGAAATTTATAGCACTAAATGCCCACAAGAGAAAGCAGGAAAGATCTAAAATTGACACTCTAACATCGCAATTAAAAGAACTAGAGAAGCAAGAGCAAACACATTCGATAGCTAGCAGAAGGCAAGAAATAACTAAGATCAGAGCAGAACTGAAGGAGATAGAGACACAAAAAACCCTCCAAAAAATCAATGAATCCAGGAGTTGGTTTTTTGAAAAGATCAACAAAATTGACAGACCACTAGCAAGACTAATAAAGAAGAAAAGAGAGAAGAATCAAATAGACGCAATTAAAAATGATAAAGGGGATATCACCACCGACCCCACAGAAATACAAACTACCATCAGAGAATACTATAAACACCTCTACACAAATAAACTGGAAAATCTAGAAGAAATGGATAATTTCCTGGACACTTACACTCTTCCAAGACTAAACCAGGAAGAAGTTGAATCCCTGAATAGACCAATAGTAGGCTCTGAAATTGAGGCAATAATTAATAGCCTACCAACCAAAAAAAGTCCAGGACCAGATGGATTCACAGCCAAATTCTACCAGAGGTACAAGGAGGAGCTGGTACCATTCCTTCTGAAACTATTCCAATCAATAGAAAAAGAGGGAATCCTCCCTAACTCATCTTATGAGGCCAACATCATCCTGATACCAAAGCCTGGCAGAGACACAACAAAAAAAGAGAATTTTAGACCAATATCCCTGATGAACATCGATGCAAAAATCCTCAATAAAATACTGGCAAACCGGATTCAGCAGCACATCAAAAAGCTTATCCACCATGATCAAGTGGGCTTCATCCCTGGGATGCAAGGCTGGTTCAACATTCGCAAATCAATAAACATAATCCAGCATATAAACAGAACCAAAGACAAGAACCACATCATTATCTCAATAGATGCAGAAAAGGCTTTTGACAAAATTCAACAGCCCTTCATGCTAAAAACGCTCAATAAATTCGGTATTGATGGAACGTACCTCAAAATAATAAGAGCTATTTATGACAAACCCACAGCCAATATCATACTGAATGGGCAAAAACTGGAAAAATTCCCTTTGAAAACTGGCACAAGACAGGGATGCCCTCTCTCACCACTCCTATTCAACATAGTGTTGGAAGTTCTGGCTAGGGCAATCAGGCAAGAGAAAGAAATCAAGGGGATTCAGTTAGGAAAAGAAGAAGTCAAATTGTCCCTGTTTGCAGACGACATGATTGTATATTTAGAAAACCCCATTGTCTCAGCCCAAAATCCCCTTAAGCTGATCAGCAACTTCAGCAAAGTCTCAGGATACAAAATTAATGTGCAAAAATCACAAGCATTCTTATACACCAGTGACAGTCAAACAGAGAGCCAAATCAGGAATGAACTTCCATTCACAATTGCTTCAAAGAGAATAAAATACCTAGGAATCCAACTTACAAGGGATGTAAAGGACCTCTTCAAGGAGAACTACAAACCACTGCTCAGTGAAATCAAAGAGGACACAAACAAATGGAAGAACATACCATGCTCATGGATAGGTAGAATCAATATCGTGAAAATGGCCATACTGCCCAAGGTAATTTATAGATTCAATGCCATCCCCATCAAGCTACCAATGAGCTTCTTCACAGAATTGGAAAAAACTGCTTTAAAGTTCATATGGAACCAAAAAAGAGCCCGCATCTCCAAGACAATCCTAAGTCAAAAGAACAAAGCTGGAGGCATCACGCTACCTGACTTCAAACTATACTCCAAGGCTACAGTAACCAAAACAGCATGGTACTGGTACCAAAACAGAGATATAGACCAATGGAACAGAACAGAGTCCTCAGAAATAATACCACACATCTACAGCCATCTGATCTTTGACAAACCTGAGAGAAACAAGAAATGGGGAAAGGATTCCCTATTTAATAAATGGTGCTGGGAAAACTGGCTAGCCATAAGTAGAAAGCTGAAACTGGATCCTTTCCTTACTCCTTATACGAAAATTAATTCAAGATGGATTAAAGACTTAAATGTTAGACCTAATACCATAAAAATCCTAGAGGAAAACCTAGGTAGTACCATTCAGGACATAGGCATGGGCAAAGACTTCATGTCTAAAACACCAAAAGCAATGGCAACAAAAGCCAAAATTGACAAATGGGATCTCATCAAACTAAAGAGCTTCTGCACAGCAAAAGAAACTACCATCAGAGTGAGCAGGCAACCTACAGAATGGGAGAAAATTTTTGCAATCTACTCATCTGACAAAGGGCTAATATCCAGAACCTACAAAGAACTCAAACAAATTTACAAGAAAAAAACAAACAACCCCATCCAAAAGTGGGCAAAGGATATGAACAGACATTTCTCAAAAGAAGACATTCATACAGCCAACAGACACATGAAAAGATGCTCATCATCACGGGCCATCAGAGAAATGCAAATCAAAACCACAATGAGATACCATCTCACACCAGTTAGAATGGCGATCATTAAAAAGTCAGGAAACAACAGGTGCTGGAGAGGATGTGGAGAAATAGGAACACTTTTACACTGTTGGTGGGATTGTAAACTAGTTCAACCATTATGGAAAACAGTATGGCGATTCCTCAAGGATCTAGAACTAGATGTACCATATGACCCAGCCATCCCATTACTGGGTATATACCCAAAGGATTATAAATTATGCTGCTATAAGGACACATGCACACGTATGTTTATTGCAGCACTATTCACAATAGCAAAGACTTGGAATCAACCCAAATGTCCATCAGTGACAGATTGGATTAAGAAAATGTGGCACATATACACCATGGAATACTATGCAGCCATAAAAAAGGATGAGTTTGTGTCCTTTGTAGGGACATGGATGCAGCTGGAAACCATCATTCTTAGCAAACTATCACAAGAACAGAAAACCAAACACCGCATGTTCTCACTCGTAGGTGGGAACTGAACAATGAGATCACTTGGACTCGGGAAGGGGAACATCACACACCGGGGCCTATCATGGGGAGGGGGGAGGGGGGAGGGATTGCATTGGGAGTTATACCTGATGTAAATGACGAGTTGATGGGTGCAGCACACCAACATGGCACAAGTATACATATGTAGCAAACCTGCACGTTGTGCACATGTACCCTACAACTTGAAGTTTAATAATAATAAATAAATTAAAAAAAAAAAAAAAAAAGAATGAAATTACTTTTTCAGAAGAAAAAATAATTGACTAATTTTAGGCACAATTAATCAATTACCTCAAAAAAGGTTAATTCCCTTTGAAAATAATCATTACACCATTGCCATTTAAATCACATTTTCTTTGAGAATTTAAAAATGCCCTCCATCTGTTTGTTAATTAAGTTATTAATCTTTCCAGCATTTTAATGAATAGTGAATGTTAGATAAAAAGAAGAAAAATTTTAAAACATTTAGAAAATAGAAAAAAGTTCATTTACTTAATTTAAGAAGTATTCTTACCTAACCATGATACTTGCTTTCATGTTATTTTGTTTCTATGCTTTTATTTAATAAAATATAGCCATATGTACTGAGATAATCTTAAGAAAATTGATTATATTATTTTAAGAAGACTCTGAAATCAATGATACAAATTATCATTTTTAAAACTATGGTTGAAAATATAAAGGAAAAGTTGACATGTACATCTGATCAATGAATATATTAATGATATTTACACAAAGGGTATGACAAAATGTATGCTCTTATTTTTGGAAAACTTAAACCACCCAATAAAATTACATCAAAATTTACACATCTATCTCTGAACAATTTTAAGTCACTTGATAAAGAATATTTGTAATAAAGGACATTAAGATACTAGTAATTTTCTTATGGTAATTTCCCAATATGGTTCTTCAGTTGACTACACTTAATTATTATGTTCTTGTGTAGCATTGTCCACTACAATATGGGCTGCTCTTGTGACTTGCTTTTGAACACTGAAACACAGTGAAGCTGGCCAGGTATGGTGGCTCATGCCTGTAATCCCAGCACTTTGTGAAGCATAAGCAGCAGATCACTTGAGACCAGGAGATTGAGACTAGCCTGGCCAACATGGAAAAACACTGTCTCTAATAAAAATATAAAAGTTAGCTGGGCATGGTAGCACATGCCTGTAATCCCAGCTACTTTGGAGGCTGAGGCACAAGAATGGCTTGAACCTGGGAAGTGGACATTGCAGTGAGCCAAGACTGTACACTGCATTCCAGTCTATGTGACAGAGCAAGACTCTGTCTCGAAAAAAAAAAGGAGGAGGAGGAGGAGAGGGAGTGGGAGGGGGAGAGGGGAAGGGGAGGGGGAGGAAGAGGAGGAGGAGGACGACGACAATGAGGACAGTGAACACAGTGAAGCTATGTCATAAGAATCATAAGAAGATTTGTAACTTCTAACTGGGTCACTTGTAATGCAGCTTCTCAGGACCCAGTCACAATTCTCTGCAAAGCCCAGACAATAGAGAGGTCCCATGGTCTATAGCTTATGTACATTTACTGAGACCAGAACCAACAATCAATATTAGCTGTCAGCTATGGGAATTATACATCTTGGACATTCAACTTAGTCTTTAGTGTCTCCAAATGCTATCTGATGGCAACTTCAGAAGAGAACCCAAGTGAGAACTCCTCAACTGCCACAGTTAAGCCACAAAATCATGAGAAAATTTTTCTTGTTAATATTTTTGGCAATAAAGTTTCAGATGATTTATTATAAAGCAGTAATAACTGGAAGAGAAATTGGTACCCATAATGGGGTGCTACAATTGAAAAAAAATCTTAAAAACTATATGACATTACCTGTAAGACTGGTTGACTACTAGAGGTCTCAGAAGCATCAAGAAGATTGGTAGTGGAAGCTAGAAAGACAGTAAAATAAATTTCCTTGGAGGCTGGAAGAAAGATTATCTTGTTATATAAAGATGGAAATTTTAGGAAAACCATTGCCCGTGATAACATGAAAAACAGACATTTTAAACTGGTACTTTTGACCACCCAGACTTCCACACAAAAGTTGCAAATGCCAGTTGGTTTTCCATAGCAGTATATGATAAGATATGGACAGAATGAAATAAGTTAAAAACAAACTCTTCTATTTCCAAGCAAAATATACAAGAGACAAAAAGAAGTCAGAAGTTCATGTGTTTAAAAAAAACAAAAACAAACAAACCATAAAAACCTGTGTCATATTCTCAGCTTCCCTAAATATCACAAGGCTATCAAAGAAAGAAATGTCCTTAGAGTAAGGGCCATTACAACAATGTGACTGTAGAGCCCTTTGTTAAGGTTTGGGAAAGATTCAAGGAGCATTTTATACACTCAAATAAACAAAAATGTTTCTAAGAATTTTAAAACCATTGCATCCTGGAAAAGCCATGACTTTTATCTAATGAATGAATTCTATGACATTCATAGGAAAACCACAATAATTTTTAAAAGTATAATATTTAAGAAAACACTCTTAGGTTGTAGTAAAAATGGACAGAAAATTCAAAATGAAACAAATTCTTTGTGCCCAACCCCACGTATGGGTAGACATCAGGTTGAGGAAGTTACTAAAAGGCAAGTGTTGTCCATTTCTTGTAAAAAAGAGGAACTTTGAATGGGAAAGTAGAGCCAAGAGTCCAGATGGTGGAACTAAGAGTCTATACAGAGATAACAACTGGCTAAGAGCCATGGAGAACAACTTGCAGGTAATAGTACCGAGTTCTAACCAAGGACACAGTGATCTGGGTCTGGTTAGATGTGAGAATTGTCATGAATAGCTTATTGGTATGCGTGATTGTTTCTACTATTCTTATATGATAATTACTATTGCATTTATTTTATCCTTATATCACCATTGTACATTGGAAGTATAGCCTTGTCATTGAGAAAAATTCAGATGGAGAAAAATCATATTCTAGAAAGAATATACCAGAAACTGTTTGTGTTAGGCTGAAAATGTCTCCAAAGATGTTTATGTCCTACTCCCCAGAACCTATGAATATGCTACCTTACATGCGAAAAGGGACTTTATAGATGTACATCATATTGACATGGGGAAATCATCCTGGACTATCTGGGTAGGTCCAGGGTAATCACAAGTGTTTTTATAGAAAAGAGACCACAAGCCAGACAAGAGAAAAGATGCTAAGCATCTGGCTTTGAAGATAGAGTAAGGAGCCAGAAACCAAGGAATACACATGATCTCTAGAAGCCTAGAAAGGCAAGGAAATTCATTTTTCCATAAAGACTTGAGAATAACTTCAGTCATCCTCAATTTGAAGCTTCTGATTATAGATTTATAACCTAGATTATAGACTTCTGGCCTCCAGATCTATAAAAGAATTAATTTGTGTTGTTTTAAACCACTAAATTTGTCGTGATGCATTCTAGCAGCAACAAGAAGTCAATACCCTACCCCTAAGGAATTTTATCACCACCTTGCTATCACTTGAATGTTAAATCCTGGACTTCAACCTTGAAACTAATGCTATAAAGGAATATATCTTTGGGATTCTTAAGAAAGAGAGAGAATATATTGCATCTGTAATGCATATGATGAGGGGCTGAGGAGAAAACAGTAGTATCTGGTCTCCTGAGATGCCCTTCAATAAACCATAACTTCATGACATTTGTACCTTTGTGTAACCCATTCCCCTTGAGTCTCTCCTGGTCTTAGGTGCTGTGACTCACTTTTGACCAACAGAATGCAGTAGAAATGAAGCTGTAAAAAGCTTCACAATACTCGCATGGGTCTTTCTGAATGCTCATTTTTGGAACGATTCCTACCAGAAACGAACTACTATGCTTTGAGAAACCCAAGCCACATATAGGTGATCTGGTCAGCAACCATATCTGATACTATCTAGCAGCTAGCATCAACTGCCAGCAGTGTAAGTGAGCCGTTGTGGATGTTCAGACTAATCAAAGGTTTCAAGGACTCTAGCCGCAGTCACTATCTACAAATGCATGAAAGGCACTAAGTGAGAACTCGCCAGCTAAGACTGCGATACTCATAAAATTCTGAGATATAATTATAAATCATTATTTTTACATTACCAGATTTAGGATTGTTTCACTATATAATGATGGATGAGAACATTTCATTAAATTATGATTAACAAAATCACAATTTATAGAAGAGTAGTAATAAGCCTTCTCATCTCTTTATAAAGAAGCAAGGTATGAAATACTAAGTGATTAAAGTTTTCCTAAAGATTATAAGAATTAGAGATAATAGGAGAGAAAGGCATTTCCACCTTATTTGATTAGGTAATGACTAAATTACTATATAGAGGTATACACCAAGGCTATGAGCATCCAGAAAGGAAATACCTAATCTAGAAGTATTTTCAGAGGAAATACTACCAAAAATAATGACTGAATATGCTGGCTCTTGCCTGTAATCCCAGTACTTTGGGAGGCCGAGGTGGGAGAGTTGCTAGGGCCCACGAGGTCAAGACTAGTCTGGACAACATAGGGAGACTCAATGTCTACAAAAAAAAAAAAAAAAAAAAAAAACATTAAAAATAGCTGGGTGTGGGGGTACATGCCTGTGGTCCCAGCTACTTGGGAGGCTTAAGTGGGAGGATCACTTGAGCCTAGGAATTCAAGACTATAGTAACCTGTTATGCCACAACATTCCAGCCTGGGTGACGGAGAAAGACCCTGTCTCAAAAAAATAAAATAAAATAAAAACAGTTCTTAAAGTACAACATAAAATATGAATCAAAACTAGACTGTGGAGAGGGCTATAGTTGTTCAGATTAAACACTAAGGAAATTGTACACATTTAAAGAGAGAATGAACAAAATATATATGTAAGGAAATTATAAATTACAAAAAATACAGAGCAAATACAAACTAATATAGTTAAAAAATAATAAGGTTGTTTAACATGCATATAATTAGTTCATGCAATACAGTTATTGTTTGTATATACAGTGCATGAGAACCTTAGAATTAAGAAAATATCCAAATAACCTTATTTTTGAAACATAATCAATCAAGAAATGTTAAGTTTAAAAAATCCATACAAAGGAGAGTCTCATCAGCAAGATGATGAAATAAGACTTTCCAGTGCTTGTTTCCCTGTAGAAACATCAATTTGAACAATCACTGATGCATGGAAATACTTTGACAAGAGCTAAGGATCCAGATGAGAGATTATAACACCTGGATGTAGCACAGAAATAAGAAAAGACACATTGAAGAGAAGAGGAAGGAGTTTCACATTATCCATGTCATCTCTCCAGCATCCCAAATAGCACAGTGTGGAGAAGATACCTTTTGCTTGGAGGAAAGAGAGGGACATAAGATTAGGACTTTGTTTTGAACACCAACATTGAGTTCCCGATAGCAAAATCTGCGACTGAGCATACCCGCCATGGTCTCTGACTCCAGGCCAGCACCCACAGACTGAGCCACCTGGCTGGCCCTGGTTCCAGGCAGTATCCCACAACATCAAAGACTAGGTCAACCTGAACAACTCAGCTTTCAGGCTTGTCCCACTGCCAGTGCAACCCCAGTGGGCAAGCCCCAGAAATGGGTCAGCCCAGTGGCCCTGAGCCATATAGGCCTGCTCTAGCACCAGGCCAGCCCCCACAGTCTCAGGCTCTGGACTGCATCAGGTACTAGTCTTGCCCCCATCACTTTACTTATTAGGCCAAGATCCACAGACTCAGCCTCCAGTCCTACCCCGGGTTCCAGACCAGTCCAGAGCCAGACTGGACAACACAACCCCAGGCTACAGGCCCACCCAGGCACTAGGTCAGCAGCACCCTTGGTGTCTGGCACCAGACCAACATGTGCATACACAGGCTCCAGGCCGCATGGTTTTTGCAGCCCTACTCTGAACTAAATGTGCAGGCCCTTCAAGAGGTCTATTCTGTCAAAGTCAGGGCTCTGCTAAGGAAATAGTGTGATACTAAGACTAGAGATACACATTTGGCTGGACAAGTTTGTAAATTATGAATTTCCTTTACCCCATTGGGCCAGAATTCCAAATCTCCAAGCACTGCACAAAGCTCAGTTCAACTTTCACTGCCATAGCAATCGCTCTGTGGTAAGCTTCAGAGAGTCTTGTCTTTATGCATACTATGCAGCTCATCCTTAGCTAAGTTCTTACAGAAGACCCCCACAGAGACTTCTGCTCGCCTCCACATGCATATATTCCTCTTCTACTCTGCCTCATCCTGTGGATTGCAACCTGCTTCAGATGCCTAAAGTGCCATGCCTGCCTCCCCAGCTCAGTGGGGTGGCTGTTGTCTACCAGGGCTCCAACTTACTGTTTCAAGGTAAGCTCGATGTCCTCAATCAAAGAGCTGTGGGCACCACGGGGTGCATTATATTCACCTCCCCTCTCTCATACATTACATTAATAGGCTGTCATTCAAAACCTGAAAATTATGGTCTTATAGATTTCATCTACTTTTATATTTCTTTATATTGCACTGGTCAGTCCAGTACTAATTATTCTGTCATCACCAGAAGTAAAAGGCATTTATACCTATAAGTAAACATTACATCTATTTTTAAATTTAAATTGCACAACTATTGTACCTGAACTTGGGAGATAATTAAGAGCTATCAAATATGCATATTTAATTAGCTCAATTGAGCTATTCTACAATGTAATACATATTTCAAAACATGTTGCATCAGACAAATAGAGTTTTTATTTGTTAATTAAAATAAGAGCTATTATATATCTTTATATCAGGAAAATATAAAATATATATTTTAATAAAAATTAGAGATACCACTTAATGTACTTGACATAAATGATGCAGTATACTAAAGGCAACGTTTGCAAATCACATAACAATGCTGTAATCATTTCCACTTTATATATGAGAAAGCTAATCACACCAGACATTTGAGAGTTCTAAAAGCGTGGGCTCTACAACCATAATATAGGCATTTCTCAGAGATATTGCAGATTCAGTTCCAGACCTCCCCATTAAAGCAAATATTGCAATAGAGAAAATTATACAAATAGTTGGTTTTTCAGAACATATAAAAGTTATATTAATATTGTATTGTAGTCTATTGAGTGTGCAAGAGCATTATGTACAAAACAATATGCAAATCTTAATTTAAAAATACTTTATTGCTAAAAAATGCTAACAATCATCTGAGCCTGCAGGGAGCAATATTCTTTTTGCTGGTTGAGGGTTTTGCTTCCATGTTGATGGCTGCTGACAGATCAGGGTGATGTTTGCTAAAGGTTGGAGTCGTTTTGGTAATTTATTAACATAAGAAAATAATCAAGTTTGCTGCATCAATTGACTTTTCCTTTCACAAAATATTTCTTGTAGTATATGATGCTATTGGATAGCATTTTACCCAAAGTATAACTTTCAAAATTTGGGTCAGTCTTTTCAAATTCTGCTGCTGCTTTATCAACCAAGTTTATGGAATATTATAAATCCTTTGCTGTGAACATTGCTGTGAATATTGCTTCAACAATGTTCTTAGCATCTTCACCAGGAGTAGATGCCATCTTTAGAAACCACTTTATTTTTTGCTCATCCATAAGAAGCAACTCATCTGTTCATGTTTTATCACAAGGTTGCTGCAATCCAGTCATGTCTTCATGCTCTACTTCTAATTCGAGTTTTCTTGCTATTTCTACCATATCTGCAGGTACTTTCTCCACCGAAGTCTTGAGCCCCTGGAAGTCCATCAGAGATGGAATCAACTTCTTCCAAATTTCTGTTAATATTGATATTTTGACCTCCTCTTATGAATTCCAAATGTTCTTACTGGAATCTTGAATGATGAATCCTTTCAAGAAGGTTTTCGGTTTACTTTAGTTTACTTTGCCCAGATTTATCAAAGGAATGACTATCTATGGCAACTATAGCTTTACAAAATGTATTTTTAAAATAAGACTTGAAAGTCAAAATTACTCCTTGATCCATGAGCTGCAGAATGGATCTTGTGTTAGCAGGTATGAATATAACATTAATCTCCCTGTACATTTCCATCAGAGTTCTTGGGTGACCAAGAATATTATCAATGAGAAGTAATATTTTGAAATATTTTTTGTTCTGAGAAGTAGGTGCTAAAAGTGGCCTTATTCAGTAAATCATGCTGTAAATGAATGTGCTATCATCTAAGTTTTGCTGTTCCATTTATAGAACATAGCCAGAGAAAAATTTAGCATAATATTTGAGATCTCTAGGATTTCTGAAATGGTAAATGAGCATTGACTTTAACTTAAGCCATGAGCTGCATTAGCCCCTAGCAAGAGAGTCAGCCTGTCCTTTGAAACTTTGAAGCCAGACATTGACTTCTCTCTAACTATAAAAGTCCTAAGGAGGATCTTCTTCCAATATGAGGCTGTTTTGTACACATTGAAAATCTGTTGTCAGTGTAGCTACATTCATTAGTGATCTTAGCTAGATCTTCTTGGATAACCTGCTGCAGCTACTGCATTAGCAATTGCTGCTTCACCACATACTTTTACGTTACAGAGATGGCTGCTTTCCTTAAACCTCATGAACCAACTTCTGCTAGCTTCAAACTTTTCATCTGCAGCTTCCTTGCCTTTCTCAATCTTCATAGATTGAAGAGATAAGTCCTTGCTCTGGATTTGGCTTTGGCTAAAAGGAATGTTGTGGCCAATGTGATCTAGCCAAACCACTAAAGCTTTCTCCATATCAGCAGTAAAGCTGTTTCACTTTCTTATTTATGTGTTTACTGGAGTAGCACTTTTACTTTTCTTCAAGAACTTTTCCTTTGCATTCACAATGTTGCTACATGGCACAAGAGGTCTGGCTTTCAACCTATTTGCCTTTTGACCTGCCTTCCTCACTAAACTTAATGATTTATAGTTTTCCATTTAAAGTGAGAGATGTGCACCTCTTTCTTTCACGTGGACACTTAGAGGCCATTGAAGGGTTATTAATTTGCCTAATTTCAATATGAGTATTTCAGAGGGAAAAAGGAGGCCTGAGGAGAGGGAGACAGGGTAATGTCTGGTTGGGGGCAGTCAAAACATGTATGACATTTATCAATTAAATTTGCCATCTTATGTGGACATGGTTCATGACACCCCAAAACAATTACATTAGTAACATCAAAGATCATTGATAATAGATCACCAAAACCAATATAAAAATAATGAAAATTTTTAAATAGTTTAAGAATTACCAAAATGTGACACAGAGACAGCAAGTGAGCACATGCTGCTAGAAACATTTCGCCAATACACTTACTTGATGCAGGATTGCCAAGAACTCTCCATTTATGAAAAGTAAAATAGCTGTGAAGTGCAATACAGTGAAGCATAATAAAAGAAAATATGCCCATGTTTGTGTCTAGGTTCCACAAGTTACTAGCTGTGATTTTAGAAAAAAATATTTTTAATTTGTATAGAATTAAATTTCCTTATCTGTAAAATAGGCATTGTATTACCCAGCTCAGAGTTGTTTAGAAGATTAAATTATTTACCTAGTAATTGTTTATAATAGCATCTGCCTCAGAGAGAACATTAATAAATGTGAACTCTTGGTGGTATAATTTGAGATTCAATCCCAGTTCCATACAATGCCAACTTCTTCTACTTAACCACTTGCTATTACATTTCTTCTTTTATAAACTCAGATGCTGGTTAGTTTTAAATTTTAATGACATTATGAAAAGTATCTGAATTTTAACAATTCAATGTTTAAACTAGTTATTTCTCATATTTAGAAAATCCATGTATTTTTCAATTAGCAAACTTCTTGGATTCTATTGCTATACTAGTTTTATTTTTGTTTTTGGTTTTTTTTTTTTTTTTTTTTTTGAGATGGAGTCTCATTCTGTCACCCAGGCTGGAGTGCAGTGGCTGGATCTCAGCTCACTGCAAGCTCCGCCTCCCGGGTTTACGCCATTCTCCTGCCTCAGCCTCCCGAGTAGCTGGGACTACAGGCGCCCGCCACCACGCCCGGCTAGTTTTTTGTATTTTTTAGTGGAGACGGGGTTTCACCGTGTTCGCCAGGATGGTCTCGATCTCCTGACCTTGTGATCCACCCGTCTCGGCCTCCCAAAGTGCTGGGATTACAGGCTTGAGCCACCGCGCCCGGCTGCTATACTAATTTTATTATTGAATTCCTGAAGTTTCTTTCACAAGAAAGACAAAAACAAATTAATCTTCTTTCTTCCAGTTCTTACAAGTCTTATTTCTTTCTCCTAGATATTTAAATAACTAAATTTTCAGAACACTCTGAGATATGGTAATTAAGAGAAAATTTTTGTTCCTGATTTTAATTAAGATGGCTCTAACTTTGTATTATGATGTTCATTCTTATTCTCAAATAGGTATTTTAATCATATCTTTATGTCTTATTTTAAAAGTGTATATTTAACTTTTTTCATGAAAATAATAAAAAATGATGTTGAAATTTATGTTACTTCTTATACATTTTGAGCATTAAGGTAATCACCTAGATTTTTTTTTGACTAATATAAAAGGTCAAATTTTAAAGTTTTTAAACGCTATTGTATTGAATTAAACTTATGTACTATTTGTCTTATTATCACCAGCCAGCAAACACAGAACACACACATTAAAAATAATAATTGGTAATAGTATAATTATGATCACTAATAAATACTGAATTATTTACCTTGCCCAGGCATTCTTCTAAGGTTTTTATACTCATTTTGTTAATATTTAAAATAATTCTATCAATTTAGGACTATTTTAAGTCCTATTTTATGGCCGAGTAAACCAAACTCTGGCAGTTAACAATCTTGCACAATGTCAGCCACCTAGCAAATAGCACAGATGGAATTGAGCCTAGTCACATAATTCTAGAGTTTAAAATTTTTAATGCATCATTCTACTTAACTTTCATTGTTCAAGAAACAGTGAACTAAGCTGCCACCCTCAAAATGGCAAGTTCCAAATCTCCTTGCAAAGTGCTTCCCAGTTGTGTCTGTATGTCCAAGAAGGTATCAGATGTGTGCTCTCCAGTGTCTCTGGCTGGGTCGGTTACAGTGCAGTATCTTCTCTATGTCATTTCTATGCCCTGCTAACAAAATGATTAGAGAAAAACTGGAGATTTCAGTTAAACTCAGCAGATTGAACACACATGTGTATCTGTAACTCTTTTTGGATAGGAGATGTCAACATATTCTTGGAAACTGAAATGGAAAAAGTGGTAACTGGTTCAGCAAACCGGAAAAATGCAGAAATTTAAGTATTGTGGTAAGCAGTAGTCAGGTATGGTGTGTGGGGGGTGTGTGCGTTGGGAAAGGGTGTAAAACTAAAGCTAGAAGTCTGGATTGACACAGATTACCCAAGACTTTACCAAAGAAATTATACAGATGGCAGAGAAGAACATTAAGACTCAATAACTTTAGTCGTTAGTGAAATGCTAGCTATAAGCACAAAAGATGACACTTTACCCTTACTATGATGGCTAAACAAACAGCTGACAATATCAAGAGCTGATGAAGAAAGGGAAGAACTGGAATCGTCCTACATTGCTGGGTGAGAATGCAAAATGGTACAGCCACTTTGGTAAACAGTTTGACAGGCTCTTATAGAGTTAAATATACATTTGCCAATCAGATTAACATGGGTTAATCAGAATCATATGTAGCTACTGAATGAGTCCATTTATATGACATTCTGGGAAAGGCAAAATTTTTGGAACAAAAAACAAATCAATTGTTGCCAGGGTTTGGTGGTATGAAAGGGTAAGTATGAAGGAATTTTGGGGGTAACAATGACATTCTATTTTTTGACTAGCATGCCACGTACACAATTCACTTGTCTGAAACTGAGAGGCTATGTATGTAAAAAGAAGTGAGTTTAGCTTAATGCAAACACAAATGTTAGCAAATTTCATAAAAGCCCTAATGATTAAAATGCATTTTAAGAAAAATATGAAAATAGAATTTCTTGCTTTTCCAAACTAGATCAAGTTCCAGAATAAGTTAATGATAAGGGAAATACAAAGTCAAGTTCACTAGCATTCCTGAAGCTATTACTTCACTGGTACATATACCATTGAGGTGAATTTGTATTAATGACACTTGAACAGATAAACATTCTGTTTCTTCCCCATGGTCTTCGCAGAGCTGCCACACTTTCTGGAGAGACATGTAAAGGATTTCACACCTGCTATAGAAATAATTTGCAAATATCACAGTACGTGCAGACAAACTGCACAGTACAAACCAGTGACTTAAAGCAAGGAGAAAAAACAAAAAACAAAAAAACAAAAAAGACCTTGGAATTCCAGACACCATAGTTTGTCTCTGACACTAATAGCTAATATTTAATAAGATTATCTAATCTAAGAGGTACTTTCTAAAAACAACTCCCAGGAGGTAGGTGTATTATTATTACTTTTTTTTTTTTTTTTTTTTTTGAGATGAAGTTTCGCTCTGTCGCCTAGGCTGGAGTGCAGTGGCGCAATCTCGGCTCACTGCAAGCTCCACCTCCCGGGTTCACGCCATTCTCCTCCCTCAGCCTCCTGAGTAGCTAGGACTACAGGCACCTGCCACCACACCCAGCTAATTTTTTGTATTTTTTAGTAGAGACGGGTTTCATCCTGTTAGCCAGGATGGTCTTGATCTCCTGACCTTGTGATCCGCCTGCCTCGGCCTTCCAAAGTGTTGGGATTACTGGTGTGAGCCACCATGCCAGGTCAGTAGGTGTATTATTATGTTCCCTGTGTTACAGATGAGAAAATTGAGTCTCAGAAAATGTAGTACATTGTTGAAGGTCACAAGAGGATTGTGGGAGTTTTTTCCTGACTCCCAGTATCTCCACTCTTAACCACATGGCTATACTTATATTTCAGAGAAAGTTTGGGGATAGAAAAAAAGAGTCCTTAAAACTAGATGTACTAGATTCTGGATATTAGTCCTCTGTCAGATGTATAGTTTATGAAAATTTTCACGCACTCTGTGAGTTGTCTGTTTACTCTGCTGACTGTTCCTTTTGCTGTGCAAAAGCTCTTTAGTTTAATTAAGTCCCAACTACTTATCTTTGATTTATTGCATTCACTTTTGGGTTTTTGGTCATGAAATCCTTGACTAAGTCAATGTCTAGAAGGGATTTTCTGATGTTACCTTAAAGAATTTTTATAGTTTCAGATATTAGATTTAAGTTATTGATCCATATTGAGTAGATTTTTGTATAAGGTGAGAGATGAGGAACCAGTTTCACTCTCCTACATGTGGCCTGCCAGTTACCCCAGCACTATTTGTTGAATAGGGTGTCTTTTCCCCATTTTATGTTTTTGTTGGTTTTGTCAAAGATCAGTTAGCTCTAAGTATTTAGGTTTGTTTCTGAGTTATCTATTCTGTTCCATTGGTCTATGTGCCTATTTTTATAACAGTACCATGTTGTTTTGGTGACCATGGCCTTATAGTATAGTTTGAAATCAGGTAACGTGTTGCCTCCAGATTTGTTCCTTTTGCTTAATCTTGTTTTCGCTCTGCGGACTCTTTTTGGGTTCCATATACATTTTCAGATTTTTTTTCTAGTTCTGTGAAGAATTATGGTGATATTTTGGTGGGAATTGCATTGAATTTGTAGATTGTTTTTGGCAGTATGGTCATTGTATTAGTCTGTTTTCATGCTACTGATGAAGACATACACAAGACTGGGCAATTTACAAAAGAAATAGGTTTAATTGGACTTACGGTTCTATGTGGCTGGGGAAGCCTCAAAATCATGATGGAAAGCAAGGAGGAGCAAGTTACATCCTACATGAAAGTAAGCAGGCAAAGAGAGAAAGCTTGCGCAGGGGAACTCCTCTTTTTAAAACTATCAGATCTCCGGAGACTTATTCACTATCACCAGAACAGACTGGAAAAGACTTTCCCCATGATACAATTACCTCCAACCAAGTCCCTCCCACAACACATGAGAATTATGGGAGCTACAAGATGAGATTTGGGCAAGGACACGGAGTCAAAGACTATCAGACATTTTCATTGTCACAATATTGATTCTACCCATCCATGAGCATGGGGTGTGTTTCCATTTGTTTGTGCCATCTATGATTTCTTTCTGCAGTGTTTTGTAGTTTTCCTTTAGAGGTCTCTCACCTCCTTGGTTAGATATATTCCTAAGTATTTTAATTTTTTGCAGCTATTGTTAAAGGGGTTGAGTTCTTGATTTGGTTCTCAGCGTGGTCGCTATTAGTGTATAGGAGATCTACTGATTTGTGTATCCATGAAAAAGTGGGCTAAGAACATGAATAGACAATTCTCAAAAGATATACAAATGGCCGACAAACATATGAAAAAAATGCTCAACATCACTAATGATCAGGGAAATGCAAATCAAAACCACAATGCGATACTACCTTACTCCTGCAAGAATGGCCATAATCAAAAAAATCAAAAAATGAATTAAAAAAATAACAGATATTGGCATGGATGCAATGAACAGGGAACAGTTCTATACTGCTGGTGGGAATGTAAACTAGCACAACAACTATGAGAAACAGTGTGGAGTTTCCTTAAAGAACTAAAAGTAGAACTACCATTTGATCCAACAATCCCACTACTGGGTATCTACCCATAGGAAACGAAGTCATTATAAAAAATGATACTTGCACACACATGTTTATAGTATAGCTCAATTCATAATTGCAAAAATGTGGAACCAACCTAAATGCCCCTCAGTCAACAAGTGGATAAAGAAACTGTGGTATACATATATAATGGAACACTACTCAGCTATAAAAAGGAATAAGTTAATGGCATTTTTAGAAATCTGATTGAGATTGTAGACTATTATTCTAAGTGAAGTAACTCAGAAATGGAAAACTAAACATTATATGTTCTCACCCATAACTGGGAGCTAAGTTATGAGGATCTAAAGGCATAAGAATGACACAAAGGAATTTGGGTACTCAGGGGGAAAGGGCGGGAAGGGAGTGAAGGACAAAAGGCTACAGATTGGGTGTAGTGTATACTACTCAGGTGATGGCTGTGCCAAAATCTCACAAATCACCACGAAAAAACTTATTAATGTAACCAAACACCACCTGTTCCACTATAACCTATGGGGGGAAAAAAGCATACTAGGCTCTCAATAATTTTCCCCTTGTCCATTTTTTCCATCTAAATAAAGGGCACCATCATGCCCCCATCTACCCTGTTGTTTGAGCCAAAGACTTAGGGAATCACGCATGATTCTTCTCTTTACATTCATATCCTCCAGTAAATGAACCAGTTGCTCATACAGGTTTTATCTCCAAAATACACATTGAATGTTTACTTCTCTCTAACTTATCTTTACTAGAGTATCTGGACCGAGATACTATTAAGAGTCCCCCAAAAAGCTGCAAGTAGCTCTTAGTTGGTCTTCCTGAGTCCACTGCTACCTCCTACAATTCACTGACCAAAAAATGTGAATAAAATCACATTACTTATTTGGTCAAAACACCCCAGTATCTTCCCACTGCATTTATTCTAAAATCAAAGATTCTGAAGGTCCTTCCATGAGGTTGCCTTGTCTCCCTTTCTAACTTCTCAGCACATGATTCCCTGTGTACTGCTCTAATTAACTGCAGTTAAATTGCTTTTATTTCTAGAACCTAAATATTTCTTGCCTCAGAACATTTTTTGTTGTTGTTCTTGCATTGGTTTTTGTTTGTTTTAACCACTTTTTCTCTGTTATTTTAATGGCTATATTTCTTCTCACATTTCAGTTGAAATGCAATGTCTCTCTTCTAAGACTCCTTCTGTGTCCTCAGTAGCAACAAATGTAGCACTCCCTTTAGTTACTACCTCGGTTCCTATCTGCTTCCTTTATAAAAATACAGAGTTTATATTTGTTTCCACTTATATGCTGTCCATTTTTCATACTGCAATGTCAGCATTAGAAATGAAAGAATCAGGTCATGTACAGCAGTGACAATCCTGGGCCCAGCAGTTCTTAGCTCAGATGGATACCAATAAAAACTAGTTAAGTAGATAAATAAAGCTTTAATTTTCCATTTTATCTCTTAGAATGCTTCAATCATATTATTTCAGGACTTCCCCATCCCAGAATTAATGGTTTCAGAATCTATATCAGGGATAAACCAAGTAAATAATCTATATTCCCACATTTTTCTATGACAGTAGAAGAATACATAATCTTTTTATCTTGACCCACTGCCATATCTGTTAAGTTCAGTTGTTTCCTTAGATCTATGTGGAGCTGTAGAGAGCTCAGAGGTCAGGCTAACAGGATAAATAGTAAGTATATCCTCTTTTAGTATGGAATAAAGCTCTCAGATTGCTCTTGTAAGGAGCCAGTTTACACTTGAACATTATTGAATTAAATCCTTCAAAATATAATTTAAATATAAAATAACACTTAGTATTTTGACTGTGACTTCCTTCTGATTCAAATAAAATATTCCCATTTAAGATAAGGGGAAGGTGGTTGTGACAGGGAGGGTGATACATACAAATGTCTAAATATGCAGCAATGTAGATTTTTAATGTGATTTTCTGCTTTGCAATGATGCTAATGTTTTATTGTTTTAGATTTTATTTTAAATGATCTTTGAAGTGTGTAAGTGCCACATTAAGAACTTTATGCCTTGAGTGGTTGTTACAACAGAAGTAGAAATAAATTTCTCAAGATATTTCAGAAGCCCCTCCAGCTTTTACTCTATTACTGTTACTAATATACTACTTAGAATAGTTTTACTACTCAGCTGGGAGTATAAGGAAATTGAAAACAATATGCATGTCTTATATGCTAAGTGAACTGCAATAAACCATGCTACAAATCCTGACCACTCCAGTAAATCAGATGTTAATGGGTTTTCCTATTTATTAAGATTGTAAAATTGCCTCTAAATGGTCATCTCCATTTGAGAAATTGGAGACAACTTTTGCTCCCTTTTTCCATCACAGAAAAATATTATAGAAAAAATATTTATTTCTCAAGTACAAAAACTAAACATTGCCAGGACGGTTCCTCTTCTTATATTGTCTCTGAATCCATGCATCACATACAATTATATTAGTTATTTTGAAATTATGAATATGTATGCCTCAAAGCTCTTTGTAGGGCTGTATTGGACAATTGTTCACATTGATACTAAAGCTTAAGACATTTATTTGTTTTGTTCTAGTTTTTCACGTTGTTGGTTGTTGCAGTTTTTCAGAAAACCTATTTAGATTCACACAGAGAAAAGCAGGTATCATTAGGCTAGATTTTAGCCATAGTTCCAGCTAGCTAGTTAAAATAATTCTACTGATTAGAAGGGGATATAGTAAATAGAAATTTTTCAAAGAATCAGTTATGAAAAAAATTCAAAACTATTGTCCTCTACATATCAGTCTGCAAGTAGACAGATTGATAGCTCTAATTAAGAATTCTGATTACTACAATATTAAAATATAAAATTTAAGTTGGAAAAAGTCTGAGATTACAGAAACATATGCATATTTTGTTCAGTTCAGAAGACATTTAATTTTAAAATAGCTATTAATGTGTTCCTACAGAGATAGGGTTTTAATAAAATTAGACCTTATTGATGTAAAGATTGATGGGAAATGCTAAGACATTTTTATGAGTTTTGGACTCATACTCCTTTTTACCATAATCTTAACAATTTACAAACATCTAAAATTCTAACATTCCACAATGTTACTACACTTTTCCATTGTTCCACTTATTGATATCCCCTATCCTACTCAAACTTCTTTTTGAAATCTTCCCATGTTTTCATCTCCAGCCTTTCTTTCTCAATTCAACAACCTCCAAGATTTACTTATTCACTACTTACCTGCTATCCTAAGGCTTGTAATTCCAACCACTCTCTTCCCTTCAGTTAAGATTCCTGAATCAGTTTTCTTTTCTGGCTACTCCAATTCTGATCCATTCTCAAAATCTTCTTCCCTTTTGGCGACTGATATCTGTTGGAGGAAATCACATGAACTTCAGTATTGGTGAAGTTGAAGACCCATAATGTTTAATGTCAGCTACACACTCCAACCAAGAGTATGTTTATTCATTCATTTATGTATTAACTCATCATTGGGTTCTTTGGTTAATACCTTTTTATTGAATCACACAATAGACTAGTCACTGCTTATATTATAGTGGAGAAGATAAAGTCCCTGCTTCCAGATATAACTATTCTTCAAACAAATATACAATAATTTCAGGAATTGTCAAGTTCTAAAAAGAAAAATTAAGTGGAATAAGCAGACAGCCAATGCGTTGAGTTTTCGAGAAGGAATCTCTAATAATGTGATATCATACCGAGATCTTAAGGAAGTAAGAGAGGCATGTGTAGATATTGGGGAAGAGTTTTCCAGGCAACAGTAAATTTCTCTACTCCCCCAGTGTAACTGCATTCAAAAAGTCTTCAGTGAGCATAATTATTAGGAGCAGAGGCTCTTGAGTCCCGCTTCCTGAATTTGAATGCCACTACATCACTTTCAAATTGTATACCCTTTACTAAAATACTTTCAATTGGGAGGATATTTTGGAATGGCGCCAGTATTTTAGGTTCCTATGTAAGCAAGCAGAAGCCCAATGTAAACAATAAAATGAAATTAGAGATTTCGCAAATCAGAAATCTCCAGTTAACTTTTAACTAAGGTCTTTCAACTCTTAATACTCAAATATCTTTTGTTTATCTCACTTCTGCTTTTAACTTATAAAATCTCTGTCCACAGTCTCAGTGTTCTCTGAACCTCTTCTGGTTTTCAAAACCGCCCAATTCATGAATCATTTAAATGCTCAAATAAACTCTGTTAAATTTACTTTGTCTACAGTTTTTGTTTTAACACCTTGAAGAAGTTAATTCTGTTTTATCTGTAAAAATTTCAGTACTACTTATTCCTATATCTAGGAGAGGAGAGAAGTTGTGAGGATTAAATGAATAAATATGTGTAAAGGATTTAGACAGGTCTCAGAAATAGAACAAGCACTCAATATATTTTAGTTTTAAACGCATTGGAGATGATTCCTTTTATCAAATTTTACTTTTCTATAGGTCTTATCACCTTCCTTTATTTCTTTAATAACAGTGTTTTGTGGCTTTCTTCCAGTCTCTTTTTATCTTACTATGCAATTTTTTTCCCTACAATTTGTGAACAAATAATTCTCAGGCCAAATGTTCTTACTTTATTACTTTAGTTTACATATACTTTTATTACTTTAATTTACACATACATCCAAAAACCTTCATTACCTCAGTGTTCTTCTCTGTCTGTCCTCACAGGATAAGTAGTTTTATTCAGTGCTGACCCCATGGTTATATGCATATTGTTCACATGCTAATGACTCTCAAATTTGCATCTATCACTCAGACCACTCAACCTGAACCACAGACTGCAATATTCAACTGCTAATTAAACATCTCCACTTGAACCTTCATTTAAGAGTCATCACAACCCTAATATGGCTAAAAGTGTTACTAATCTCCAACCTCATCCTTAAATCTGCTCTTAAGTTGAAGCCTTCCCTATCCCAGTTTATTACACCATCATTTTTACTTAAGACAAAACTCCTGACATCACCCTTGAGTCTTCCCTTTTTTCACACTTCACACCCAAACATTAGCAAAGCTCCTTCTCTTTATGTCCAAAAATAGAAAAAAATTCACCCAACTCTCTATTGATGTAATCAATGACCTGGACTACTGCAACAGCCTCTCAGGGATTACTTTGCCTCCGTCATTAATTCCCAACAGAACACAAGTTTTTCACAAGACAATGAAAATAATTTCTTTAAATCAGAAATGATATTGTAACTATTTTCTGCTTAAGAGAGTTTTCAAAGGGCTCTCCACTACCACCAAAATAAATTCCAAATTTTTACTATGGCCCAGAAGGGCTATAGTATTTGACCCCTAACTAATACCCACGCTTTTGTTCCCCCATCCACTGGGTCCAGGTGAGAGGCAACAACGTGCTAGCAGCCCTCACTCTCGGCGCCTTCTCTGCCTTGGCGTCCACTCTGGTGGCACTTTAGGGGCCCTTCTGCCGCCAGGGCACTGTGGAAACCCCCTCAGGCTCTCTGGGCTGGCCGAGGACCAAACCGGCTCCCTCTGCTTGCAGGGAAGTGTGGCGGGAGAAACACGGGAGGGAACCGAGACTGCGCGGTGCTCAGCGGCCCCTTCCATCCACCACCCAAGGGTTGAGGAGTGCTGGCCTGACTAGGGACTGGTGGGCAGCTCCGCCTGCAGCCCCAGTGTGGAATCCACTAGATAAAGGCCAGCTGAGCTCCTGAGTTTAGTGGGGGACTTGAAGAATCTTTATGTCTAGCTGGAGGATTGTAAATGCACCAATCAGCACTCTGTGTCTAGCTCAGGGATTGTAAACGCACCAATCAGCACCCTGTCAAAATGGTCCAATCAGCTCTCTGTAAAATAGACCAATCAGCTCTCGATAAAATGGACCAATCAGCAGGATGTGGGGGGGGGCCAGAAAAGGGAATAAAAGCAGGCTGCCAGAGCCAGGCGCGGCAACATACTCTGGTCTGCTTTGAAAGCATGGTGGCGCCAGTAAATTTTGGTGGTGTTTACTCTTTGGGTCTGTGGCACCTTGAGCTATGACACTGAGGACGAAGGTCTGCAGTTTTACTCCTGAGGCCAGCAAGACCAGGAACCCACTGGGAGGAATGAACAACTCCAGATGCGCAGGCTTAAGAGCTGTAACACTCACTGTGAAGGTTTGTGGCTTCACTCCTGAAGCCTGTGAGACCAGGAACCCACCAGAAGGAAGAAACTGTGGATGCATCTGAACATCTGAAGGAACAAACTCGGGACTACCATCTTTACAAACTGTAACACTCACCATGAGGGTTCACAGCTTCTTCATTCTTGAAATTAGTGAGACCAAGAACCCACCAATTCCGGACCCACAGGACACTGTTTTTAATTTTGTCTTTTGAAAACATGAAACCTATTTTTATCTTAAGGGGTTTTGACTTGTCATTTATTCTATTATGAATGTTCTTCTCCTGGAGTTTACATGACTGCATCCTTCTATTATGTAAGTCTCTAATCAAGTGAAGCACATGGCAAGCATGCACACAGGAGAATGTCACATTATGGCAGTAATTACCAGCGTGAGTTCTGCCAACATCTCCTGAACTTAAATTTTAATTGTTATTTACTTATATAACAAATAAGAAACTGAATTTTCCTGATTGCATATAAGGGATGAAACCTTTTCATTTTATTTATTCAGAAAACTTGTAATTGTATGTGCTCTTTTTACCTCTTTAAAACATATGTAAATATTTTCAAAGTCAAACCTCTTGCCAGACTTACAACCCAGAAATGTTGTTTTCTAGAACTTGGAAACCATCTCTTTGATATGCAATCATACCAAAGGAAGATAGCGTCTGTATCTCCCAGTTTTGGTGGGACAGTAAGAGACTAACTCTGGTGACTACCTCACTCCAAGTTAGAAGACTACGTCCTATCATAAAGATACGGGAATCTTACTGCTCCTTTGGATAAAGACAATTAGCTCACACAGACGGCCACCACAATTACTACGTGAATTGAAAATGAACTCTGTGTGACAAATGGTACTGACAAGTTTTCTTACATGAAGATTAGCTTATTCTGAGAGCATGTATGTAATAGGTTCTATCTGTTTGACTATATATAAAGGTGGGATTTCTTTCTTTGTAACCTCTTAGAAGATTACTTGTGAGGGGTATCATATTCTGATTTAATGCTTATTCAATAATAAAACTCTTCCCTTTCTCTTCTAACTTTGTGCACAGGTTTTCTAGACTGGCAGAATATCTTATTTTTAATTATATTTCCAACACTGACTAGTTGCACACTAGCAAGTTATGTAACATTTCATTTTCCTCATATGAGCAATTGGTACTAATAAAAACTCAAGTTTCTTTAGAGAGACAAATGAATTTAAACCATTAAAAAACAGTGCTTGGTACACTGAAAGTGTTTGATAGTTATTAAGTGTTACTATAACAGCTGTATTAGTCTGTTCTCATGCTGCTAATAAAGACATACCTGAGACTGGGTCATTTATAAAGGAAAGAGGTTTAATTGATCAAAATTTGCATGGCTGGGGAGGCCTCAGGAAAGTTACAATCATTTTTGTAACTTTTGAAGGGGAAGCAGACATGTCCTTCATATGGTGGCAGGAGAGAGAACAATGAGAGCCAAGCAAATGGAGAAGCCCCTGATAAAATCATCAGATCTTATAAGAACTTACTATCACTAGAATAACAGGGGAAAACTGCCCCATGATTCAATTACCTCTCAATAGGTCCCTTCCATAACACATGGGGATAACGGGAGCTACAATTTAAGATGAGATTTGGGTGGGGACAAAGCCAAATCATATCAGCAGCATAATACAATCCCTAGTAATACTGGAAATCATCTTTATTCACTTTAATCTTCATCAGTTTATTATATATCTTTCCTTAACAAACCTCTGCCTATTTCTTTACCTCCATAATTCAAGTGCCTATTCATAAACATTAATAAATATTTGCTTACTAAGTAAACTTGGAGAAACAAAGTAGAAGATGACAACCTGCACGGAAAAGGAACCATTTCCTCTTCTTTCCTCTTCACAACAGGTTAGAGCCCATAAAATTATCTACATAAAAATATGCATTAGTGGTCTTTTATTTTTAGAAATCCTTATCGTTTTAAGAGCTTCTAAAATGTATTTATTTGGTTCATCAATATTAAAAAGTATATTTATTATATTTGGTTTCAAAAGAAAAAAGTTGTAATATAGTTTAAACAATATTTCTGAGAGTGTTTCAGCTCTTAAGAGAATGCTTCATTTATCTAGAAAATTCACCTGTATGGAAAAATTTCTTACTTCAAATAAAAACAGATAAATAAGATGTTAGGTGTTTTATTTTCATGCATTTTGTCCTTACTTATGGGCATACACATGTATATGCAGGTTAAATGTGCATGGTTGCATTCATTTATAGATGCCTACTAGTAATCACTGATTTTAAACACAAGCAATTGGCTATGCATGTACAAGGCAGAATAAGGTTAAAATTCTACTCACATTACAGTGATATAGTCTATACAGTTTAATGAAAATGCAAATAAGCTAGCAACTTAGATGAATAAAACATATCTTTATACACTGCATGTACTAAAAAAAATCCCTCAGATTAATGAGTTATAAATTTTAGCTCAATTCCAGTATTTTATGGTACAGTATATCTTTATGGGATAATTTTATATATAATAAAAATTGGTTATTGTCTCAAACCAGTTAAAAGGCCCCATTTATAAACAAAATATTAACATAAAATAATTACTGTTAGTAGCTGTTTCAGAACACTTTATATATTTGTTGCATTATTTATATAAGATAATTTTGACACAGTTATCACCACTAGCATAGAAACCCAACTACAACAAACTCATATTTCTCTTCAAATGGGTCTTTTCTCCTCGGTCAAATTCATAGTTCATAGGTTTCAATTTTTAAACATGT
The DNA here is from genome assembly GCF_047675955.1 of Chlorocebus sabaeus. Classification (NCBI taxonomy): domain Eukaryota; kingdom Metazoa; phylum Chordata; class Mammalia; order Primates; family Cercopithecidae; genus Chlorocebus; species Chlorocebus sabaeus. Next base: position 82,446,778 of record NC_132924.1, on the reverse strand, counting down.
ACTTTTATTATGGGTGGAAAATAGAGAGGTAGTCAAAAAAAATTCTGAAAACATAACTGAAACATTTCTTGACTTAAATATTACAATTAGCCTTTGCTTTCATATAAGCCCTGACAATTTATCATATTATAACATTTCCTTTACAGTAGCTTCCTTAGTTAAGGTAAGTCAATGTCTACCCTCTTTTAGATAAGAGATACATATTTAATAACCTCAAATATTTCCTATTTACTGTAGCTCTAAACTTCCTATAAGATGTTCTTCCTTTAAGAAGTATGTAAATGTCTCTTACAATAGTGCCTATGTCTAACAGTAGCAGTTGTTGTCATAATCTTATGCCAAGATTACAGTGTGCCAAGTATGTTTTATGTTACCTGCCTGCTTATAGCTACTTCAAGAGGAAGTATGCAACCCACACTCCTTGATAAAAGTTATGGCCTTCATTGTCATATTTTTTAATATGTGGACATAACTTCATCCTCTACCACTGCTATTTGGGGCAGGGTTTGGTCCTGTCCAAAAAGGCTTAGTTTGGAAAGATAAGGAAGCATTATCGGATTTAGTCTCATTAATCTGGACTGAGAGAAAACAAATTAGATGATTGGCAATGGCAGTCAGTGTTAAGTGTGTCTAGATGGTAGATTGAGGGTCACGGCGAGCCAAAGCCATGTACACATTGAAGGCATAGAGAACAGAAAGTATATGTAAGCAGAGGAAAAAACATTAACTATGAAGAAGAGCTCATGTGGTATATACCTGAGACATGTCCAGGGTAGGGTACCAACACTGAGATTGCTATGGCTGAGTCTCTAGCACAGCTGAGAGTTTAGCATTAATATCCTATCTAAGCCTTATTAGGGTTGGCCCTATAAAGTCCACCCTTCTTGGATTTCCATTATTTTTTACTTTTCTCCTTACAAAAAATTAAACCTTTCTAAACCTGGTATCGTTAGTCCTCTATCCTCAAGAACAAAGAAAACCTAAGACACGTGGTTAATGTAACATTTTAGCTCAAAGTAAAATGCTGCTTTTCAAGTAAATGTACGTTCAGGAATCTTCATTTGAAACTTATCATTGCCCATGTTACATAACCCCAGGTGGTATTTAATTATGTTCTTGAATGATAGAACTTTAAGTCTAAAAGTAAGATTATACATTATCTATTTTTATGTTGTCATTTTAAAACACAGAAATTAAGAATCACAAGTACATTTTGTGACTTGTTAAAGGTTGTAGTGTTGTAACTCAATTTAGCAGAGACTAGAACTCAAAAGTTCTAATGCCCAACTAAAAGGTAAAACAAGAAAAGAAAATGAGAAGAAAGAAAATGAGAAGAGAGAGAAACAGAAAGGATGAAATAAACAACAAACGTGAGAGAGATTGTATAGAGATGTTTTAATTGCTTAAGAAATTAATTTTAGTGTCTATCAAATTTTAATTTTGGTATTTTTGTTAGCAATAAGGACATATTTAGAGAGAATAACCTTCTAGTCTGATGTGTGAAACAGCTAGAACTTTAACACAGAATGTCGATATTTTTGTGGAAGAAGAAAAAGCAGTGTCTTACTAAAGAATATTGATTTTTTTTGAAAAACTAGGAAAAAGAACATGATGAAAACTAGACATTGACAAGATTGTATGAGTCTTTATAAACCTCATAAGACACACAGGTACATAGCAAATATTTTTACAATAAACTATTCATATTATTGTGGGTGTGTACAGTTAAAATAGGTGCCTGTGAAGATTAAATCAATTTAAAGCACTTATCATTGTCCCAAACTCATAGGAAAAGCTTAATATATATTATAGTCTTTTGTGTGCTGCTATAACACAATACACACGCTGGGTAATTTGTAGTGAACAAAAATCTATTTCTTATGGTTATGGAGGCAACAAAGTCTAAGATCAAGGGGATGGCATCTGATGAGGGCCTTCATGCTGTCATATGTGTCATGTCAGAAGGCAGAAGGGCAAGAGAGTGTGCACAAGAGAGAAAAGAAAGAGGAGCAAACATCATTTTAGCAGGAACCAACTCCTTTGAAAATAGCATTAGTCCATTTATGAAAGCAGAGCATGACCTAATTAACTTTTAAAGGTGCCACTTCTTAACTCTGTTGCACTTGGGATTAAGTTTATAACACATGCATTTGGGGAGATACATTCAAGCTATGGCATCATGTCAATTTCAGAAATACATTGTTAAATTTCGTTTTTCATAAGGATGCATGTGAGACTAAATAGCTCTTTGTTTTATCTTATCATTAATGCTTAGGATAGTTTTTGTAGAATGTACTTTAGAAGGGTGGGAAAGGTACATATGAGAGATTTTTAGCAGAAGAAATGTAATAAATTTTGCCTTTCTATTTATTATATTATTGTCAGAGGAGAATTATATATCAGAGGAAACTCAAGGCACTTTAATGCAGAGACTGGGGAACAATAAGAAAGGATAGGAAGGCTCAAACTGAAGATGGCATTCATAAATTAAGGCTTTGGATGGGGAAATTTTTGATGATTCAACATGTAAATCTAATTGTGAAGTCAAATTATCTAGCTTTTTGGTCCATTTCTATTTGTTATTTATGCTTTTAATTTCAGCTTAGACAGCAGCCATAAGTTTACTAAAAGAAATAAATATAAGATTCTCCCTGGATTTGCCTTAGGGAATCAAACTGATTTCATACATCTTTTCCTTTTCCTTGAACTGGATTAGACCTTTTGAAGATATAAATATAACTGTGGAATGGAAAGCAGATTGTTGAAGACCTAATGTGATTAGTTTTATCTTCAAAACAGTTATCTTTCCTTCATAGTTAGAAATAATGTATTTTTTGGAGTTCAATAGAAAAGAGAAAATATTTTTGATAAATACAAAAAGGTAAGTAGTAACAGTTTTTAAGGATTATGTGGAAATCCTGGAGAGTAATAATCAGAAGAAAGTACATAGAGCAATAGCTACTTGAATTTGAGCTTAAAAAATATATTGTAGAGTTTACTTTTCCCACTCTTAAAGATAAACACATTTCCTAAGACCACCATAAGAAAAACTTACAGTGGCTGACCAATTAGGCTAAAAAAAAAGCGTTGCTGATAATTTTCATAGAAATAATATAAAATATAATTATATCTTAGTTTTATCAAAAGCAAAACATAAGGTACTAAAACTGTTTTTGAAAGTTATGTTTGGTGTCCCATTAACTTAGAATTGATATTTAAAATTTACTTCTAGATACTAAATATATTTATATAACTTTAACAAAACCATTGTGAGAAACTAGAAAACTTTTGGAAGCTATTAAGTTTAATAGTATAAGAGTAGAAATGTGCACTAGAGCATACTATTAAACCTATGAATATGAAATTAAGTGTATTTGACTGGCATTGTTTAAATTTATGTTATTTAGGTATAAATCACACGACCCAAATCATCCCTTGGTGTTAATATATCATCTGACTAATAAGCAGAATTTCAAAAAATGTAGAAATAGTTTTTAAATGTTCTTTTGGCCATCTTTATTTTTTTTATTTATTTAACAGGTTTTGCTTGAAAGTAAAAGCCAGGTTCCAGGTTTTATTTAGGGAATTGTATACATAATGTTATCTACTTTTACATTACTCTTTTCATAAGTATCATAATTCTCTTTTTATATTAGAAATAGCAGCATGCAGAAATAAAACACCATGCCAAGATCATAAAACTAAAAAATAGCAAATCTTGATTTTTCCCACCCCAAATCCATGCCATTTGTAAAAAGAGCATTTCTGATTAATTTTCCCTTACCGGTTTTAGGGGAAAATTGAGGATTTCAGTGATATGTTGTAGAGTGGGGGAAACTCCAGAATACCTTCAGAAATTGACCAACTCATTCCCATATGTCTTTTCTTGCAAGTGTAGGAAATTATCTCCAATGTTTCCATAATGCAGTCCTCAACTTTACTCTCATATCAATGTTGGAGAGTTTTCTGAATAAAGGCCAAGTCAGGAACAAAACTACAGCTTAACTTTCCTTAAATAATCATGCTTGCTTATTTTATTCCGCCTTACACACACACACACACACACACACACACAAACACACTACACACATCTCCTCAAATAATTTCTCTCAGCATCTCTAAATCCTTTCATCATGTTTTAAAAAAGAAGAAAAATATTTCTACCAGAATAGGCTTAGTTAAGTTAACTTCCTGAAGCTTAGTAATTGGCTAAAGGTTACAATTCTCCAAGGCATGAGAGGATTTTCAATACTAGTATGCACAAAAATGAGTTTATGTTTAAACAATCAAATTCAATTTTACTAAGATCATTCTTCAAAGAAGAGATATTCTCAAAAGTCCTTTAAAAGAAATAAAACAATAGAAAAGAAGAAGAAAATAAAAAGAGGAAAGAAGTTTACATTCCAATATCTTATGAGCTAAGACACAAAAATCCTTAATATTATAGTACCAAATTGAATACAGCAATATAAAACTGAGACAATGTTTATACCAGGAACACAAGGCTAACTTAACTTAATAAAATCAGTCAGTGCAATTTACCATATTAATACAAGGAGGAAAAAATGAAGGCAGAAATGGAATTCAATAAGATTGAACTCCAATTCATGATATAAAATTGCAACAAATGAGGAATGAAAGAAAAGTCCCTTCAGCTGATAAAGGCCTTCAGTAAAACAAAACAAACAAACTCAAAACACACAAGGCTATAGTTATCATCATGCATAATGATCTAAAATTAAAAGTTTTCCTCCTCTTATTAAGAGCAAGGGAAGGATGTCTACCATTATATACATCCAAAATTATAACACAAACACTAGCCAGTTAATTAAGGTAACGAAAGGTAACAAAAAGCAAAATAATTAAAAATAAGCCTGCCATTTTCTTCGCACATAATAATCATGCACATGGAAACCCTATGGAATCTTCTAAAACATTCTATAACAAATAAGTGAATCCAGCCAGGTTACATGAAAAAAATGCTGTATTATAAAAATGAATTGTATTTCTCCATATCAGCAATGAACAATTAGAAAACTGAATTTAAAACATACCACTGAAGAGAGTACCAAAATATGTCACATGCTTAGTGTTAAGTCTGATAAAGATTATACCAGACTTCCATACTAAAAATATGATATATATTTGAGGCAAATTTTCAAAGACATAGATAAATAAAAAGTTATAAATGAAAAGATATACCATATTCTTGAATTGAAAGATGCAAGACTATTAATTTGTCTACTCTCCTCAAACCAATCTATACATTTAATGAGATCCCTGTCAACATCCCAGGATGGTTTTACGAAGAAAACAACCTTTATAGGTGTGGTTTGGATCGGGAAAACTTTTCCAATGCAATACAAAAAAGCATAAGTAAAAAATAATAATAAATTATGTGTTACTATATTTAAAATACTTTCTCATTAAAAATAGCATTAAGAAAGTCCACAGATTACAAAATACATGTTTGTAGCTTATACACTGACAAATGACTGACAGATTATGTACAAATACAAATAAGTACATAATAGGCCAAATAATCTAATTAAAAATGAGGAGAAAGACTGTAACAAACTCTTTATCAAAAATGTCAATAATTACATGATAAAGTGCCCCAAATCATTAGTTATCAGAGAAATGAAAAATAAAACTATAACCAATTACAATTTTGCACCTACTAAAACTGCTAAAAGTAGAAAGAACCAAATTTTGCTGATGTGGAGCACCTGAAACTATATATTTTTGCCCAGAATACAAAATGGTAAATCACTTGAATAAGTGCTTAGTAGTTTTTTGTGAAATTTAATATACACCTAATTTCAAATCCATCAATTCCACTTGTGTTTACTCAAAAGAAATGGAAACATAGATCTATCAAAAGACTTGAATAGCAACACTCATAGCAATCTTATTTATAATAGCCATAAACCGGGGGAGGGGGGTGGGATTGCATTGGGAGTTATACCTGATGTAAATGACGAGTTGATGAGTGCAGCACACCAACATGGCACAAGTATACATATGTAACAAACCTGCACGTTGTGCACATGTACCCTACAACTTGAAGTTTAATAATAATAAATAAATTTAAAAAAAAAAAAAAGAAAAAAAGAAAAGAAGGAACAACGGTCGTGCCAAAAAAGGCCCGCAACCACGTGCAGCCTATTCACTGCATGAAATGTGCCCAATGTGTGTACAAGGACAAGGCCATTAAGAAATTCGTCATTCAAAACATAGTGGAGGCCACAGCAGTCAGGGACATTTCTGAAGCAAGCGTCTTTGATGCCTATGTGCTTCCCAAGCAGTATGTGAAGCTACATTACTGTGTGAGTTGTGCAATTCACAGCAAAGTAGTCAGGAATCGGCCTCATGAAGTCTGCAAGGACCAAACACCCCCACCCGGATTTAGACCTGCGGGTGCTGCCGTACGGCTCCCACCAAAGCCCATGTAAGGAGCTGAGTCCTTAAAGACTGAAGATGGACTATTCTCTGGAGAAAACTAAAATGGAAATTGTACTTAAAAAACAGGCCATCTATTTTAATATTATATTTTATTTGTTAATTTAAAAGGTAATACACACTTATGGAAAACAATTCAAGCATATCCTATTTGCAAGTATTACCTTTTTTACCAGCTGTAGTTTAATTCTTATTTTATTTTATTTTTTGAGACAGGGTTTCACTCTGTCGCCCAGGCTGGAGTGCAATGGCGCTATCTTGGCTTACTAGTCTTGACCTCCTGGGCTCAAGTGATCCTCTTACCTCAGCTTCCCGAGTAGCTGGGACTACAGGCATGTGCCACCATGCCCAGCTAATTTTTGTACTTTTTGTAGAGATGGGGTTTCACCATGTTGTCCAGGCTGGTCTCAAACCGGGATCAAGTGATCTGCCCTCCATGGCCTCCCAAAGTGCTAGCATTACAGGCAAGAGCCACTGCACCCAGCTGCATTATTTTCTTAATTCCTGGCATCAAAAACAAGTAATATGAAACCTAAAGGTTTAAACTGAAAAGTAACTCTTGCTTCCATCTTTGATTCCTGATCCAGCTTCCCTCCCCAGAGGCATACATGTTATCAATTTATATATCCTTCAGAGATAGCCTTTGCATATATAAGCAAAGAGATCTATTTATACTTTTTATTTATATACAAATAACATACCATGCATTTTAGTCTATACCTTCTATGCATACTGTAATAGCTGATATCATATGCACAGAAGGTATAGACTAGAATATATGGTATGTTATTATTTAGCAAATCACTTAAATTTTAAAAGTACAATCATGAACCGCATAACAACGTTTCAGTCAGTGACAGACCACATGTACAATGGTGGTCCCATAAGATTATAATGGAGCTGAAAAATTCCTATTGCCTAGTGACATAGTAGCCATGGTAACGTTGTAGCACAACATATTACTCACATGTTTGTGTTGACACTGGTGTAAACAAACCTACTACATTGCCAGTTGTATAAAAGTACAGCACATACTATTATGTGCAATACATAATACTTGATATTGATAATAAATGACTATGTTACTGGTTTCTATAAAAAATAAAAATAAAAAAAAAATAATAGCCATAAACCAGAAACAGCTAAAATATTAACAAAATAATAAACTATGATGCATTGTTATACCAAATAAAACTCAGTATTTAAAAGGAATATACTACTGATACATATAACAACAAATATTAATCTAAAAAATACAATGTTGAAAGAAACTGTACACATATAATACCTAGTGCATGATTCCATTAACAATAAGTAAAAAATGTCAAAGCTGATCTATGGAATTAGTCTATGGAAAAGGCAAAACTAACCTATGGAAGAAATGTGGAAGCATTTAATTCAGTGTGAGTGAAGGGATTGAGTGGAAAGGTGCTACGGGAAGTCAGGGACCCCGAATGGAGGGACTGGCTGAAGCCACCGCAGAAGAACATAGATTGTGAAGATTTCATGGACCCTTATCACTTCCCCAATCAATACTCTTGTGATTTCCTATGCCTGTCTTTACTTTCATCTCTTAATCACATCATCTTCTTTGTAAACTGAGGATGAATGTCGCCTCAGGACCCTGTGATGATTGTGTCAACTGCACAAATTGTTCGTAGAGCATGTGTGTTTGAACAATATGAAATCTGGACATCTTGAAAAAAGAACAAGATAACAGCGATGTTCAGGGAACAAGAGAGGTAACTTTGAACTGGCCACCTGTGAGCCAGACGGAACACAGCCATATTTCTCCTCTTTCAAAAGCAAATAGGAGAAATATCGTTGAATTCTTTTTCTCAGCAAGAAACATCCTTGAGAAAGAGAATGCGCCTTGAGGGCAGGCCTATGAACGGCCCCCTTGGAAGTGTGCCATCTTTTATGGTGGAAGCCGAAGGGATGAAATAAGCCTCCGTCTCCTGTAGCGCTCCCAGGCTTATTAGGAGGAGGAAATTCCCGCCTAATAAATTTTGGTCAGACGGGTTGTCTGCTCTCAAACCCTGTTTCCTGACAAGATGTTATCAATGACAATGTGTGCCCGAAACTTCATTAGCAATTTTAATTTCTCCTCATCCGGTGGTCCTGTGATCTCGCCCTGCCTCCATTTGCTTTGCGATATTTTATTACCTTGTGAAGTATGTGATCTCTGTGACCCACACCCTATTTGTGCACTCCTTCCCCTTTTGAAAATTGCTAATAAAAACTTGCTGGTTTTACGGCTCAGAAAACATCTGGGATCCTGCTGATATGTGATGTCTCCCCCAGACACCCAGCTTTAAATTTCTCTCTCTTGTGCTCTTTCCCTTTATTTCTCAAACCAGCAGAGACACCCAGGAAATAGAAAAGAACCCACTTAACCATTGGGAGTGGGTTCTCCCGATAGAAAGGAACATAAGGGAACTTTCAGTGGTGATGTAACCCTAATGGATTACATAGGTGTATACCGTTGTCAAAACTCTGTTGAAATGTCAAAATGGTACATTTAATTAAAGTTTTTGATGTAATTATACTTAAAATACAGACTGTTGCAAAGAAAAAAATACTTTTTTATTTTTACTTAGAAAATACCACAAAGAAAAAGCAAACATAAAATATGTCTTAATTTTTCTTCATCCACTCCTTCATTCAACAGACATTGTATCAGCCATGTTACAACATATAGGCAATGTTCTAGATGCTGTAAATTTGGTAGTGGACAAAGTCTCACTTTGATATAGAACCCTGGCATGCACAATCTAATGGACAAGACATAGCAAACATACATACAAATAAACACTTACAGAGTGGTGATATGTGCTGTGAAGAAAAATAGAGCAAAAAAGTGGAATGGAATGTGCTAAATGGGATCATCAGGAAGACGCTTTCTGGTAATTAGCATTTTAGCAGAAATCTAAAGACATTGAGGGAAGGAGCCATGAAGATATCCAGGGAAATCTACGTGAAACAGAGTCAGAGGGAAGAATAAACTTAAAGTCCCAGACATGGGCATGCTCTTGCTATGCTTCAATAACATTAAGAAAGTTAGTGTGATTATTACTAATAGAAAAACAAAAAAGAGTAGATATTGAATCCTGAGAAAGAAGGAGCAACCAGCCAGAGAGAGGGGAAGCAAGTCAATGGTGCAGTGAAGCACACAGGTAAAGAAAGTGTATGATGTACACCAGTCCCCTCCATTGCCAGGGGATATGTTCAAAGACCCCCAGTGGATGCCCAAAACTGCAGATGGTGTAGTACCAAAGCCCATATTCATTATGTTTTTTTTTTCCTTTACATACATAACTATGATAGTTTAGTTTACAAATTAAGCACAGTAAGAGATTAATGACAATAACTGATTATAAAATAGAACAATTATAACAATATACTGTAACAAAAGCTATGTGAATATACTCCTTTTTCTCTCTCACAAAGTATCTTATTGTACTTTACTATGGGTAACTGAAATCATAAAAAGCAAAACTGTGACTAAAAAGGGGACTACTGTATTATGTCAGCTGCGGCTGGCAATGAGGAAAATGAATTATAATTTTAAATAACAAGGATAGCGTTACTATTACATAAAATCTCAGATTCAAATATGGCTTCAAAGACTATAGAGCCAGTTCTTAAACACTCTATTACTCATTTGCACACTGATCAAACTCATGTATTCAATTAGGGATTATCAACCTTGATATATGTTAAAATGTCTGAGATATTTTAAGAAAATACCAGCTCTCAGCCATAGAAATTCTGATTTAACTTTTTTTCTGGTATGGGGTTGAACTTTGGTATTTTTTTCAGTCTTTTTGTTTTGTCTAACATGTAGCCAAGATTGAGTCCAAATTTAGATAAATCCAGCGATGGGAATTCATTAACTCTCGAGATCATGTATTCTCATACTTCTATGATATGTTACTTCAAATCTCTTAAAAATCTTGTCACCTTGAGACTAATATTATAAATTATTTTAGACATCTATGACTTGATATGAATCAGACTATGCCCAAATTCCTGATTGATCTTTTCCAGAACCATCTTAGATGATCAATATCTGTCATAAAGTGAAATCAGTTTAAAACCTACTATAATCGTAACAGAAAAAAATATCGCAGTGTCCTGAATTAGACCATTGCCAGAGGTATGTTCTAATTACTAAGATTTTCATTGTGAGCAGAGGCTTATGAATATTATCTATTTGTTTACTGGCTGACTAGTTTGTGTTTAATTTTGGCAATAACATCGCCCAGTTGATATTTTCAATCTGCCATCAACTAGAACTAACCTGTAGAGAATTTTCATACTTCATAAAGCTTTGTCTCCTTTTGTTAGTAACTAGGGGTTTTGGTGCTAGTTGTAGGACTGTCTAAAGGACCTCCCCTCTCTTAGCCCATTTGTGCTACTATAGTAGAATACCTGAGTGTGGGTAATGTATGAAAACAAAAATTCATTAGAGGCTGAGAAATCCAAAATCAAGGTACTGCATCTGATGAGGGCCTTCGTGCTGCATCCTCATATAGTCAAAGGTAGAAGGACAGGAGATAGCCAAAACAGCATGAAGCCTCTTTTATAAAGGCCTTACTACCATTTACAATGGAGAAACAGGAAGTCCTCATGTCCTAATCCCTCTTAAAGGCCCCACCTCTTAATACTATCACTTTGACAACATCTGAATTTTGGCAGGGACGCATTCAAACTATAGCACCCCTAAATCTTACATTGTTGAATTTAGATTACCGTTAGATATAGAAATAAATATAAATTGCATTTTCTGTCTAATAAGTGGTTTAATAGACATCACCTCATTTGAATTTTATGACAACACAACTCACTACCAAATTGTCTGCTATCTATGATTTCATCTCTTCCTCATTGTTTTATTCCTCTTATTATCTATAGCACAATGGAATATTCTATAATAATCCTGCAAATACAAATGATATCCACTGTAACTGATCTCTAAGATATTATCTCTACACTATATATGTCCATAATACATTGTTAATAAAAAGTTCAAGGTAAAGAACAGGAATCACAGTATAAAATCATAGAGTATGGTGTGTGCCAGTATAAAAAGAAAACATAACCTGTAAGTATATACATGTATATATACGTGTGTGTGTATATATATATATAACTGTAAAAAAATAGCCATGTGTTGAAATAGGATAAATCTTTACTTTCTATTGCAATATTTCTATAACCTAAGTTTTTTTAAAAAATTAGAAAAACAACACTATGAAAAAATAGCAAAAAGGAAGGATAGAGTAGGGCCATCATATTCATAAAATACAGTAGGCACAGTGCCTAGGGCCTGCAATACTTTTAGGGGGTCCATAACATATTTTAATCTTCTTAAAACAAGAAAAAATGAACTTTTATATTTTAACATAACATAATATAATCATATTTATACCAGTATAGTCATAAAATATAAATTTTATTTGCTTATGTTTTATGAAGAAAGGGACCAAAGAAAGTCACAATTCATCTCTGGGTTTGGGCTACCCTTGCAGTGGGAAATCACGGTAATGCTATTACCTGTCAAGTGCACTATTCGGTACTCTATCCAAAAAGTCACAGGATAGAAAGTCTCAAAAATGAACTAGAGGTCCCCAAACTACATGGTTTATTGAATCCACTTAAAACATCAGCAAAGCAATGTAGGTTTATACAGCCATGGCAGTGTGGATAGAAGGACCACAGTATCTCCCTCCCTCCTTCTCTCCCTTCCTCATTCCCTCCTTTCCTTCTGAACTACTATCTCACTTTCTTCTGCATCAGCTTTCCCTGCTGTAATATGGCTATAAGAAACAACAATTGAATGTGGTCAAACTGGCTTAGGAGAATGAAGATGCCAGTAACCAATACACATGTTATTTTATGGAAGAGATGCAGGGGAAAAATTCGTGATCAGTAGCTAGATTTTCTGTAATTTGCTATGCAATACCGTAGCTTGTTTCTACATACCTCAGATAGGTAAGATATGGTGCCAGATGGGTGCTACCAATGGGTGACTGATTTAAGGGAGATATAACTGTCCTAAAAATTTGATGCTTCATGAATATTTAATACATGTTAATACTATCTCTTCTTGTCTGTGTCTGCATATAAATGATCTACTCATTTTATCTATATTTAACATGTTTCCGGATCTTCTTGCTTACCATCTATGATTCACTTTACAAACATGTTGCTTTATTTTTCTTGTTTTCTATTCTTAAAATAACAAAAACACAACATATTGATCTGATCTGCTCACAATAAAATTAAATAAGAATTAAAATGTAACTGAAATAACAATCACAACCATTTTAACAAAAGATGTTTAAACATGAATTTTTAATGATAAAAACAAACAAAACCACAACAAAATCCTCAGTCACATTTAGATGATGTAAGTGTACCAACTGAGTATTTTGAAAACTGACAAAAGTAGATAATCTAGTATTTTTCTATCAATTGTACAAAATTATTACTGAAGGTAACTCAATTGTTGATGAGGAATTCTTTTTTGTAGAATCATCACAGCTAGGAAGAATAATTAAATTAGACTATCATTTTGCTACCCCAATGAAGTGATGGATATTGGCAATAATCATCAATGATTACTTGCATCACAGATAGAGGAAGATTGTTTACCTCCAAATATAACTATGAACCACTATATATAAAGTGATTTTGCCAAAAGCTTGAACTTTGCTGTAATCAAACTTCCAGATCTACCTCTCAAATTCTAAGAAAAAAAAAACGGGGGGCAGAGAGAAATATGCTAATAGGCACTTGGAAATGCAATCAGCATAATCTAGATTGAAATTTTCTAACAATTTACCGGTTGGTTTCTTCAGTAAAATTAAATGTAAAATTTACAATGATATGGAGGAAGAACAACTTTTAATACAGAATTAGAAACACATCAAACATTGTCAATTTATAAATAAAATATGATTTCCAAAATTCACTTAAAAATAATTTTGGAGGTGGGTAAATCACTTGCGGCCAGGAATCTGTGACCAGCCTGGCCAACAGGGTGAAACCCTGTCTCTACTAAAATTACAAAAATTAGCCAGGCGTGGTGGCACATGTCTGTAGTCCTAGCTACTGGGGAGGCTGAAGCAAGAGAATAATTTGAACCCAGGAGACAGAGGTTGCAGTGAGCCGAGATCATACCACTGTACTCCAGCCTGGGTGACAGAGTGAGACTTTGCCTCAAAAAGAATAATTATTATGATTATTATATTACTTTTATTATTATTTTATTTTATTTATTAAATATAATGTATATTATATATTTATTATATTTATAATTATTATTCTTATTTTGGAGAAGTAGAGGATATAGGTAAAATAAGATTGGCCATAAGCAGATACTTTTTGAAGTTGAGGACATGTAGATGAATTAATTCTCTGCTTTTGTGTCAATGTTAACATTTTCTATAATTAAAAGGAAAAAAATTAAAAGAATGGAATCATATTGAACTGCTTATGTCCTTAATAACTATCAACTATCAACTAATATGTAAATAAAATATGAAACTGACTCCTTAGAAAATAGTGATAAAATAATTATAGAACAAATGCGTAAGTTTACATTAAGTCACAAACGTATATCCCGTCTTTCTTTGTTTTGTGTTGCTATAAAGGAATACCTGGGGGTGGGTAATTTACAAAGAAAAGTTGTTTATTTGGCTTATTATTCTGATGGTTAAAATGTTCACGACTGGCAACTGCATCCAGTGAGGGCCTCAGGCTGCTTCCACTCTTGGTGGAACGAGAAACGGAGAGGGCATATGCAAAGATCATACTGCAAGGAGGAAACAAGCTGGAGAGAAGAGGGGATTCAGGCCCTATTTAACAACCGGGCCTCCTGGGAACTAATAGAGTGAGAAGTCACTCATGCCTGAGCAAGAGTATTAATATATTAATAACAGATCCTCCCCCATGAACCAAATGCCTGCCAATCGGCCCTCCCTATCAATACCACCAGAGTGGGGATAAATATCAATATGAGATTTGGTGGGACAAACAAACAATATCCAAACCCTAATATGGTGTTTTTAAATAACAGAAAGAAAAGAATTGAGCTACCTATTCATCTTAAGAATTTAAAAGGAGAACAAACATATCCAAAGAAAAGCAGAATAATGAGCTAATAAAGATGAAAGCAGAGGCCAGGCGCGGTGGCTCACGCCTGTAATCCCAGCACTCTGGGAGGCCGAGGCGGGCGGATCACAAGGTCAGGAGATCGAGACCACAGTGAACCCCGTCTCTACTAAAAAAAAAAAAAATATACAAAAAAATTAGCCGGGCACGGTGGCAGCGCCTGTAGTCCCAGCTACTCGGGAGGCTGAGGCAGGAGAATGGCGGGAACCCGGGAGGCGGAGCTTGCAGTGAGCCGAGATAGCGCCACTGCACTCCAGCCTGGGTGACAGAGCGAGACTCCATCTCAAAAAACAAAAAAATAAATAAATAAAAAAAATTTAAAAAGTTTTAAAAAAAGATGAAAGCAGAAATATTTGAATTAGATTACAGAAAGATAATGCAATCAATACTTACATTCAAGGAAAGAAATGAATAATTGTATAGACCCTTTAAAGCCTGCTAAAAACAAAATAGGAAATAAAGTGAATTAGAATGAGAAATGAAACATGGTGACAATAAATACATAAATTAAAAGTTCTAAATTATTTTAAATTTATATTACATATGAAAATATTAACAAAAAATCTTAGTGCTTCTGAAACTAATAAATGTATAATCACATTGCAAGAATGAAAGTCCAGATCAACTTTAAGAACTATATTGATACATCTTATTAATGTATTAATAAAATCCACAGAGGAATAAGAGATTTCTTACATCACATCCTTCTAAAAACTGGAAAAAATAATATTATTTCACGATTATAATTCTTTCTATTTCAAATCAATAACTAGATTTTGCTATTTTATGGTTCTTGCTTTTCTGTCTTAGCCTCAGTTCCTATTTTCACGACGTTACTTGTATTTATTTCTTCCGTAAAAAAAAAAAAAATTACTTTAATAATTACTTATTCCCAGCTTCATTCTGCTTCTATTCATTAATGACATTATTCAATAAAGAAAATATATTCAAGTTGTTTTCCATCTCCTTTAGAATGAAGTCCAAACTCCTTAGAATTACTAAACTCATATATTTTTCATTTATTCATCAAATATTTATGTATCTATTTTGTTTTTGGCCCTCATTTGCCTTAAGTTTGGTTTCTTGATTCTTTTTTTCTAATAGCAAAAGTAAAACCAGAAAAACAGAAATCTTCTCATGCCATGAATATTGTAAATGCATATCACCCCCCTCCAAATTCTATTCTGTTTTATTGTTTTCATTATAGTCCTTATAATCATCTAACGTATATTATAGCAGTATTAGTTTTTGACCATCTTATTCCATAGAAGGTAAGCTTTGTAAGATAAGGAAATTTATGATCTTTCTTGCAGAATTTCAGGAACCAAGAAAAATGTCTGAGACCTACAGATATTCAACTAAGAGTTTAATAATTTCAATGGATAAATCATAGGTAGATGATGGTATAGCCAAAATCCATTGGATATGATTATGTTAATAAAATTATGGTTGCTCAAATATCAAAAAAATTATTATAATTTAATACTGTGCTAGAAAAATCACATGTTCAGGTATTGCTATTAAAAAATTACAACACAGAAAACTATGCATAAAAAACAGCTGAAGGAAAAAAATCATAATGGGCTTATATTAGTGTTAGCATGTTAACAATATTCTTACATAAGTGATGAAATAATTGGTAACATTCTCTTTGCTTTTCCTATTTCTTAAATTTTCTTTGAAATTTACAAACTGTATATTAAAAATATGACATATATTTCCAAAATAATTATAATTTACGTCTTATTTAAAATTAAATATTTATTATCTTTAAACTCTGGTTCTTTGTTATGTAAGATCTACAGATAAAGCAAGTTTTATAGACCATATGCACAATAAAAGAAACCAAAGAACATAAAT
Organism: Chlorocebus sabaeus; assembly: GCF_047675955.1. Taxonomy (NCBI): domain Eukaryota; kingdom Metazoa; phylum Chordata; class Mammalia; order Primates; family Cercopithecidae; genus Chlorocebus; species Chlorocebus sabaeus. The sequence continues at coordinate 82,430,275 of NC_132924.1, read as the reverse complement.
GTTATAAAAATTGACAATTAAGCATAAACAACTTTATGTCTTAAAGTAAATAAACATTAAGTAATGTCCAAAAACCAAGAAAGCATTTTATTATTTTGTATAATGCAGAAATTTCTCTATTAAGGATTATGAACAAAATTGCCTTACTACCAATTTAAATAGCCAATTTTATTATTCTCTTATAGTAAAAAGCAATTCTCTAAAGACAAAAATGTTTTAAAACTATCAAGTTATGGTAACAGAACATCTGTGCAAAATCCATTATGATTATTTTCATATAAATTTTAAAATTAAGATTTCCCAAAACCCAAATTAGCTGAAAAATCATCCATATTTGGTCTGCTTTAAAGATACTGAAGGATAGCATCTTGAAAATCCTAGTTAGTTTAAATGTAACTATTAAGGGAAGTAACAAACTGCAAGTGTGACAAAAAATATATGCAACCATATATACTTTCTGCTCCAGATAAACTTGTTATTTTAAAAAATTATTTATTTATTTATTTATTTATTTATTTATTTATTTATTCATTCATTCATTCATTCTTGAGACTGAGTTTTGCTCTTGCTTCCCAGGCTGGAGGGCAATGGCACAATCTCAGCTCACTGCAACCTCTGCCTCTAGGGTTTAAGGGATTCTCCTGCCTCAGCTTCCCAAGTAGCTGGGATTACAGGCACACACCATTACACCCGGCTAATTTTGTATTTTCAGTAGAGACACAGTTTCACCATGTTGGTCAGGATGGTCTCGAATTTCTGACCTCAGGTGTTCAGCTTGCCTCAGCCTCCCAAAGTGCTGAGAATACAAGCATGAGCCACCACACCTGGCCTAAACATTTTATTTTTAACCTACATGAATACTCTTTCATTGGCATAAAAACTAAAATTATAATAGTGACTAGTGACTTTTTGTTCAGAATTTTAAACTTATTTATGCATTCCTTTCTGAAACATTTCTGAAAGTTGTCTCTTTGCCTAGAAAGTGGCAATTTCAGAAGGTGTGGGCTGAAACAGCCCCTCTGAGAGGGTTATATTTGAGTAGTAACCTATATGACACTCTAATTAGCATACACTTACTTTAAATGAATTATTGAATTTGTTTTCAATACTTAATCATAAACTTTTAGACCATACCATCTAATGCTATTCCTTTATCTGGCACACAGAAATTAAATGTAACACGTTAGATAAACAAGATGGTTTCACGGTAATCAAGAAAGTTGGCAATTTTTTAAATGGAAGAAATATTTCTTCAATAATTAAATTCTCAACTATATTTTGTGTTCCCTGAAAACATACAATTGTCATATTTCTTTGTATCCTATATACAACACAGTACAGAGTCATATGCTATAGTATTGAAAGCCACTGATTTTAAAAGTCAAGGAAACTTGGATTTAAATCTAACTCTTGCCCCTTGTGTACGTAACCTTGGAAGGATTTTTAACTAATTCTAAGTCTCAGTTGTTTTCATCTGAAAAATAAGGATTAGCCCCCCTAGAAGTTTGTTGTAAGGTTTAATTATAATTATGTTCTCAAAAGTATTTCTATTATGTTTAATGAATAACTTCTACATTACTTTAATAAATATGCAATAAAAACATAATAACAGATTATCACCAGAACTAGACTGATATTATATAGTCTATAAAATACATTAAAATCTGCAATATAAATCATATTCCCAAAATATATTAAGTTTTTAGTTACAAGAATAGCATTAGAAACACATTTGTTAAGAAATAAATCAGGTTATAAATACACAGAATACATTTAAGACTTGATGAGTGGATTTCTATTTGAAATATAATACCTACAAATATATCTGAATTCTAATCTATAAATTAAAAGCGGGAAAATGGTCATTTTTAACGTGATATATAAATGAAAGGGGACAGAAAACAAAGTACAAATTATTAATGTGACTTTTGCAAACTAGCCCAGAGCCCTTGTAAATACAGCCTTCATTTATACTGTTGCTTCTTCTTTGGATGATTCTTTACTGTGTAGATCTTCAAATATCAGGAGCAATTTTTTCTTAGGAACATTCAGAACTCACATAATAAATTATAGGTCCATCATAAAGATTTGACATCAATTTCTGTCTCTGTTAAAATGAATAATCTTAATATTTTTCCAAATACTGAATACATCAGAATATGACTTAAAATTGAGAAAAAAAAAAATATATATATATATACACACACATACACACACATACACATATATAATCTTAGTTTTCCCCTACAGGAAATTACAATAGGTCAGGAGCATTCGTGTTTTGTAAATGATTGAGACACTGGATTTTAAAGATGGAGCAATGGTAGCTGTTCCTTTGGTCCAACAGTTCATTCTAATGCTAAATCTGCTATTGGTTAAGCTATTTTTTAAATCAATTCTAATTTCAACAGCTTATCTCCTTTGGAAGCTAGTCATCATAGTGTTTAACATTAGCTTTTTACATTCTTTACTGGATCTAAAAGCAAAAGCTACCAAAAAAATATTCTTTACATTTAAGACAAGTGCCCTACATATAAACTTTGAAACTGATCCACTCTCTATGCCAATTTAACCAATTTATGTACTCATATACTCACAAAGTCATCTAATTCTGCTCTTCTTTATCCCTCGTAACTTTTTCCTGTCTGAGAATGCAGTCTACCTGCTTTACAGAGTTTTGTGATGGGCTTTAGTCAAAATTGTAACCTAAACTTACCTAAGTCACATATCTCTAATAATTACTGTTTTACACTGACTATAACTCTGATAGCAAATTAAGAGACAGCATTTTACAAACAATTTAATAAAAAATTTACTCAAACAAATATTAAATATTTTTAAGCAAAAATTAAACATTTTCTTTTGAAGCTGTCATCATCAAGGAAAATGTTAGAACTATTTTACCCTACTATGGCTTCAAGATGACAATCACCTACTGAAGGTAAACTCCCTGAAGGCAAAAGTTTTTCCCTCTATTTTCTGTTTGTGTAATGTTACAGCCCATATCTTCAAACAATCTCATTCACAAATAGGGATTGATTCAAAAAGGGTATGTCAGGGATGTCTAATACATTTTTGGTGAAAATATAAAGGTCATTCAAAACTAATTGTAATACCATTTCTCCTTAAAAGTGAGCTAAGTTATATAAAAGGCAGGTACTGCTGAACTGAAATGATAAATTAATCCAGAAGAAAGCATAAGTGTGATATTATGGATCTAATTCGAATAAACTGATTTGCTCATTCTTTTTTGCTAAAATCAAAACTGAAAATCTCAATAATTTTGAAGTGCCCCTACCTTCTAACTTGAAGTAAGATGCTTACACATAGTTATCTCAAAGCTGACAGTTATTGTGTAGAGCCCTGACCAAAAGTTAGCATTCAATTAAATATTTCTTTTCAGATATATTATAGGAAGGCATACATTTATGGGAAAAGAGAAGATGTATATATTATAAAAAAAGTACAACATACCCTAATGTAAAAATAATCATTAATTCACAATAAATTGTTTTTAAAAGTTAGAAAATTCCCTGTCTTCTCTAGTTATGGATTCCCCCATTTTATGTAATTTCATGAAACAAGTAATTTCAAACCTTTAAATTAAACTTTCTCATTAAAATTCCCTTTTGATCTTTCCACATCCATGTCCTGATAATGGGAGTAAAACTGTTCACAGTAAGCTAAAGAAGGAGAATCTGCTTAAATATGAGACTGTTCTGTGCCACCCTCTGATCTTACAGAGGTTAGGGAATGGTGGTTGAGAATATAAATGATTCTTTCCCAGACTTATTTGGAAATAAGTAGCTATATAAAGAAGAAAGTATGTAAAAGGATATTTAGTCCTTTAGTTATATAAGGAATCTTTGTATTCATCTGCATTAACATTCCTAATTAAGACAACTCTTTCATGGTTATTCAAGGTAGACCTCTGTTGTCCACTTAAGGTTTAGACTCCGGTTTCATATGGAGGGAAACATCTTCTCTGATTTGCTCCAAAAGTAAACTCTCTCAGCAAACAAAATTTTTGCTTCCCCATGGGGTGAAGCCACAGGATAGTCGTATTAGAACCCACCGTGGAAACCTAGACATTTGCCTAAGGTGTACACACATATTGGAAGTAACAAGAGAATGATTTCCGAATTTGCTTCCCTTTGTTGCACTTGTTGAAGGAATGTATTTATGGTACTTTTTATGAAGGGTGCATATGTGATGAACAATAAGATAACCAATTCTAGGGCTGAAAATTACTAATATGCCCTTTTTCTGTAGTTTCTCCATGTTGTATAATGATTGCCATCCTGCAGCCACAGAAATCTAGAAACTAACATACTTCAGAGTGCACTGGGGTTGTTTCTCTACTTATTTGTTCACTGGTCCTCAACTCTGCCTCTACATTAGAATCATCATGGAGAATTTTTAAGATACCAATGCCGGGATCCTACATTTAGTGGTTTAGATTCAGTTTTTCCAAGATGAGACCCAAACTTTGTGTTTTGAAAAGTGATTCTAGTGGGTAGCCAAAGTTTACTGGTTTAAGTGATGTGATTATAAGAAGTTAATATAGACAGGTACATAGATACACACACACACACACACACACACACACATATATTTAACAATGCTATAGGAACATTAGCAGAGGGGGATCACTACTTCACACATTTCTTAGAGTCCACTTATTCTTTGGAACCCTGAAATTAACTTTACAACACAGAATATATCAGAGACAGATTCCCTTAGCCTATGATCTATTTTCAGAATAGAGTATAGCTTCTTGTTATTTTGTGTGGTTTTGTTTTTGACAGTAACACAGATCTAATATGTGACTAAAACTGTACATAAGACAGTTCCAAATATATTTTAAATTGTTTTGTTATATATAAATCGATGTGTTCTTTCCAAATCTTCTGTCTTTTGCTCACATCTATGACAAACATTGTTTTAAAAGTAAAAAAATTAATAGATAGCAGAACAATTGCATTTAAATATACTCATTGTAGAATAATTGATATGAAACAAGTTTTCACCCTTTGAATGAAATTCCAATATGAAAATTATTCATTACTCATTTGCTTTCTAAAATAGGTATTTGTATGCCATCAAAATTGTAGTGTATAATAAATATTGATTCTATTGTCCTCTTTCTAAGCAGTGTTTTTTAAATAAGGAAAGCCACACCTACACATATGTCCTCTAAATAGAATATACTGAAAATTTAATATTTAAGCACTTATTTAGTCATATATCAATGTTTCAAATAAAGTCTCTTTCAGATAAATATTTTTTCTAGTGACTGTCTTAGACTGGGTGACTGTTAAAAAAAAAAAAAAAAAAAAAAAAAAAAAAAAAAAAAAAAAAAAAAAAGGCCGGGCGCGGTGGCTCAAGCCTGTAATCCTAGCACTTTGGGAGGCCGAGACGGGCGGATCACGAGGTCAGGAGATCGAGACCATCCTGACTAACACAGTGAAACCCCGTCTCTACTAAAAATACAAAAAATTAGCCAGGCGAGGTGGTGGGCCCCTGTAGTCCCAGCTATACGGGAGGCTGAGGCAGGAGAATGGCGTAAACCCGGGAGGCGGAGCTTGCAGTGAGCTGAGATCTGGCCACTGCACTCCAGCCTGGGCGACAGAGCGAGACTCCGTCTCAAAAAAAAAAAAAAAAAAAAGAGAACAGAATGGAAGACATCTCTGTTTGACATGAGTGTCAAAGGGGAGATTATCACACAAATAGCTGTGAGAATCTGAAAAGACCACAGATAGGGCAAATAAAGGAGAGAATACAGTATCACAACTAGTTATTAGTTAACTAATTATTAGGAAAGAAAATCAAGTTACGTTCACTTAGACTTTGACTTAAAAGAAAATTGGGATTTTGAAATAAGCACATAAGTGATTTTATTTTATCTTTTCTCTTTCTGACAGAACAGTGGCACTAAAATTAATAGAAATTTAAAACACCTTCATTTGAAGAAAAGATGGATTCAAATGTGAGAAATTAAAATAGTAATAATGTTTAATTTTTAGTTGGCAGTTTTACTTTCAAATTTCTAAACAATGTTTCACTCCACCCATATCGATTAAAGACTTTTGTTAAAAAAACACAGTAACATTTATATTTCACAATACGAGCACTGGAGAACAAAGTCCTGAGAAAGAAATCTGTGGGATGGTAGTGGGGGCTGGAGGAACTCTCATCAGACAAAAACTAAACAAAATAAAAGCATAAAGACAGAGAAGTGGATAAAATGTGTAGATAAAAGCCAACGAAGTCGGTCTCTCTCTTTCACTCTCTCTCTCCACATACACACACACACACACACACACACACACACAGAGAGAGAGAGAGAGAGAGGGAGCTTCATCTGTTTGCCACCATGAAAGGCCACAAATGTGAGTAGTAGATGGCAACGTAGCTTAGGGAGCCAAGGAATGCTCACGCACACAGGCTTGTTCTGCTCTCCAGCTATGGAGACCACCCATGCAGCTGAGACCCTAGAAATACAAACACTCAGTCATTCTTTTATAAGGTATTTGTTGAACTATTACTAAGAGTAGAAATCTGATGAGCAATGATGATATAGCAGAAAAACAAACAAACAAAACAAAACCTCCAGGTTTCTATCCTCATGAAGATTTAAGACCCTAAAGGACCTTAGAACATCCACATGTTGGAATTTCAGTGGAAAGTGACTGGTGTTACAGCTACAGAAACCTGTATAATCTTGCAATACACAGATTTAGAATGATACTAATTTGACTTATCTTTATCACAGGAGGTAAAGTTTGCCTTAAATTGGTTATACTTAATAGTGGCACTAAAGAGAGAACAACACAGGAATGTATGGCATCAATGTGGATTAAAAGACACTTACTAAGCAGATGGCAATGTTTTTGGAACCTACAGAACTTTTGTGTGGATGTTGGAAAGGAGGCAAGGGAGGTGTTTTTTAAAAAGTAATTCAATAACAAAGAAATTTTAGAAACGCAATGAGGAAAAACAGAGATAGTTAATAGAAGCAGCAAAAGATAGACAAAGTCTCTAAGTGTTTTAAAAAATCATTCAATAATAAGAAGTTTTAGAAAGGCAATGAGGAAAAACAAGAGTTAATAGGGGCAGCAAAAGATAGGCAAAGTCTTGAAGTCAGATGGTGAGAGAATTACCTTCTTAAGAGAGGTACGGGGCATGTAGCCACGGACATACAAGATGTTTCAGATCGAGGACAGGACCTGAGGTCCAAATCTAATGAAAAATGAACAAAGGTTTGTAGGCAGAATCCATAATTTCCAGGATACACTTGATGCTGTCTTCTAAAATAGTCGACTATTACCATCCAATGAAAGGCAACAAAGCAAATGTTTACCTTGAAGCTAAGAAGGGCTGAGACAGATAGATCAAGATCCACTTTCTCTATGAAATGCTAAAAGTATAATTTATCATGTTTGTTGATAGAAGCATTAAAAATCTGTAAAAGCATGTGCTGTTTGGAATTTGTGACAAGCTAAAAATAAAGCTTAATTCAGAAATTTAATCCTAAAATTTTTCTAAAATAAGCCTGTGTGCATTTTATACTATGTATTTTTTCCTACTTTAAGAAAGAAAAACATCTGTGTATGGGAGTAGAACCATTTTGGAGGGACTGGAAGTACATTATGTAAGAGCAATTCTATAAAGAGATTCAGGGACATTCTCTTTATAGTGATTACAATTCTTTCAAAAATCATTTAAGAAACACGGATACTCATTTTAACATACATGAATTTTCTATATCTATACGTGTATAGGAAATTTTGAAAAACAGAAATAACAAGTAGTCAGCATGTTTTAAAGCATGACATTCATATATGTGTATATATGTGTGTGTATATACATATATATACACATATATGCATGTGTGCATATATAAAAACAACTAAATTGGTCTTAAAATTCCTTATCTATTAATGTTTCCTTGTTCTGCAATGAGAAAACTTCTTTGAGGAAGGATGATTTGAAACCACAATTGTATAGTTTAGTTGACTTATTTCACAAGGATTAAATCAAAAGAAAATATTTGTCATTTAGTGGTACTTTTGATTTGCCCTGAACTGGACTAACTATAGCCTTAAAAACCTTCTGGATACTTTTTCCTGTACTTTTCATCAGCTAAATATCGACAAAGAAAACTAAAAGATGTAATATTGTCATCATTGTCTATAAAAATACATTTTCAAATTCACTATGTGTATGTATTCACAATTTTATGTATTCACAAAGAAAATGATAGAAAAAAAGTGCTTTGTCAAATTTAATTGCTTCTATGTGATTTCTTCATACATAATGATAAGTGAACACTGTAAGGTCAATATTAGGCCAACATCAGCTATCAGCTTTAAGGCATTCTGTGACCATTTTTCTGGCCATTAATTTAGACCCACTGTGCTCATCAGCCACAGACATAATAATAAAAAATGATTATACCTAAAACCTCCTGTATTATTTTCAACTTTAGCTTTAAAATTTTTCCTATTTTTTAAAGAAAATAATGCATTTCTTCAATCAGGAATAAATTTAACTCAATGGATTTGTTGTTTTTGTTGTTCTTTTTAAAAAAACTAATCTGTAGCTTTATAGTTACATTCACTGAGAGACTTTTAGAATCATAGTTCCATATTTTTTTTTCAACATTATTTGAGAATAGCTTCAATTTTCAGGCTTTCTGATAGTTCAGAGAGGCAGAAATTCAAATAGTCCCAACAAAATAAAAATAAAAACTGGCCAAGCAAAATCAGTGGCACAGATAACTGGGCAAACTTGAGGCCTAGGAAAGAGGTAAGTACACTGCAGGTTGACTAAGGAGGTGGGAAGAATGATTCATTTGCCTTGGGGATTCATCTTTCTAAAGGAGAAAGTGACTACTTTAATGGTCTCCAGAGTATTTGGGAATTATTTGCTAGTTCCATTTAGTTAAAACAGACATCATTAGGCATAAAAATGAAGTTTCAATTACAGCAGAATTTAGTCTGGAAACTTAGATCAAACAATTTCACAGTTTATAATTTTAAAAGTATTTTATTACATCTTCTTTATACTCCAATTCTGAAAGAAAATGTGAAAAGTAAAAAGTACAAAACACATTTATTAGTGAATTAGTTGATTTTCCACCTAAAAGCAAAAGGAATTTATCTACTACGTTTTTATTTGGTGTTGTCATCCTTTTCATGAAATTAATACAAAATGTAACACTGGGCTACAATATAATGACTAAATAATCTGCAAATTTTCTTTCAATTCTACCAGTTTATGATCTTTTGATTTTTTATATCATTTTGTATCAAATAAAAACAATCTCATGCATAAAATATAAAAGTAGTAAGTTGTTTTACTGCCAAGTAATGCCCACAACAGATAGGAATTATGTCTAAAGTTTAATTCATTTTCTTTGTAATGCTTAACATTGTCTTTCCTGAGAAATAGAAGCAAAATAATAGAGGGATATATTTAAAATAATGTCTCACTTCATCCTATATTTATATATTTTGAGATCATTCTTAATAACAAAATTTAAAAATTTTACATTTTCTTAAATGATATTTTTATCTCCTACCCTCAAAAACCCAAGTTGTTTTCTTACATTATTCTCATGTGTCACTGTTGAATTTATTAGGATACATAGGCATCTTCTTGAAATATAAATCTTATATTTAGGGAGTCATTAAGAATTTAGCACATAACTATGTTTTTTCCTTATTTTCATGATTACACTGCATTTTTTTTTTCCCTCACTGAACCATAACTTTCTAAAACATAGGTGGTTGTAACTGCTAAGGTTCTATGAGAAATAAGCACTTAACACTTAGGCACTTAAGGAAGTTTACCAACTATTCTAACATTGCATGAACCAACAAAATCTCCAGCTGGAAGAATACAACAGTTGAGCTTAGAGAAAGTCTTCATGCCACCTTTAAAATGAAACGTTTTAAGTGCACATCTGATACTCCGGCTGGAAAAAGACATAAATAAGCAATAATCAAAATAGGGGAGCTAAATATCACTCTTCAAATGTAAAGAAGATACAGTAACCTATCACATTGTTTAATGAAATTCATTAACTAAATCATTCAGAAGTTTCTTTAAGTGCTGAAACAATATACTGACAGAACATCAATGAAATTCCACAATATAATGTAAGTCTGCATCTCAAAGTATAACTTAAACTTCATTTCTGCCTAATAATTGAGAATGGTCCACGTTTGTATAAGCATAAAAACCCATATTTCTAATTGGTTTATAATACTGTCACTACATACTTTTTTAGATCCTTTAAAGAAATTGAATCAATAATTAATAACCTTCCAAAATAGAAAGCCCCAGGCACAGAAGGGTTCATTGGTGAATTCTAAAAGTGAACTTTTAAGGAAGAAATTGTACTGGTTCTATACAATCTCTTTCAGAAGATAGAAGCAAAGGCAATACTTTCTAACTCATTCTGTGAGGCCAGCATAACTCTGACACCAAAACCAGATGAAGATATTGCAGGAAAAGTATAAACTAATATCTCTCATGAACATAGATGTAAAAATCCCCCACAAAATATTAAAAAATTAAATCCAACAATGTATAATAATAATTATGCACCACAACCAAGTGAGATTTATCCCAGATATGCAGGACTGGTTCAATGTTTAAAATCAATTAAGATAATCCATCATGTCAACAGACTTAAGAAAATAATGATGAGTTCAATACATGTAGAAAAAGTATTTGACAAAATCCAATGTCCATTCATGATAAAAAAAAAAAATTACTAAACTAGGAATAAGGGGAAATGTCCCAAACTTGATAAAGAATATCTACAAAAAACCTACAGCTAGTATACTTAATGGTAAGAAATGCAAGCATTCCCACTAAGATCAGAAACAAGGCAAGGATGCTACTCTCACCTTCTCAATATCATGCTGGAAATGTCTAATACAATAAAACAACAATTCAAAAATAAAATAAAAGATACACAAATTGGGAAAGAAGAAATAAACCAGTATTTATTTGCAGAGGACATGATAATCTATGTAGATAATCCAAAAGAACTGACCAAAAAAAAAAAAAAAAAAAAAAAAATCCTGGAACTAATTAGCAATGATAGCAAGGTTGTAGGATACAAAGTTGATATACAAAAACCAATAGTTTTCTTACACATGAACAATGAACTAATAGAATTTGAAAATAAAAAAATCACTTACATTAGTACCCCCTACCCCATAATAAAATACTTATGGATAAATCTAGCAAAATTATATACAAGATCCATATGAAAAAAACTATAAATCTTTGACAAAAGAAACCAAAGAAGAACTAAGTAAATGGAGGGATATTCCACATTAATAAATAGGATGCTTCAATATTGTCTAGATGTCAGTTTTTCCCAACTTGATGTACAGATTCAATGAAATCCCAGTAGAAATCCCAGTAAGTGTGTGTGTGTGTGTGTGTGTGTGTGTGTGTGATTGAAAAACTGATTCTTAAAGTTTATATAGAGAGGCAAAAGACCTCGAATAGTCAACACAATATTAAAGAAGAACAAAGTTTGAAAACTGGCACTATTGGACTTCAAGACTTACTATAAAGTTACAGTAATCAAGATTGTGTGGTACTCAGAAACAAAAAATTCACACATTTTAAATTGCACACTTCTGAGGAACATGGTAAAATATTGTGCTATCCTGCACCATCCCACCTGGGACATGAATCATTCCATTGTCTAGTATACCCATGCTGAATATGATACCCCCATACTTGTTACTCAGTAGCCATCTTGATTATCAGATCAACAAATGACAAGAAGGAAGGTGCGTGCAGTACAATGAGATATTCTGACAGTCAGAGAGAGGCAGAGAGCGTGCTTCCATTCACATAACTCTTATTTAGTATATTAACTCTATTTTTATTAGTTATTGTTATTAATCTCTTACTGTGTCTAATTTATTAAATTAAGCTTTCTTGTAGGTAGCTGTATATATAGAAAAAAATGATGGTATATGTAGGGTTCAGTACTATCTGCGATTTCAGGCATCCACTTGGAGTCCTGGAATATATCTCTGGGGATGAAGGGGGACTACTCTACACATTTCTCTATTTTTGGTTGCCTCAGATAAGATTCCTTGTCCTAGGTTTTGTTTCTGAGATGTGACTCCTAAAATAGGCCTACTCAGTGAAGTTCCCAATACAGCTTATCTAGGCTCCTCATAATGCAGAGAATTATAAATTGAGAAGAAAATACTTGCAGATAGATGCAATGACATTTAAACAACTGTCCAAATCTCAGCAAGATATATATGAGCTGTATATATGGATACTATATGATTGAGTGGAAGTCTCAGGATTTTGTCAAAACAGTAGTCTTAGCCAAATAATTTTAATTCTTGTCCAGATGGAGAAATATTTGATTATTAATCACGAATCACGCCGGAATTGGAAATCAGAAAATATCAAATCCATGTTTTGGAGTGTATAAGTGAGAGTATAAACAGAAAGTAAAGATAAAGTCTCGGTTTCTATTTGGGCAGGAGCTAGTAGGATGGGACAGGAGATAGAAACATAATCAACTGTAAAGAAAGAGAAGAGAAGGTGAATTAGGGAGATTAGAATCTAAAATTGCAAAATTCAGATACTTATTTTGGTGGTCCTTTAACTATGTCCTGGGCAAGATTATCCAGGCTTCAGAGGACTATTAAAGCAAAAGAACTGAGATGTGTCTGAAGACAGTAAAAGGTGAAGATAGATTTGTAAACCATTTGCATCAAGGTACATCCAAGTGAAAATTCTGAGAGTTATTGATAGGGCCAAGAAGAGGATTGTATTAGTCAAGGTTCTCTAGAGGAACAGAGCTAAAATAGGAGATATATATATATGTACATGTATATATGAAAGGGAGTTTATTAAGGAGAATTGACTCACATAATCATGAAGTGAAGTCTCACGATAGGCCATCTGTAAGCTGAAGAGCAAGGAAGCCAGTAGTAGCTCAGTCCCAGACCTAAAACCTCAAAAGTTAGAAAACCGACAGTGCCACCTTCAGTCTGTGGCTGAAGGCCTGAGAGCCCTTGGCAAATCACTGATGTTAAGTCCAAGAGTCAAAAATCTGAAGAACTTGTAGTCTGATTTTCGAGGACAGGAAGCACCTGGTGCCAGAGAAAGATGAAAGTTGGGAGACTCAGCAAGTCAAGTCATTCCACCTTCTTCTGACTTCTTTTTCTAGCCAAGCTAGCAGCCTATCGGATGCTGCCCACCCATATTGTGGGTTGGCCTTCCTGATGGTGGGTCTTTCTCTCCCAGTCCACTGACTCAAATATTAATCTCTTCTGGCAACACTCAGAAACATCCAGCTACACCCAGAAGCAATATTTTGCATCCTTCAATCCAATCAAGTTGACACTTAATATTAACCATAACAAGGAGTAACCACTTACATAAGTAATATCAGTAGTATATTTTTAAGTTAATTTATTCTTTCACTGATAAGAAGTCTGCCCATAGATCATCTTGCCATTTCAACTCTACTGCCCTATTTTTCTACTATGTCACTGCATATTGAATTCTTTCAAATTAAAAAAAAAAAAAAGTTCTGGCCAAAATCCATACATATTAGATTTGTATTAAGTATTCAAGACATTGTACAGGATTGATATTACAACCTGGAAAACTACTTAATGTGTAAAATTCCTGTGTAGACATCTCCAGTTTTAAAATTTCTTTATCTTAAGATTATTAATTCTTAATAATGCAAAAGGAATTTAGGTTTTCATTGAGTTTTGGATCAGCTAAAGTAGAAAATTTTCAAGATTGTTTTTATGAAATATAATTTTGTTGTAATTTTGCTTACAAATGTTACAAACACAAGGCTTGCCTCAACATTATTAATATGTGCTTTTGTGAGCTAGATACAGTCAACAGTTACTGTGTGTCGAGTAATATTATAGATGCTTTATGAACATTCCTCTTAACATTCAAAACATTTCTTGGAAATTAGATATTATTAATTCCATTTTTAGAAGAGTAAAGTGAGAGTGAGCAAAGCTAAGTAAACTGCTCGCAGTATTTCATTTCTTTCCTCTGAAAGATCAAATCTTGCTCTTGTTTTCTCAATATCTTTCTATTCCTTTGTCTTTAGTGTAGGTCCTACACTCCTTTCCTCATATTTTCTTACCTACAATAGTTTAATGTTCTCTTCTTTCCTCCCCCCATCCCCCACCAGTATTCTCCTCAATCTCAAGCTTCTATTTTCTAGATCTGAGGAAGCATTTTGGGTTAGGTAATTTTTTCACAAAGTTTGTTCTCTGATTAAGTGTGCCCTGATTTTTTCTATACCCTGGAGTATCTATTTAGCTTACTTACCTTAATGTCTATGAGGGGATAAGTATAATGCAATGTATTTGAAAATATTCAAGTTCATCTCAAATTAATTTAAAGCCTCTGATTTGAAAAGTTATGTCTATGTCTGTGTATGTTGTTATTGGTAAGTCTTGAGTTTGTGTGTACCTTTAAAAATTCATTTCTAATGATTACCAGTACTATGAAGGATATGCTTAAAACAGTTAATTAACTTAGCTAATAAGATCAGTGAAGTGGTAAATTAACCAGCCATAGATGACATACTTGACACCTACTCTCCAGAGAAAAAAAGTTATTTTCTAAAAAACATGTCAGCTTTAACATAGTCTCATGCAATAGAATTTAGAAAGTATAAAGCTGAGGCCTACCATTCAGATGTTGCAGATGGCTCTCAAGGCAAGGCTTAAAAATATTATCAGGTATAATTTAATATTGTTTCAATGCATAGAAAATATACACAAACTCTAACCCATGACTGCTCAAGTTCCATTAGAAAAAGCACAATATTTCTCAATAATTACTATGCAATACTCAGCAAGTCATTAAGCACAAAGTAATAAAAATATATATGCTCTTTTTTTAAAGTTTATGAACAAAGCTCTTATTTGCCTGGAGAATCTTAAAATTGATAGAGAAAAATAAAGGAAATCCTGTACATATTCTTCCTCCCTCTGTCTCTATCTCTGTCTGTCTCCTTCTGTCTGTTTCTCTCTCTGTGTGTGTATGTGTCTCTGTGCATCATTGCAAACAATCAACAAACTCCATTGAAATTCAGCCAGTACTTCACTGGAGTTGTACCACCCAAAATTCATTTTAAAAAGCTCTTGACTGAATATGCCATTAATCACCTTAACTAAATAAGCCTGTATTGAAATTTCCCTATTTGTGCAAGTGTGCTAAGCACTAGAGGATCACATGGAAATAATATGTTGCAATTCAGTTCTAAAACAAGAAAGAAAAGATAACATATTTATAATTACAATAACTGATTTAAAAGTGAATCAAGGTACTTTGAAAGCAAGTTGGGAAACTGATAGCATTGAGTTATTTACTTTGTATTTCAGATATTTTAATTTGTGTGCACTTTACTTGTGTATGATTAGGCAGAGCTTGATTCTGTCTTTCTGTTCTATTTGCACCTATTCTTTTTATGCCATGTAAGTGAACTTACTAAAAGTAAGTGAAATATTTGTCAAGCTCTATGTTTCTTAAATAGAAGAAGGAACTGTCAATAATGTATTTTGAGAGTCATAGAAATTGTTTTTAAAAAGGAAAGTAACAATTTTCAGTCCCCAAACAGCAGGCATGGGGTACTCCTGTTGGTGTTACCATTCTGAATAGTGTGACTGAGTTCACTGAAATGAGTTCAGTGCACCTCAACTTTGACATATTAGGCTTTGGTATACTTTGACTTCCCCTTAGCTTTTAACTCACTTGCAGGATTTAAACAATCCTTTTGTCTAACTTACTGGCATTATCGTAACATCCTAAAGAGTGATTTGTCATATTTGCACACAACTTAAAGCAAATAATCCAAATCTTTAGTCTAGTTTAGTTAACATTAAAATAACCCAAAGTTATAGTACTATAGAAACATATCTGCAGAAAACAAACTTATTGTAAACTACTTAAAAGCTCATTTTAAGAAAATATATTTTACATAAAAATTCATTTTTTGTAGGACTTCATAGGGCATTAAGTTTGAGTCAGAATTTTTCTGAATAAAATTTGATTACCTAAAGTAAATAATCTTAAAAATCTTGCTTAAGTAAATTTGCTTTTTCTAAATTTGAAAACATTGCATATGTTGCCTGTTGTGTTCCTACTGTCTGATGAAAGAGCTAAAGATTAAAATTGAACGTTGAAACCTTAATATTAAATTTCATTACTCACTTGATTTCCACATAGAAATTATTTAAATACAATAAATTGATATTTAATATTTGTACTTCCTTTTAAATACTAAAAACATACTTAAATTTCCCTTACTGTGCTATAAGCTAAATACAGGAAATAAAGAGTTTTAGATAAAAAAACATTAAAATAAAGAGAAGTCTTTGTTATTTCCTTTAAAACGTTTTAGGATTCCAGGAGACTCCGGGCTTTCCTATAGTGACTTACTTTGTATAAATAGCACTATCTATTATTAGCTATACAATGTGAAATTTGTTGTTCTGGTGTTTCTTACTAAATCCACTAATTATAGTACAATGAATTTTACAGAAGACAGAAAATTCTGATTTCTGTATTTAAAAAAAAAATTATATGTACCTTCTGTAAAATCTGAAGAAAATAATATGACAGGCCAGGCGCGGTGGCTCACGCCTGTAATCCCAGCACTTTGGGAGGCCAAGGAGGGCAGATTATGAGGTCCGAAGATCTAGACTAGTCTGGCCAACATGGCAAAATCCCGTCTCTACTAAAAATACAAAAATTAGCCAGGCGTGGTGTCAGGCACCTGTAATCCCAGCTACTCGGGAGGCTGAGGCAGGAGAATCACTTTAACCTGAGAGGCGGAGGTTGCAGTGAGCCATGATCGTGCCATTGCACACCAGCCTGGGGGACAAGAGCGAGACTTCGTCCCAAAAATAAATAAATAAATAAAGAAAAGAAAAGAAAATGACAAATCAAATAAATACTGTATTTCCATTAAAAAATTAACTTCTAAGAGAAGTGTATAACATAATAAGCATGAAAAATATGTGCATGAGTTTTAATACATGTCAAAAGTGAAAATAAACTTAAAATTGTAGAAATATATTCCTTAAGCATAGACAACCCCTATTCTGATGATTATTATAAAACAACAGAGAAGGAGGAGAGGGACAGGAAGGGTAGTGTTAGAAACTTTCTGAAATTATCCATTCATTGTATATTTGAAGTTACTTGATGTCCTTAAACATTTATAGTTAACAATCTTGTGAACTGCTTTTTGAAATGCAATGAGCTAAATTTATCTCTTGCTCTGTGGAATATATAACTGAACACAATAATCAAAATACAATAAAATTTAAGTTACTAGTTTGTTATATTACAGAAAACATGGTTCAATATTTAAGCATTGTTCTTGATTCATACTTAAAGCCCTTGCTTTGACATTTGATTAAAATTAATCCTGAGTCCATTAATACTGTAATAACATTTAGTGTCAATCATTTAGAAATTGTTCTGTGTCATAAGGGAGAAAAGCTATTATCAGGCCTAAGAATTAGTAAAAGTGCCAGGCAAGTAGATAACCCGTCATACAGCTGTTAATATTGATTAATCTCTGAAGCACCATCTCTTTCATAAATGAAGAAGAAATATAAAGGCCAATGAGACTAGCAAACAATCAATGGCTATGTAAGAGCAGTCTGGTTAATCCATATTTCACTGACGTTACCTTATGAACAAGTTTAAAATATTATTTTTCTATGTAAATGTTTGTTATACTGCTTTACTATACATGGGACACCAATTCATTGCAGAAAATGTGTAGTGGTAAAGGTCATCATAAAAGAAGAAAGAGAAGGATGGAAAGAATGAAGGAAAAAAGGAAGGAAGGAAGGGGAAGAAGGAAGGACAAAAGAGAAGAAAGAAGGAAGGAAGAGGAGAAGAAGGCAAGAAGAAGCAAAGAAATAAAAATTCTAAGAAAAAAGAAAATTAAAAAATTATCCTACTTGCTGGAATATTAGTTTTTGTTATTTGAGACTAAAATAGATTAGATAGATAAATAGATGATAGATTGATAGATAGGTAAATAGATACATACAGGCATACATAATGTTAAAGAAAATAATCTGTTTTTCAGTTGGAAGTTCTTCTTGATTATCTTTTCTTGTTGATACATTCTAAACTCTAACATCCTATTTAATTTCTGAGTGGCATTCGATCACATCTATATACCATTAATTCTTCAACTATTAAGAGCAACATTAAAGAACTATATTTAAACTCATTTTAGTTTTCTACAAGTTTAAACACTTTCCTTGAAGCTTTTATGTGATGCCTTTCGAACAGTTCCAGGAAAGTGAGTCAGAAGCGTCAGTCCAATGCAGCTCTCTGAGGAGAACGCAGGAAGAAAGGAAAGGTGAGGAAGACTAACTGCTGTCAAGCTGCCTCTGCAGTGTTGGAGAAGCCCAAATGGTGTTTTTAAAATAGCTTTTTTTTTTCAAATTTGGTGGTTGGCTCCAGAATTTAAATTTAAAACTCTGGCATGGCATTACAACATAACTAACAAAAATAAAGCCATATGGGAATCCTTGGATTATAAGCCTTCCTGGAAATGATGGAATATACAAGAACATAAGTAAATAGAAAAGAACGCTGCCATTTGTTTCTAATTCCCAAGATGGTGATTGCGTCAGTGCTTCAAGACATTGCTGTATTTGCTCCCAGAACTGGATTTGGTCTTTTCACGTATTCCATGGACACTGTTAAATAAGCTGGTGGAATTCTCAGCAGACTGCTCTAGAAGAAAGCACAGTAAATCAAGAGGTAGAAGCCTGGGTTCTGGCCCACCTATGCAATTAAAATCACAAAAATAATACTCTTTTATTAAAATGACTGTAAAAGCATTCACTCAAATATTAATTTATGTAACCTATGCAATATTCTTGTGAGTTATGAATTGTTTTATGATCTAAGATAATTTTAGAAATATTAACAAAGCATAAATAAGAAAACCGATTTACCTAGGTTGCCATTTGTTTTACTTTACATCATGCTAGTATAAATGACAAAGGTGAGCAGTGAGAGAAGAGGGGAGAGGAAAATCTGAGAGGGCTATTGTTCATGGATTATTTTCTAAGAGGAAAATTAATAATGCCTTTTAAAATGGCAAAATTTCTACATAATTTCTTAACAGTCCTGTAGGCCAGTGTTTTACATAAACTTTGCTCCACATGCTCCTTTAGAGTTCCTTACATGTGTGAAGAGAGAAAAATTCAGAGCGAGAGGGCCAGATCTAAGGAGGGCAGCTCAATGTTACTCTGGTTTCATGTTTACTTTCTTTATGCATTTTTGTTTAAACAAAGATTTATTAAACTCAAGGGCATTTAAAATCACCACTTTTCATAAGGCACATTGTAACTTTACTCTTTGATGGTGATTTGGAGAAAACTTAGGAGGTTCAGGAAAATTAGTATCCTGGGTCGAATCTAGTTAGGTTTTCACCATAGTGTGTTTTATGAGTTTCTAAGGATGCAGATATAGTGTAGAGAATGGACGTATTTCATTCTTCTTTAGAAGGTTGAATAGAAATCTCATCATGTCAAAGGAAAGGAATTTTCAGTAATACTCTGTAAATTTAAATTATTGGAAACATCCATTAAGGTCATATGAACGTGTGATATTTAATGTTTTAAAAATATATTTTCCTAACTTCCTATTTTCAATCTAATGATTATATTTCCAAGTCATTAGTTGTCCTGGTTCTCACCAGAGAATTCTCAATCAAAAGGTAAATCTTATTCTTTGAGAAATGTATCATCCAGAAATAATTTAGTACTGAAGAGATATATCTTAATTACCTTCCCCTGTACTCTCCAGTACCTTGAAAACATAACTATATTTTTCTAACTTGAGTATTAATAGGCAAATATCTTGTATTTCTAAATGCTTCACACTCTGACATCCTGAATGAAGAGCTTAGGTAAGCCAGTTTTTTTTCCAAAAGCCCAGAAGGAAGAAAAATCATACTAGTATACTGCAACTACTCTGAGAACTTAATTAAAAGTAACACAATTACTTTATTATGTGACATTAATAAAAAATTTGCTAGAAGCTCTTCGGCAAACTTAAGCTTTAAGTAAATAATTACTTGAACCAACATTTTTATTACATTAAGTCATTTATAATTATGAATTTGTCTTCTCAGCAATTTTTCAGTAGAATATTAACATATTCATAAATTTTATAAGGATAAAAAGTCCTTTAGCAAATTTTTAATCTATAAAATGTTTCAATTTATAGCTCGTAATAATTATAGTCATAATTTATTACTATGAAGTTTGTTCTCAAGAAGCAAAAACAATCACAGGTAAAACCAACAATAACTTTTCCCTCTTTACTAGAAATTTTAAGGGCTGATAATAACTTCAAATATATTAAACATTTATGAGTCATTAGCTATTATATACAATGTGACTTCCAAAAACAAAAAAGAAAGGAAAAACTGGATTCCTGATCCAGTACTATAGGTCAATGTAAACCAGTTTTTCTCATGCCCTTTTTAAGTCAATCTTATCCATTAGCTTACTAGCTGACTCTATAGCTATAGTCCCAAGTTTTTGGCTGGCCTCTGCAATATTCTCCTTAGCCCCTCCCCAAACTATTAGAAATATGATCATTTGAAAATATTTCACATAGATCAAGGGACAATCTCTTAATTGAAGCAATTTATGTAACAACCAAAGAATAATTATTTGACTAGGTAAAAAAAAAAAAAAAAAGCCACCTGTCAAGGTATCTAGATATGCATACTGTTTTGACTATTGGATGGTTAAAAAAAAAAAAAAAAAAAACCAGAAGAAAGGAAGAAGGAAGCAAAAAATTTAAGGTAAAAAGAGACGACCATATCTATTGTGGTTATATGTATATAGGAAGCCATCGATATCTATGAGCGAGAGATTACAGATATTCCTGTTTGCAAGAAAAAACACATTTAATGAGAAAGAAGGAAAAAGTGAAAATTATGCAAAGCATAAGATAACTATAAATACTGCTTTACCCAGCACTTTGCTAGGAAGTGAACTACATTTTAAAAAATAGCTCTTTGTTATAAATCTGTCTCCTCATTTTTCTTCATCATCACCTTTTCTGCTGTGTGTGTGTGTGTGTGTGTGTGACAGAGAGAGCCACTGCTCTTCATCACCTTTTCTTCTGTGTGTGTGTGTGTGTGTGTGTGTGAAAGAGAGAGAGAGACAGAAGAGAGAGATTGTGAAGGAAGTGAGTGAGGATGAAGGTGACATAGAGAGGCATAAAGGGGAAAGGAATATAAGACAGGAACTGTAGTCACTAAACACAACTGGGAATAAAAGAATAATATGAGCCAAAATTGATAGAGCATTGCCATCATAGAAGTGCAGACATTTTAACTCCAAGAAATCAAAATTATGCACACAGTTTTCTTTTTTCCACTTCAGCGTCATAACGCAATTTAGGCAAAGTCCTTTTTCAGTATACTCCAATTCCTTTAGTTTCTTTTTTTTTTTAACTTTTATTGTAAGTTAAGGGTTATATGTGTAGATGTGTTATATAGGTAAGCTCATGCCACAGGGCTTTGTTGTACAAACCATTTCTTCACCCAGGTCATTTTTTATTCTTCTCTCACTCCTCCCACCCTCCTCCATTAAGTAGACCTCAGTGTCTGTTGTTTCCTTCTTTGTGTAAGTTACTATTTGGCTCCCACTTATAAAAGAGAACATGCAGTATTTAGTTTTCTGTTCCTGCATTAGTTTGCTAAGGATAATGACCTCCAGCTCCATCCATGTTCCCACAAAAGACAAGATCTCATTCTTTTTTATGGCTGCATAGTATTCCATGGTTAATACGAACCACATTTTCTTTATCCAGTCTACCATTGATGGGCATTTTGGTTGATTCCATATCTTCGCTATTGTGAGCAGTGCTGCAATGAACATACATATGCATGCATCTTTATGACAGAATGATACATGAATGATTTATATTCCTTTAGGTATATACTCAGTCTTGGGATTGCTGGGTCGAATGGTTTTTAGGTCTTTGAGAAATTGTTTTCCATAATGGTTGAGCTAATTTACACCCCCAAGCAACAGTGTAATTCTTTCCCTTTCTTATCTACAAAGACTTTCCATTATCTAAGATAATCAGATCCAGCCTTCATTCCAAAATTTCCATTTTGTCCAAATCTCCTTTTTAGCAAGTAAAAATAAAGAAGAAACAAACAAAAATTAGTCATTCACCATAGCTAATATCTACAGAATAAAAATAGATTTAAATAATTCCCAAAAGAGTTTGCTAACCCCAAATATTATGTAATGTCTGATGTCTAGTCAGCCTTCCCTCCTCACTCAAGGTGGCTACTCACACAAATAACTACCCTAGACAGATGAACTCACCTAGACAACGCAGAAGTAGAATAAGGGATTTAGTAAATTACCTTCTCTGATTTTGTTAACATTGAAATAATTTGTATGTAAGTTTATATGTAAATACTAACCTCCTAATAAATGACATTAAAATACATTGTTAGTGTCGGAGATATTATCTGTAGACTTTTTAATATGTGCTTGGGATGCTTGTGGTTGAGCCACAGGCACTTGGAAATTATAGACCTGCAGTCAACAAAAAAAACAAACAGGAGTAAGATAATTAGAGAAACTACCTAATTTAATAAAATACTTCTTACAAAGACAACTGACAAGTAAATTTTTCCTTACTAACTTTATTTATCAGACATACAAGTATGCTCATATTTTACCACCTTCACTTGCTGAATTTCATTCATCTGCCTATTTGTCTCTACCTGTATCTACCTATGTATCTCTCTACTTAGTTTCCCACATTTGGATTGAGCAGGACTTCATTTAGATTCCTCTCTGGGGGTAATTTTAAAAGAATTTTTCTGAACAAAGATTGAGCTGACATACAGAGATCACCCGACAACCACATCAGGACTTCACCAAG
The DNA here is from genome assembly GCF_047675955.1 of Chlorocebus sabaeus. NCBI lineage: Eukaryota > Metazoa > Chordata > Mammalia > Primates > Cercopithecidae > Chlorocebus > Chlorocebus sabaeus. Next base: position 82,407,259 of record NC_132924.1, on the reverse strand, counting down.
GCCTACCCAAATAAAAGTCCAGTCAGTAAACAAAGGAAAGGGTGACACCAAACTGGGCTCGACAAATGGATATTTATGTCCAGAGCTAAATGGCCACTCCCAACAAAAACAACCATGGCTCCAAACACAGAGGAGACCAGAAACAGGATTGGCTTGCCTTGAATATATGAAAAAGCTCACAAAACAAAACAAAACAAAAACACTTTGCATTCATTGATGGCTTCTTAAAAACAACCATCCCAGATGCCTGACTTCCCTAAGCAGATTATACAACTTGAACACACCAGTCATGTCAGCTCTATTCTTGCTGCCTTCAAAGGGAGTGAAGTGAGCCAGCTAAAAAATTGTCACTTTTCTTAACATAGAGAAAAAGTATTTATAAGAACAGAATATGCCGGGCGCGGTGGCTCAAGCCTGTAATCCCAGCACTTTGGGAGGCCGAGACGGGCGGATCACGAGGTCAGGAGATCGAGACCATCCTGGCTAACACAGTGAAACCCCGTCTCTACTAAAAATACAAAAAACTAGCTGGGCGCGGTGGCGGGCGCCTGTAGTCCCAGCTACTCGGGAGGCTGAGGCAGGAGAATGGCGTGAACCCGGGAGGTGGAGCTTGCAGTGAGCCGAGATCCGGCCACTGCACTCCAGCCTGGGCGACAGAGCAAGACTCCGCCTCAAAAAAAAAAAAAAAAAAAAAAAAAAAAAGAACAGAATACACATGAGTTAGTCACAAGGTCACCATTTGACAAAATATCCTTTCTACTTTGGAAATTAGTCTTTAATTTGAAGCAAACTATAAGTTGAATGGCCAATAACTTGATTACTGTACCAATTGTGTCACATATAAGTAAAACCATTTATTTTCTTCTTAACTATATTAATGAATATATTATTTATTATCTTATTGGTAACTACTCAATTTTTCAGAGCAACATATATATACTTGGTGCCTCGTGCTGTTCTGTTATTCTGTGGAGCCCCTTCCTCTTCCTTGTTTCTGTCCTTCCTGGATTGCTGATATATCCTGTCTGCCTCTTATGTGATGGAAATTAGAGTCCTGCTTAAAAAATACAGATGCTCTGGAATATGAAGCAGTAATTTCAAGCTTTAACACTTCTTGATTAAAATACAGTTTAAAGAGGTATAGAGAGAAATTTAATGACTGCACAATGAATGTTAAAATGCATTTTCAATGTCCTATGTTTTATAAGCTTTCATCTTCATTATTATGAATAATCTTAAGGCCATGTAAAATTAAATTTTCATTCTTATTTTGCATTATAACCATAATTTCCCAATAAATATGTATACTTCAGCAGAGTTGAATACACTAAAATACACTAAAAACTAGATTACTATAAAAATTACAATTTGGACATTGCACATTTAATAAAAAATAAAATCTTTGAAAAGTATCCCTTAAGTAAACTTTTCCTACTTTTAGTATTTTCAGCTTTATTTGGGGTGTCTTGGCAAATTGTATTTTAGAAATACTAATATCAGCCTTTTCATATGTGGAAGGAATATAGAAGCCAAGCCATTCTATCCTTATGATTTTAAGCCTACATTCTGAGAAAATTCTATATATAAAAAAGGAAAGAAAAAGTTTGTCTCTGAAATTTAGTTCATCCAAAGCTTTGCTATGCTTTCCATTCTTTTGAAGCTATTTGGGGAGGAACATGTTCATTCCAGAATAATGCATATCCTCATTAATGTTGTCAATGTACTGACATATTCTAAATGTAGATTAATTATAGGCATTTTATTATCAACTGATTTCCCTTGTTTAACGTGTGTGTGTGTGTGTGTGTGTATATATGTGTGTGTGTATATATATATAAATATATATACAGAAATTGGAAGTGAGGTACAGAAACAGCTGGGTTAAAGGTTGGCATTTGCTTTATTTGAACACAGTTTGAATATTCAACTTTCTCTCTCTCTCTCTCTCTCTATATATATATATATACACACACATATATATATTTGCTTGAAGATGTAGGATATACAAGGGAAACCAATTAATAAAATAATAAAATTGATAATAAAAATACATATTAATATATCTATATATTTTATATATATAAAATATATATATATAGCTTGTAAAACATCTTTTCCTCTCTGACCATTATCACCCTCAATTCTCACTTCCATCATTCTAAGTCACACTCCCAGGTTACCTTGTTATTTCTGGTTCTTTCCATGCCAAATAATCCTTCAAAACCTGCCAAAATACATTTTTTTTCTTCACATGATTTTCATTATATAACTTCTCCTTTTCATGGAGTGGGACGACAAACAGATAAATAGCCTGATAATAAACTGATAAACAATTTCCTTTGTTTGATTTCTAAAGCCTCCACAATCAAATTTATCTCCTCAAATACAGACCTTGCTATTTGCTTGTTGCAGAAGCAATTTTAGGAAATGTGGGAAAGCAGAACTTTACAAAATAAATTCTATGGTGTTTGGGAGCCAACACTTACATCCTATGCATATTTATGTCAGTTCGAATGCTTACTTTGGAAGGATCTTTGTGAGAATCAAAAATGGAAAAACTGGCAGAATAATTAATACAATAGTTATTTTAGATACCACAAAAGAAGATGAGTGAAATTTACAAAGTAAATCTAGAAAGAACTGACTGATTTATAGGTCCATTTAAGATTTGACTTTCTAAAATTTACTAATTCAGTAGGCAAAAACTGGTGTACCTGTCTAATTATAAGAAAAACTAAACATTTCTTCCATAATTTTATTGGGCATTTGCACTTCAGTTTTAGTGTCCACAGTTTATTTTTCCACTGGGGTGATCAATGTATTCTTATTAAGACATAATTTTAGGCCGGGCGCGGTGGCTCACGCCTGTAATCCCAGCATTTTGGGAGGCCAAGGTGGGTGGATTACGAGGTCAGGAGCTTGAGACCAGCCTGGCCAATACGGTGAAACCTCATCCCTACTAAAAATACAAAAATTAGCCAGGGGTGGTGGCGGGCACCTGTAGTCCCAGCTACTCGGGATGCTTATGCAGGAGAATTGCTTGAACCTGGGAGGTGGAGGTTGCAGTGAGCCAAGATGGCTCCACTGCACTCCAGCCTGGGCGACAGAGCAAGACTCCATCTCAAAAAAAAAAAAAAATTTTAAACATAATGTTGCTTTTGTTCATCATATAAGCTACAAATATTTCCTGGTTCATAGCATGCCTTTAACTTTATTTACTTTGAGCTACATATACACATGCTCTATTTCTGTTTTTGTCAATCACATTTTATTTGATGTTAAATAAATAACCTGATATATCTTATTACCAGATCATCACAGCTTTATTTTTTATGATTTACTCATTAAGCCACATAATGTTTTTCAATGAAATACCTGGGTTAAGGATCTAACTTTATTTTTCCCAGTACCTGTCCCAAAGACTGTGCTATTATATTGCACCAATATTCCCTCCTCAGTTGTTTATTTACTTGCTTGCAAGACTACTCACAACCAATAGCACAATCTCTCTTTGCTCAAGCTGTTTACCCTGACTGCTGATACCTACTGTCTTTGCACAATCAGCACAGAAGTATAAGAGAATGAATTCTCCCCAGAAGCATGGCTCCACTGATAACACCGATGAGTTGGTGTATGTTCTACATCGTTTCTCAGAACCTTTTAGTGATATTAAAGTCTGTTTGCTCACAGTGAGAGGTGACAATGTGGTAGCAGCCCTCACTCTCAGCACCTCTTCGGCCTCGGCGTCCACTCTGGCAGCACTTGAAGAGCCCTTCAGGCCGCCACGGCACTGTGGGAGCCCTTCTCTGGGCTGCCTGAGGCCGGAGCCCCCTCCCTCTGCTTGCGCAGAGGTGTGGAGGGAGATGCGCCCGCCGGAACCCGGGCTGCTTGCACGATGCTCCCAGGCCAGTGCCAGTTCCGGCAGGTGCTTGCGCGGTCTCTGGGGGCCCCGTACACAGAGCGGCCGGCCTGCACCACCAGCCCAGGGCAGTGAGGGGTTTAGCACCTGGGCCAGCAGCTGCGGACATTGCACAGGGTCCCCCAGCAGTGCCGGCCCGCTGGCCGGGCCTTAGCTGCCTCCCCGTGGGGCAGGGCTCGGGACCTGCAGCCCGCCAGGTCTGAGCTCCCCCACTGGAGGTGGGCTCCCGAGCGGCCTGAGCCTCCCAGATGGGTGCCACCCCCTGCTTCCTGGCGCATGTCCCATCCACCGCCCAAGGGCTGAGGAGTGAAGGCTCAGGTCAGGACTGGCGGGCAGCTCCGCCTGCAACAGGCATGCAGGATCCACTAGGTGAAGCCAGCTGGGCTCTTGAGCCAGATGGGGACTTGGAGAACTTTTATGTCTAGCTAGAGGATGGTAAATACCCCAATCAGCATTCTGTGTCTAGCTCAGGGTTTGTAAATACACCAATCAGTACTCTGTGTCTAGCTCAGGGTTTGTAAATACACCAATCAGCACTCTGTGTCTAGCTCAAGGTTTGTAAATACACCATATGGGTACTCTGTATCTAGCTAACTCTGTGTCTAGCTAAACTAGTGGGGACTTGGAGAACTTTTCCATCTAGCAAGCACTCTGTGTCTAGCTCAAGGATTGTAAACACACCAATCAGCACTCTGTCAAAACTGACCAATCAGCTCTCTGTAAAATAGACCAATCAGCTCTCTGTAAAACGGGCCAATCAGCAGGATGTGGGTGGGGTCAGATAAGGGAATGAAGGCAGGTTGCCCCAGCCAGCAGTGGAAACCTGCTCAGGTTCCCCGCTGCACTGTTTGTTCTTTTACTCTTTGCACTAACTCTTGCTGTAGCTCACTCTTTGGGTCGACGCTGCCGTTTATGAGCTGTAACACTCACTGTGAAGGTCTGCAGCTTCACTCCTGAAGCCAGCGAGACCGGGAAGAACAAGCAACTCCAGAGGAGCTGCCTTTAAGATATGTAATGCTCCCCCGGAGGGTCCACGGCTTCATTCTTGAAGTCACCAAGATCAAGAACCCACCAATTCCAGACACAACAGCAGTAACTTGCTTGATAAAATATTCTTCATTGGCCTCTCTTACTTTGCTGTTAACATTTCCACATTTCTCTACTGGCATTTTCAAGGATTGTCCTCCAAATAAATTTCTTATACTCAAAATACTTTTCTCAGGGTCTGTCCTTGTAAAACCCAAAGAAATTAAATTTAAAGGAGTTTAATTGAGCAAAGAATGATCTGTGAATAAGGCAGCCCCCAGAATCACAGCAGGTTCAGAGAGGCTCCAGTGCAGCCATGTGATGGAAGAAGATTTATAGATAGGAAAAAAAAAAGAGAAGTGACCTACAGAAATTGGAAGTGAGGTACAGAAACAAGCTGGTTTGGTTAGAGGTTTGCATTTGCCTTATTTGAACACTCAGCAGTGTATGAGTGGTTGAAGTACGGCTGCTGGGATTGGCCAAGACTCAGCTATTGTTACAGGTGCATACTCCTAGTTAGGTTTTCAATCTTGTCACTTATTTTATTTCATTTATTTATTTATTTATTTATTTATTTATTTATTTATTTATTTTTGAGACAGAGTCTCGCTCTGTTGCCCAGGCTGTAGTGCAGTGGTGCGATCTCTGCTCACTGCAAGCTCTGCCTCCCGGGTTCACACCATTCTCCTGCCTCAGCCTCTGGAGTAGCTGGGACTACAGGTGCCTGCCACTATGCCCGGCTTTTTTTTTTTTTTTTTTTTGTATTTTTATTAGAGACGGGGTTTCACCATGTTAGCCAGGATGGACTCGATCTCCCGACCTGGTGATCTGCCCGCCTTGGCCTCCCAAAGTGCTGGAATTACAGGCTTGAGCCATGGCGCCCAGCCCAATCTTGTCTACTTACTAAGTTAGGTTGCAGCTCGTCCAGAAAGACTCAAATGTAGAAGTATGGAGTCCTTCTCAGACCATATTTAGTTGGCTGTAACACCCCCATATTTTAATGTATTTTAATTTGAGATGCAACACTGTATTTGGCACATATATTTAGATAGCTACTTGACTCACAGTAAATCCTTCAATGGCTGTATCTATGAAAACTGATTCTTCTTTTCCCACTACAGATGATTGGTCTAGAAATAAAAGCAATAGAATGAAATTCTGTCAATTATATCTCTTCCAAGGAATAAAAATCTGAAGAAAGAGCCACAGGACCGGACTGGGCTAAGGCATGTTAATAGCCATGTTCTAGAGAGACGATCTATAAACTCCTCTGCTGAGGTCCCCACACCTGTCCCTGTTCTCTTTTTCCCCAAGGCTGAGTGTCTTTCCTTCTGTTCTATGATGCTTTCGCAACACTACTGAATAAATCTCTCTCCAAGAATTGTTTTCTGTTTCATGAAATGCCTCTCTCCTCCCTTCTCTAACCACAAAAAGTAAAATAAAAAAAGAATATTTAATGTTCAGAATCCACAAGTTATTGAAACAAAGCTCTTTATACATTTCTCTCTTACCATCGAGGTTTTATAGCACTTTATTTCTTTAATTAATAAATATGTTAATATTATGAGTCACCTTGAATCTTTATTGGAAACAGGTTTTCCATTCTGGATTACTTATAATGATCAAAGAGTGAAAATTAGGGTTTGAGATCTGTCAAACACTAACGATCAGCTAAGAAACAGAAGATTCATTTAAAAGAGTTTTGCTGAGTGTCTATTTTATGATGGCCACTATGCTAAGTAAATGTGACAGAGATAAATGTTCTACCTGCTTCAGCTTCACTCTACTCTCACATTCAGAATGACTATTTTTTTTTATTTCTGAATACTTACTTCCAGTATTAAAACTTCTCCTTTAAAATTAACAGGCAGATGGAAACCATAATGTTTAAGTTCCAATTCTAGCTTGCCAGATGAAGAACTCCATTGTTTACCACTGAAGCAGCTAATTATGGTTACACATAAGAGTAACTTGTGTAGAATGTCTTTTGAGTGCTCATCACTGTTATGAGGAGGAGACAAGTTCCTAGACCCTACACGGATAAGAACTTCCAAGAGGTTTCTGTACATTTTAGGTGGGGTAATCATAACATATTAGTTTTCCTGAGGTATACCTTGTTTCTGCCTGTGTTTTTGGTGTAGTTATTAATACTGCTTCCTTCTGCTCTCAAAAGAGTACTTCCTTGGAAGATATACCTCACCCTAATTATAGATATCATTGAGAGCAACCCTATTCTTTTACTCAAGAGAACAGCTGAAACCTGGAAAAATGGAAAGATTTTTTCAAAGTCATCTCATTAGTCATAGTCTAATAGAAAAATTCAGGTGTGCAGTCTCATTTTACTTATTAGTTTCTGTTGTTTAATTCTTTATTCATCTTGTAATTGCCAGCATCAAGTTATGAAATGGTTGAAGTTAGCTGAGTTTAGTAGTGAAAAAACAGAGCAGTGTCAACTCCATTCAGCAATTCATGATCAGAAGTGGTACCTGTTATAGTCTGAATGTTTGGGTTCCTCAAAAAATTCATATGTTGATATCCTAACCTCCCAGGTAGTGGTATTTAGAGATAGGCCTTCGCCCTTATAAAAGAGGCAATGGGAGCTTGTTTTCCCCTTCCACCTCATGAGGACACAGCAATAAGCCACCATTGATGAATCAGAAAGTGGGCCATCACCGGACACTGAATCTGCTAATTCCTATATCTTGGAAATTTCAACCTCCAGAACTATAAGAAATAAATCCCTGTTTTTTATAAGCTACTCGGTTTATTTTTCCAGCAGCCTGACAGAATCCTAAACAAGTAGCCAGATAAAGGTAAGAGAAAATTGTTTTGCATGACTCGTCTTGTGAGGCTTAGCGCTGTTGTTGAGTAAATTTGAAGTTGTGGTTGGTTGTTTCCTACCATTGGGTGAATGAGACATAGCCTTGACTCTATCATTGAGGGTATTTCTTCTGTTCTTAAAGACGCTTAGCATGGAAATTTAGGCATTAACTAAAGATCGCTTTTCTTCCAGCTGGCTAATTAAATCAGAGAATAACATCTAAGAATGTCTCTTCTCTCAAAATAGACACTTTTACCATTGCAAACATTTTCAGAAATGTAGCCCTTCAGAAGAAATGGTCTACTTCAAGGGAAGTGGCCCTCTTCTGAGGTTAGTATAAAGCAAATCTGTGACGTAGGTAAAGTTGGTAACATTTCAATATTCCAGAAATATTTATTCTTTATATCCTTGGGGAAACCATTTTCTCTATCCTGTTTTCTAGTCTTAAGATCTTTTTAGTTTCTCATCTTTTTTCCTCTGGAAATTTGCTCTCTGAAAAGGAATTTTCATGTATCTATAAAGAATAAATGACCTTTAGGTATTCTGCTATTTCTCCCAGGAGTACTGTTCACAAATTCTTATCTACAAAGCCCAAAAGTTTGGAACTCTAGGAATTAAATTCTAAGTATAAGCAAACTGCATTATTGACTAGGGGAGACAGGACTTCCCAGAACTCCTCAAATCATACCAAGTGTGTGATCCCTAATCCACTTACTTTACCTAGTGGGTGGCTGGTTCTGCCTTTGAAGGTAACTTCCATGTACATGTAGCAAAGCTGAATGAAGACCTTTTTCAAAATACTCTAAATAATAAAATTAAGTTCACAGATTTCCAGTTTCAAAAGCACTCTAAAAATGTGGCAGAATGATCAATAGGTACTATATATTTTAATGACAGGAACTGAGAAAAAAATGACAGGCAAAGATGGAATTTAGATGACTTCCCTGAGGGAAAGCTTTAGCTTCTTGCATCTTGATAGGTGATTTTCAGAGGAAGCTGAATAATGACTTTTTCCAATCAACTCACACTTATAAACGTCAGCAGCAGCACACTACTTTGAACATGACACTTTAATATGTGCCAACTGATATTGTAAAATGGATGAGCAGGTGAGTAGGAACTTCAAGTAGAGTAGAAAATTCCTTGTACTTTTTATGTGATATCAAAAATAAAAAAAGCAAAAAAGGAATAAGACCCTAGTCTCATTTCTTATTAATTGCTGTAGAAAAAAGTCAAACATTTTTGTTTTGTTTTGTTTTATGGGTATGTTACAGTACACATATTTTTGTGGTATCTGTGATATTTTGATACCTGTATACAATCTTTAACGATCAAATCAATGTCATTGGGATATCCACTGCTTACGCATTTATCTGTTCCTTGTGCTAGAAGCATTACAATTCTCTTTTAGCTATTTTGAAACAAACATTGAATTATTAACAATAATTTTTCTACAGTACTCTAGAACACTAGTACTTATTTGTTGTATCTAACTGTATTTTTGTACGCTTTAACTAACCTTTCTTTATTCTTCCCTTCCACTTTTCTTCCCAGCCTCTTATAACCACAATTACACTCCCTACCTCCATGAGATCCACTTTTGTTTCCCACATGAGTAGGACCGTACAATATTTGTCTTTCTGTGCCTGTCTTATTTCACTTAGCATGACATCTAGCTCCATTCATGTTGCTACAAATGACAGGATTTTATTTTTTTATTATACCTGAATAATATTCTATTGTGTATTTATACCATATTTTCCTTATCCTTTCATCCACTGATGAATACTTAGGTTAATTTGATATCTTGGCTGTTGTGAGTAATACTGCAATAAATGTGGGTGTGCAGATATCTCTTGGATATACTGATTACCTTTCCTTTGGAAAAAAACTCAGCAGAGGACTGCTGGATATATATAATAGTTATATTTTTAGTTTTTGTGGAACTTCCATACTATTTTCCACAGTGACTGTACTATTTTACATTCTCACCAACAGTGTACAAAATATTCCACTCTCGCTACATATTCACTAACATTTGTTATTTTTCATTTTTTTGATAAAAATAATTCTAACTAGGATGAGACAAAATTTCATTGTGGTTTTTATTTGATTTCCCTGATTATTAGTGATGTTAAGCATTTTTTCATGTGCCCATTGGCCATTTGTATGTCTTCTTTTGAGAAATATCTATTCATAACTTTTCTCAATTTTTAAAATCATGTTAGTTTTTTTGGCTATTGTTTGAGCTCTTTATATATGCTGGTTATTAATCCCTTTTTATATAGATAGCACACAAGTATTTTCTCTCAATCCATAGGTTGTCTCTGTACTTTGCTAATTGCTTCCCTTCTCTGCAGAAGCTCTTTACCTGGGTGCAATCTGATTTGTCTATTTTTGTTTTTGTTGTCTGTGCTTTTGAGGTCTTAACCAAAAATAACTTTTCTCAGACCAATGTCCTGTTGTGCTTTCCCAAGGTTTTCTTCCGGCAGTTTCATACTTTCAGGTCTTACATTTAAGCCTTTAATCTATTTTGAGTTAATTTTTGTGTATGGTGAAAGAAAGGGATCTAGTTCAATTCTTCTGCATATGGATATCCAGTCTTAGCACCATTTATTTTAAAAACTGGCCTTTCCCCAGTATGTGTTCTTGTCACCTTTGTCAAAATTGAATTGGCTGCAAGTGTATGAATTTATTTCTGGATTCTCCATTCTGTTCCATTGGTGTCTATTTTGGAGCAGTACCAGGCTGTTTTGATTACTATAGCTTTTCAGTACAATTTAAAATCAGATAGCGTGATACCTCCAGCTTTTTTCTTTTTGCTAAGGATTGCTTTAGCCATTTGGCATCTCTGGGGGTTTTATGTAAATTTTAAGATTTTTATTCTATTTCTGTGGAAAATGTCATTGGCATTTTCATAAAGATTGCATTGTAGCTTTAGACCACTTTAGGAAGTATAGACATTGTAACAATATTAAGTAAATCTTCCAACCCATGGGCATGAGATATCATTTCATTTTTTTGTGCCATCTTTCAATTATTTCATCAGGGTTTTATAGGTCTTTCACTTCTTTGTTAAATTGATCGCTAGAGGTTTTTTGTACTTAATGTAAACGAGATTGCTTTCTTGATTTGTTTTTACAGATTGATGTTACCACATAGAAACACGGAAGTTTTCATATGTTAATTTATATCAAGTAACTTTACTAAATTTGTTTTCATCTTAGAATTTTTCTTTTTTCTTTTTTTTTTTTTTTTTTTTTTTTTTTTTTTTGAGGCAGAGACTCACTCTGTCTCCCAGGCTGGAGTGCTGTGGCACGATCTTGGCTCACTCCAACCTCTGCCTCTGAGGTTAAAGCAATTCTCCTTGCCTCAGCCTTCCAAGTACCTGGGATTACAGGTGCCCACCACCACGCCCAGCTAATTCGTGTATTATTTAGTAGAGACAGGGATTCACCAGGTTGGCCATGCCGGTCTTGAATTCCTGACCTCAGGTGATCCGCCCACCTCCACCTCCCAAAGTGCTGGGATTATAGGCATAAACCACCACACCTGACCTCATCTCAGAATTTTTCGATGGAGTTTTTAGGTTGCTGTAAATACAAGAGCACGTTGTCTGAAAACAGAGATAATTTGACTTCTTCTTTTCCAATTTAGATGCTGGTTATTTCTTTGTCGCACCTACTTTCTCTGTTGAGGATATTTAGTACTATGGTGAATTAAAGTGGGGAAAGTGGCATTCTTATTTTGTAGCAGATCTTAGTATAAAGGCTTTCAATTTTTCCCTGTTAAGTAGGATATTAGCTGTGGACTTATCACATGTGTCCTGAATCTTGCTGAGTTATGTTATTTCTGTACTCAATCTGTTGAGGGTTTTCTCATGAAGAGATGCTGAATTTTATCAAATGCTTTTTCAGCTCATATTAAAATGATCATATGACGTTCCTCTTTGACTCTGCCTATATGCTGTTTCATATTTATTGATTTACATTTGTTGAACCATCCTTACACCCCTGGGATGAATCCCACTTGATCATGGTGAATTATCTTTTTAATGTGCCCTTGTATTCTGTTTGCTAATATTTTGTTGAGAATGTTTGCATTCGTGTTCTTTCAGAATATTGACCTGTAGTTTTCTTTTTGTGTGTGTGTCTTTGGTTTTCTTATCAGGGTAATTCCAGCCTCCTAGAATAAATTTGGAAGTCTTTCACCTCTTTACTTTTTTGAAATAGTTTGAGTAGAATTAGTGTTAATTCATCTTTAAATGATTAGTAGAATTCAGCAATAAATCCATGAGGTCACGGGCTTTTCTTTGATGGGAGACTTATTACTGCTTTGTATCTTATTATTGGTCTTTTCAAGTTTTCTATTTTCTCATGATTCAGCCTTGGCAGGTTTTACGCCTCCTGGAATGTATTATTTTTTCTAAGTTCTGCAATGTATTGGCATATAGTTACCCATAATAGTCTCTAATGATCCTTTGAATTTCTGTGGTATAAGTTGTAATGAATCCTTTTTCATCTCTAATTTTATTTATTTGGATCTTTTCTCTTTTTTCCTTAGTCTAGCTAAAGGTTTGTCGATTTTGTTTATCCTTTTTTTAAAAAAAAAAACAACTTAATTCTATTTTTTTTTTTTTTTTTTACGTTTTAAGTTTCAACGTTATTTATTTATACTCTGATCTTTATTATTTCCTTTATACTACTAATTTCGATTTTGGTTTGTTCTTGCTTTCCTACTTTCTTAAAGTGCATCATTATTTCTATATAGCCTTTCTACTTTTTGATATATGTATTTATTGCTATAAATGTCCTTCTTAATAGCACTTATGATGTATGAGGTTCTGTTGTATTTCTATTTTAAGAAATTTTTTTAATTCTTAATTTTGTCAATGATCTAGTAATCATTTAGGAACATGTTGTTAAAATGTGTTTGTACAGTTTCCAAAGTGCATTTTGTTATTAATTTCTAGTTTTATTCCATTGTGCTCAGATAATATGTTTAATACAATTTTGACTTTTTTGGAATTTTTTCAGACATGTTTTGTAGCCTAACATATGGTCTATCCTGAAGAATATACAATGTGCTGATGAGAAGAAACTGTATTCTGCAGCAGTTGGATGGAATATTCTTTTAAAAAATTAGTTTGTTTTGTCTATAGTACAGTTTAACTGCAATGTTTCTTTGCTGATATTTTGCATGGATGATCTGTCCATTGCTAGCAGCTGGAGTGCTGAAGTCCTCTTCTATTATTGTAATGTAGATTCTCTCTCTCTCCTTTGATTTATCGTGATTATTGTTTTTAGTATTATTTAGCTTCAGGGGTACATATGCACATTTGTTATATAGGTAAGTTGTGTGTGACAGGGGTTTGATGTACAGATTATTCTGTTATCCAGGAAATAAGCAGAGTACCCAACAGGTAGCTTTTCAAGTCTCACCCTCCTCTCAACCTCCACCCTCAAGAAAGCCCTGGTGTCTATTGTTCCCTTCTATGTGTCCATGTATACTTAACATTTAGCTCCCATTTATAAGTGAGAACATGTAGTATTTTATTTTCTATTTCTACATTAGTTCACTTAGGATAATGGACTCCAGTTCCATTAATGTTGCTGCAAAGGACATGGTCTTATTCAATTTATGGCTCTGTGGTATTCCGTGGTGAATATGTACCACATTTTCTTTATCCAGTCTATCATTGATGGGCATTTAGGTTGGTTGCATGTCTTTGCTATTTTGAATAGTGCTTTGATGAACATATGTATGCATCTGTTTTTATTATAGAATTATTTATATTCCTTTGAATTTTTACCTAGTAAAGGGATTGCTCCTTCAGATGGTGTTTATTTGAGAAATAGCCAAGCTTATTTTCACAGTGGCTGAATTAATTTACATTCCTACCAGCAGTGTATATGCATTACTTTTACTCTAAAACCTTGTCAGCATTTGTTACTTTTTGACTTTTAATAGTAGCCATTCTGACTGATGTGAGATGGCATCTCACTGTAATTTTGATTTGCATTTCTCTAACGATTAGCAATGGTGAGCATTTTTTCATGGCCTTGTTGGCCATGTGTATATCTTCTTTTGAGAAGTGTCTGTTCATGTTTTTGCCCCCTTTTTAATGTAGTTATTTGTTTTTTGCTTGTTAATGTATTTAAAGTCCTTAGAGATCATGGTTGCTGAACCCCTGTCAGTTGCATAGTTTGCAAGTATTTTATCCCATTCTGTAGGTTGTTTACTTTGCTGATAGTTTCTTTTTCTGTGCAATTCTGTAGGTTGTCTGTTTACTCTGTTGATCATTTCTGTTGCTGTGCAATTGCTTTTTGAGTCTTTATTATAAAGTCTTTGCCAGGGCCAATCTCCAGAATGGTATTTCTTAGGTTTTCTTCTAGGGTTTTTGTAATTTTAAGTTTTACATTTAATTATTTCATCCATCTTGAGTTTATTTTTGTACCTAGTAAAAAGAAGTGATCCAGTTAAATATTTTTCATGTGACTAGCCAGTTATCCCAGCACCATTTATTGAATAAGGAGTCTATTCCCCATTGCCTGTTTTGGCTGACTTTGTCTGAGGTCAGATGGTTGTAGGTGTGTGGGATTATTTCTGGAGCCTCTATTCTGTTCCATTGGTCTATGTGCATGTTTTTGTAGCAGTACCATGGTGTTTTGGTTACAGTAGACTTGTAGTATATGTTGAATTTGGGGAATGTGATGACACCAGCTGTATCCTTTCTACTTAGGATTGCTTTTGCTATTTGAGCTTTGTCAGGGGCAGGGGAATCTATATGAATTCCAGAACAGATTTTCTAATTTTGTGAAAAATGTTGTAGGTAGTTTGATAGAAACATCACTGAATCTGTAAATTGCTTTGAATGGTAGGGCAATTTTAACAATATTGATTCTTCCTATCCACGAGCATGGAATGTTTCTCCATTTGTTTGTGTCATCTCTGTTTTCTTTCACCAGTGTTTTTTAATTATCATTGTAGAGATCTTTCACCTCCCTGGCTAGCTGTATTTCTAGGTATTATATTTTTGTGTATGTCTATTGTTATTGTGATTCTGTTCTTGATTTGGCTCTCAGCTTTGATGCTATCGTTGTATAGAAATGCTACTGATTTTTAAACATTAATACTGCTTTCCTAAAACTCAGCTAAAGTTTTTTATCAAACCTAGGAGTTTTTGGGCAGAGACTATCGGGTTTTCTAGGTATACAATCATATCATCTGTAAACAGAGATAGTTTAACTTCCTCCCTGTCTGTTTGAATGCCTTCAATTTCTTTGTCTTGCCTCATTGCTCCATGTAGGACTTCCAGTACTATGTTGAATAGGAGTGGTGAGAGTGGGCATTTTTGTCTTGTTCCAGTTCTCAAGGGGAATGCTTCCAGCCTTTGCCATTCAGTATGTTGCTAGTTGTAGGTTTGTCAAAGATGTTTCTTATTATTTTGGGGTATATTTCTTCAATGCCTAGTTTTTTGAGAGTTTTTAACATGAATGATGTTAAATTGTATTGAAAACCTTTTCTGTATGTATTGAAATGACCATGTGGTTATTGTTTTTTAGTTCTATTTATGCAGTGAATCATATTTATTGATTTGCATATGTTGAACCAATCTGGCATCTCAGGGATAAAGCCTACTTGATCATGGGGGATTAGTTTTTTGATGTTCTGCTGGATTTGGTTTGCTAGTATTTTGTGGAGAAATTATGCATCTGTGTTCATCAAGGATATTGGCCTGTAGTTTTCTTTGTTCATTGCGTCTCTGCCAGGCTTTGGTATTAGAATGATGCTGGCCTCATAGAATGGGTTAAGGAGAATTCCCTGTCCTCAATTTTTGGAGTAATTTCAGTCACAATGGTACTACATCTTTGTACATCTATACAATTCAACTGTGAATCGGTCTGGTCCAGGGCTTTTTCTTATTGATAGGCTTTTTACTATCAATTCAATTTTAGAATTCATTATTGGTTTGTCCAGGGTTTAAATTTCTCCCTGGTTCAATCTTGGAAGGTTGTGTATTTCCAGGCATTATGCATTTTTTTGTAGGTATTCCATATTGTGTGCTGTGCATAGAGAGGATTGTAATAGTCTCAGAGGGTTTTTTGTATTTCTGTGGGTTCAGGGATATATCATCTTTGTTATTTCTGATTGTGTTTATCTTCTCTCTTTTTTATTAGTCTAACTAGTGGTCTACTAATTTTATTTATTCTTTCAAAGAACCAAAGTCTGATTTTGTTGCTGTTTTGTGTGTTTTTTACCATGTCAATTTCATTTAGCTCAGCTCTGATTTTGGTGCTAGTTTTGGGGTTGGTTTGCTCTTATTTATCTAGTTCCTCTAGGCATGATGATAAGTTGTAAATTTGAGATCTTTCTAACTTTTTGATGTGGATGTTTAGTGCTGTAAACTTCCCTATCAACACTACTTTAGCTGTGTTCTAGAGATTCTGGTATGTTGTATCTGTTTTTATTACTTGGAAATATTTTTTTTTAACTTTTGCATTAATTTCATTGTTTACCCAAAAGTCATTCCAGATCATGTTGTTAAATTTCCATTTAATTGCATGGTTTTGAGTGATCCTCTTAGTATTTATTTGTATTTTTCTTGGATTGGGGTCAGAGAATGTGGTTGGTATTATTTCAGTTTTTTTTTTTTTTAATTTTCTGAGAATTTTGTTATGGCAAAATGTGTGCCCAATTTTAGAGTATGTGTCATCTGCAGATGAGAAGAATGTACATTCTGTTGTTTTGGTGTGGAGAGATGTGCAGATTTCTTTTAGGCCTATTTTGGAGTATGTGTCATCTGCAGATGAGAAGAATGTACATTCTGTTATTTTGGTGTGGAGAGTTGTGCAGATTTCTGTTAGGCCTATTTTGTTAAGTGTCAAGGTCTTGACAATCTTTATTAGTCTCTGTCTTGAAGATCAGGTCAATAGTGTTAGTGAGGTGTTGAAGTCTCCTATTATGATTGTTTTGTTATCTAAGTCTCTTCATAGGTCTCCAAGAACTTGCTTTATGAACCTGGGTGCTCCCTTGTTGAGTGCATATATATTTATGATAATTAGGTCTTCTTGTTGAATTGAAAACTTTATCATTATGTAATGGCCTTCTTTTGCTTTTTTGATCATTGTTGGTTTAAATTCTATTTTGTTTGAAATTATGAGAACAATCCCTGCTGTTTTCTTCTTTTTCTTTTCCTTAGTAGGTTTTTCTCTAGCCCTTAACTTTGAAACTATGAATGCCATTGCATCTGAGATGGGTCTCTTGAAGACAGCATACCATTAGGTCTTGCTTTTTTTTTTTAATCCAACTTGCCATCCCGTGTCTTTTAATTGGGGCATCTAGCCCATTTACATTCAAGGTTAATATTTATATATGCAGATTTGATTCTGTCATTGTGTTGTTAGCTGGGTATTATAAAAACTTGATTTGTTGTTGCTTTATAGTATTAATGGTCTATGTATTTAAGTGTTTTTGTTAGTTTATTGTTTTTGTTGTGATGACTGGTAATGATCATTCTTTTTCATATTTTACATTCCTTCAGAGACCTCTTGTAAGGCAGATCTAGTGGTAATAAATTCCCTTAGCATTTGCCTGTCTGAAAAGAATCTTGTTTCTCATTTGCTTATGAAGCTTAGTTTGGTTGTACATTAAACACTTGGTTGGAATTTTTCTTTAAGAATGCTGAATTATAGGCCTCTAATCTCTTCTGGCTTGTAAGGTTTCTGCTGCAATGTCTGCTGTTAGCCTGATGGGTTTCCCTTTGTAAGTGACCTGCCCCATATCCCTAGCTGCCTTCGATATTTTTTCTTTCATGTTGACATTGGTATATCTGATGACTATGTGTTTTAAGGGTGGTAGTCTTGTATAGTATCTTTCAGGGGTTCTCTACAGTTCCTAAATTTGGATGTTGGCCTCTCTAGTGAGGTTGGGAAAATTTTCTTGGACAATATCCTCAAACATTTTTTCTTAGTTGCTTGCTCTTCCCCTCTTTCAAGCATGCAAATGAGTCATAGATTGAGTCCCTTTACATAATATCTTATTCCTTGGGGGGATTTGTTTATTCTTCTATATGTTTTTCTTCTTTCTTTGTGACTTCATTGATTCAAAGAACTAGTCTTCAAGCTCTGTTTCTTTCCTCAGCTGGATCCATTCTGCTGTTAATTCTTATAACGGTATTATAAAATTCTTGTAATGAGTTTTTGGCTTGATTGGATCAATTTGGTTCTTTCTTAAAATGGCTATTTCATCTTTGTGCTCTTATTTCATTTTATTGGATTCCTTAGACTCCTTGGATTGGGTTTCAACTTTCTCCAGAATCTTGATGATTTTCATTCCAATCCAGATTCTGAATTCTATTTCTGTAATTGTAGCCATTTAAGTCTGGTTAAGAACTATTTGCTGGGGAACTAGTGTGGTCATTTGGAGGTAAGAAGACACTCTGACTTTGAGCTGCTGGAGGTCTGATACTTGTTCTTTCTTAACTGTGTGGGCTGATATTCATTTAGTCTTTGACACTGCTGTCCTTTGAATGGGTATTTTTGCTTTTATCCTCTTTGATGCCCTCGAGGGTTTGATTGTGGTATAAGGTGAGTTCACTAAACTGGCTTCATTTCTGGAAGATTTTAGGGGACCAAACCTCAACTCAGCACTACTGGGCTGCATGCTCTAACACTGGGAGGCTGGTGCTAGGCCCCCAGTTTTGTTCTCTGGCCCCTCAAGGTTAGGAACCTGCTACATTGGAAGGACCTTTCCTGTTTCATTGGCAACAACACTTCAATGGGAGGTACTGGCCAATGCACTTCATAAGGGCAGTGGCAGCAGGATCTGTGCTTGTTCATACACTTCAGCAATAGCAGTGGCATGGCAGGGTGCTCACAAATTTTGGGGGTTGGCATGCTGGTGAGGAGAGTACTGTGGTGTCCATGTGTGTGCTTGCACCTTAGCAGTAACATGACAGGGGCTGTTAGCAAAGATCCACCTGTGAGTGTGGGCCAGCAAAGTAGTGGAGGTGGGCTGTCTCCAAGTTCGCACTGGCAAAGTGTCAGAGGGAGGCTGCAGGTGGGTGGGTGCATGTCAGCCAGGGCTGTCTGCTGGAGCTCTCTGATGGTTAGGTGCAGTATATCAGTAAAGGAGCTATGTGATGATGCTCAGGAAGCACACTGGTTGGGCATCTGGGGATGCACTGCAAGCAGGTGTGGCCAGACTGTGGCCCCAGAAGCCAGAAGACAGGGGTATTCTCAGATCAGAGTCGCCTCATCTCACAGGAAAAATCTTCCAGTTCTTTCTAGGTTGAAAGGTCATCAAAGGCCAGAGCCACCTTTAGAAGCACAGTGATCCTTGGGGGATAGGAGTCCCTGGCTGTGCTCCACACCAAACCCTCTGGGCTATGCACAGACTTGTGTCCTCCCTCTATCAACTCTCCAAGCAGCTCTCCTTGCCAGCACAAGTGACCAGAGGAGTTGTGGGCTCCCTGCAGCTAGGATTCTGGAGCTCTGTGGTACAAGCATGCCACTCCTTTCCCCAGGAACCTCGAGGGGCCAGGAATGAGTTCCAGTGATCAGCAGCCCTGTACAGAGTTCCCACCTTCTTTCCCCTTCATCCAAGGATCTACATCCTCCCTCCATCCACTGTCAGTACCTTCCCTCTGAAGATCTGTCTGCAGTGTGCTGGTATTACTGATGTTCCTGTCTCTCTTGATTGAAGATATACTTCCTGGCTGTGTCTAGTCATCTTGGCTCTAAATCCCAGACTTATTATTATTTGCTCTCTCTCTCTCTCTCTCTCTCTCTCTCTCTCTCTATATATATATATATATATATATATATATATATATATTTGCTATATATATAGAGAGAGCAAATAATTGGATTAGGGTTAAATATATATATATTTTACTGTTGTTATACCCCATTGTTGAATTGACTCATTTATTATATAATTACCTTGTCTCTTTTTATATTTTTTGACCAAAAGTCTATCTTATCTGATGCAATTATAGCTACTCTTGATCTTTTTTAGTTTCTATTTGCATAAAATATCTTCTTTCATTCCTTCACTTTGACTATATGTATTTTTAAAGATGAAGTGAGTTTCCTCTAGGCAGCATATTTTTAAATCTTGTTTTCTTATCCATTCACCAATTCTATGTCTATTTATTGGATAATTTAGTCCATTTACATTTATATTATTGCTGATAGGTAATGTCTTACTACTACCATTTTATTACTTGTTTACTAGTTGTTTTTCTTAACTTCTCTCTTATTTTCTTATTGTCTTTTTTTGTGGTTATTTTCACTGGTATAAATTTGTTGCTTTTTCAGTGCATCTATGATTGATTTTTGCTTCGCAGTTACCATGAAGCTTAGAGAAAAATATATGGTAGTTATAGCAAATAGTTAAAACTGATACCAACTTTTTTATCACAAGAAATGAAACAACCAAACCAAAACAAAAAAAAAAAAAAAAAACAACAAAAAAAAAACACCCTGCACCTATTATTTTCCTTCTCCTCCCACATTTTGAACTTTTGATGCCATGATTTACATTTTTACATTGCCTATCTCCTAAATATTTATTGTAGTTATTATTTTAATGTATTTTCTAGACTTCTTACTAAACATAGAAGTGGTTTAAACACTATGATTACAATATTAGTATAGCAATCATACAATTACATTAACATTTTTTATTTTTGTTTTAAAGAACTCCCTTTAACATTCCTTGTAAAACAGGTCTCGTAGGAATAAATTACCTCAGCTTTGTTTTTTGTCTAGGAAAATCTTTACCTTTCCTTCATTTCTGATGATTTACTTTGTTGGTTAAATTACTACTCTTTGGCTTTATTTTTTTTCACTTCAGCATTCTGAATATATTGTTCCTCTACCTCCTGGCCTGTATAATTTCTGCTAAGATGTATGCTACCAGGATGATCTGATCCCATTTATATATTGTTTGTTTTTTCTGTTTTCATGACCCTCTCTTTGTCTTTCGTCTTTTAGAGTTTGATTATAATGTGCTGTGGGGTGGTTTCATTTGAGTTGAATCTGATTGGTGACTTGACCTTCTAGTCCCTGGATAGCTTTACATTTTTATTTGATTTCTGGATTGATTCTCTGTCTTTCATTGACACTCATTGAGCTTCCATAAAACAGACACCTTTAATTATTTGCCTGAGAGATCATAAATCTCCATCACTTTACAGTCATTCTGACACCTTTTTTTATTTTGTAAGGTAATATTTCCCTAAATGTTCTTGGTGCCTGTGAAAGTATATATCTGTGCATTGAGGGATTAGGCATTTATTTTAGTCTCCACAGTTGACTTTGTGCCTGTACTTCTTCAGAGGCCATTCCAGGGATTGTATGCCAACTGACTGTTATTTTCTACAAGGCTGTGACCACTGAAGCCATCGCAACACTACAGAATTAATTTCCTTAATTTGATACAGTAACTCATTTAACTGCTTATTGTGAATACCCTACTTAATGGCGAGAAACTGGATGTTGGTTATCTAATTCTGTGAACAAGACAAGTATGCCTCCTTTCACTGCTCCTACTCAATGTCCTTGAGTAGAAAAGGAATAAATGGGAAGTTTTAGCTAGTACAATAAGACAATAAAAATAAACAAAATTACACAGATTAGACAGGAAGAAATAAAACTGTCACTATTAACAGATGACATGATTGTCTATGTAGAAAGTACCAAATAATTGTCAAAAAAATTCCTGTAACTAGTAAATGGGAATAACAAGATTGTGGCATACATGGTTAATATACAAAAGTCAACTGCTTTCTGATATAGCAGCAATGAACAATTGGAATATAAAATGTATTTATTTTAATAAATAATATTTAAAATAGCACACAAAAGTTGAAATACACATAAATCCAACAAAATATGCACAGAACTCATAAACAAAAGTGCAAAATAGTGATAAAAATGAATAATTTTAAGAAATGTAAAAATATTCTGTGTTTGTGGTTTAGAAGACTCAGTATCATTATGATGCCAAATTTTTCCAACTTGATCTATAGATTAAATGTAATCCCAGACAAAACCTGAGCAATCTCTTTTGTAGATATTGACAAACTAATAATAGTGTTTATATAGAAAGGAAAAGTTCCTAGAAGAGCTAATATAACATGGGAGAAGAAAAAGGAAGTTGTAGAATTCCCTTTACCTGATTTCAAGTCCGACTGTAATGCTACATTATTTAAGATATTTAGTGCTACATTAAGTAATGCTACATTATTTAAGATTTTCCTGGTGGAAAAAATAGTCACATCCATCAGTGAAATAGAATAAAGAACCAAGATTGTGTTTTCAAATGTTTGTGTCACTGCAAAATTTGTATTTTGAAGTCCTACCGCCCACTGTGATGCTATTAAGAGGTAGAGTTTTGGGAGGTAATTAGATCATTGGATTTGTGTCCCCAAAAAAGAGGCCTGAGGGAACTCGTTTGCTCCTTCCACCATGTAAAGTGATAGCAAGAAGGCACCATAGATGAGTTAGAAAAGTGGGCCCTCACTGGACACCCAATCTGCTGGCACCTTGATCTTTAAATTCACAGCCTACTGAGCTGTAAATAATACATTCCTATTGTTTATAAACCACCCAGTCTGTGGTACTTTGCTATAGCACCCCAAATGGACTAAGACACCAGATATAGACCCACAGGTATATAATCAACTGATATTTGATAACAGATTAAAGCAAATCCAATATGTGTCTTTCCAATAAATGGTGCTAGAACAACTGGATGCCTATATAAAAGAAAAAAAGAACCCTGATCTAGCCATTTTACCTAACAATTAACTCAACATGAAAAATAGACCTAAATGTAAAGTGCAAAACTATAAAACTTATGGAGGAAGACATAAAGGAAATCTACATGACCTTGGTTTTGGTGATGAGTTTTAAAATAAGACATTACTCCATGCAAATAAAGTAGACTTTATTAAAATTAAAAATTCTTCGTTATCAAACAGTATTAGTGAATGAAAAGACAACCCACAGACTGGAAAAATGTATTTGTTAAACACATGTCTGATATGGAGTTGTAACCAAAATATACCAAGAACTGGTTTTTGTTTATTTATTCATTTTATTGTTTTTGTTTTTGAGATGAGGTCCTGCTACATTGCCCAGGCTGGCCTCAAACTCCTGGGAAGTGATCCTTCTGCTCCTGCCACTCAAGTAGCTGGGATTATAGGCATGTGCCATTACACCAAGCCCAAGACATCTTAAAATTCACAAAAAGAAAACAGAAACACAATTTTTAAATGGGCATAATACCAGAACCTAAACCTCTCCAAAGAAAATGTGCAGATAACAAATAAGCATATAAAATATGTTCGACAGTATTTGCTGTTAGCAAGCTATAAATTAAAACAATAACGAGATATAACTTCACATGTGTCAGAATGACAGAGATTTTAAAAACTGACCATGTCACTGCTAGTGAGTATATGGAGTAACAGGAATGATTGTTTGTAGTTGGTGGGAATGCAAAATAATACACCCACTTAGGAAAACAGTTAGTTTCTTAAACAATTAAACATAATCTTTATTTATAATCCAGCAATTGTGCTCCTAGGTATTTACCCAATTTAAAAAATAATGTCCTACATTCAAATGTTTATATGAGCTTATAGTTAGAGGTGATGATAATAAAGCTGTTAGGCTGGGCATGGGGCTCACACTTGTAATCCCAGAACTTTGAGAGGCTGAGGCAGGCAGATCACCTGAGGTCAGGAGTTTGAGACAAGCCAGGCTAATATGGTGAAACCCCATTTGTACTAAAAATACAAAAAAGTAGCCAGGTGTGGTGGCACGTGCCTGTAATCCCAGCTACTTGAGAGGCTGAGACAGGAGAATCACTTGAACCCAGGAGGCACAGGTGGCAGTGAGCCGAGATCGCACCATTGCACTCCACCTTGGGCAACAAAAGAGAAACTCTGTCTCAAAATAATAATAAAGCTGTTAGAAACATTCAAATGTAGCCTATAGAAGCTGGAAAAGGCAAGGAAATAGATTTTCCTATAGGTCCTTCAGAAAGAACACAGCAGCCCTACTGACATCTTGATTATAGACTGATGAGACTGCCCTATTCCCTATTTCTGGTCCACAGAACTATTAGATAGTGAATTTGTGTTGTTTTAAGCCACAAAGTTTGTGGTCATTTGTTACAGTAGGAATAGGAAACCAATACAATGGTGAAGAAAACTAAAATAATCCATGCGATAATGTGTATGGACATCTTTCCTTCTGGTGGGATCTTGGTCTGGCTGACTTCAAGAATGAATCTGCAGACCCTTGCGGTGAGTGTTACAGCTCTTAAAGATGGTGTGTCCAGAGTTTGTTTCTTAAGATGTTCAGATGTGTTTGAAGTTTCTTCCTTCTGGTGGGTTCATGGTGTTGCTGACTTTAGGAGTGAAGCCGCAGACCTTCGTAGTGAGTGTTACAGCTCTTAAAGGTGGAGCGTCCAGAGTTGTTTATTCCTCCCAGTGGGTTCCTGGTCTCGCTGACTTCAGGAATGAAGCTGCAGACCCTCATGGAGAGTGTTAAAGCTCAAAAAGGTAGTGCAGACCCAAAGAGTGAGCAGCAGCAAGATTTATTGTGAAGAATGAAAGAACAGAGCTTCCACAGCATAGAAGGGAACCTGAGCAGGTTGCCACTGCTGGCTTGGGTAGCCAGCTTTTATTGTCTTACTTGGCCCTGCCCACATCCTGCTGATTGGTCCATTTTACAGAGTGCTGATTGGTCCATTTTACAGACTGCTGATTGGTGCATTTTTACAGAGTACTGATTAGTGCGTTTACAATCCTTTAGCTAGACACAGAGCACTGATTGGTGCATTTACAATCCTTTAGCTAGACACAAAAGTTCTCCAAGTCCCCACCCAACCCAGAAGCTCAGGGCACACTGGTAACAAGCCCTACCCAATGATTGGCCTGCTCCATGTTCTGTCCTCTCTGAACCACCAAGGTTTGTTTGCCTGAGGGACATGACTAAGCCTGCAGCCTTTCTCTGATCTTTTGCTTTTCAGCCTGTTCCTCTTGGTCCCTATTATAGAACACCAAGGTTGCCAGGTTTAATAATGGCTCCAGATTTTGTTCTGGGCCCAAGGCTTGCATTTGGAGCTTTCTCCTGATATCTGCAGCTGAATGGGTAATAAGCTTATCTTTTAGGATCAATTGACCCTTGAGGGAGTTGGGTGACAGGGGAGTATATTTCCTTGAGGCCTCCCGTAGCTGCTCAAGGAAGGTAGAAGGATTTTCTTTCTTTTCCTGAGTTATAGTGGACATCATTGAGCAATTCATGGGCTTTTTCCTAATTCCCCTTAGTCCTTCTAGAACACAGGTCAGCAGATGTTTATGACTCCATCCTCCCCATGATGTGAGTCTAGACCCCAGTGGAGATCCATACTGGGGAAGGCTTGCTGACTGGTAGGGGATTTGTCCCTTTCTTTGGTTGTCATTCTATCATTTACTTGACTAGGATACCAGGTATCTCCAGACTCTTGGGCTGCAGCTAAAGCTGCATTCTTTTCATTAAAGACCAGGATTTGATCTAATAGCATGACATCTCTCCAAGTGAGGTCAAAGGTTTGCCCTAGACCTGTAGGACATCTATGTACCTATCAGGATCATCTGAAAACTTCCTCCCCAGGTCTGCCTTGATCTGCTTTAAATCAGAGAGGGAGAAGGGGACATGTACCTGGATTGGCCAAATTTCCCTCCCCTTACAGCTTGAAGGGGACATAACCAATAGCCTGGGGGGTTTTGTGGTCCTTTGGAGATTTCTTTGCTTGTTTCCTTCTGGGCAGGGGAGATTAGAGGAGGCTTATCACCAAGAGGAAGGGGAGCTATAGGGAAGCTAGGATTAGGGGGTAAGCTGAGAGGTCCTCCTGTGGGATGTAAATTTCAAGCTTTGCATAGTTGTGGATTTTCCATCAGTGAAAAGAAAGCTTGGACATAAGGTATTTCACTCCATTTGCCTTCCCTCTTACAGAAAAGGTCAAGCTGCAGGATAATATTTTAATTTATACTTCCCTCAGGTGGCCAGTTTTCCCCATCAGAGAGAGAATACTGTGGCCAGGCTGTAGTGCAAAAAAAAAAAAAAAAAAAACTGAGCCTCTTCTTTTTCACAGTTTGCAGTTCAAATTGGTCCCAATGGCTTAGGATGCATTTCAAGGGTGAGCCTGTTGGTGCCTGAATGTTTCCCATCTGAAAGACAAAACCGCCTGTGGTTTTGGTTTGTTTGTTTCTCCCCCTGCCCAAGAACCAATAACAGTCCCTGGACCCTGCTGATCAGAATAGTTGCGCTCACAACGCAGCAGCAGAAACACCTCTTGCCCAAGAATCCACAATGGTCCCTGGACCCTGCTGATCGGAACAGTTGTGCTCACCAATGCAGCAGCAGAAGAAACACTAGTTTTCCTCCTAAACCACAAGGAGGACCGAGGAAGGTCAGATTTAGTGGCCCTTACTGATGCATTCTCGAAAACCTGCACCATTGCTTTTCCTCCTAGGCAAAGAGGACCAAGAAAAATCAGATTTAGTGGCCCTTGCTGACTCATTCTTGAAAACCTGTTAGAGTCCTAAGCATTCTCCTGTTAGTATTGGGACTTCACCCCTGTCCTATAAAGATGTTATGCCCCAAAAATGAAGTGGAGGGCCATACCCTGAGGGAGGGAAGGGATCTCCAGGGTTGGAAGAGTGACACCTTTTGTCCTCACTTGAATAGGAAGGATATTATTTCTGAAGCTCCCCATATATTACCTTCAGAAATAGCTTTTGTTAGGCCTGCTTGTTTGAGGAGGGATCTTAAAATTCCAGATAGTCCCCCCTATGATGGGACTTTGGGCAAAAATTATGTCTTTCTGATTGGTAAATCCAGATGCCTAAAGGGAATAGAGTCCTGTAGTTTATACTAGAAATCATTCTTATAGGAGAAACTAGAAAAGCACCAGAGACAGGGAGTGGTTTTTAGAAGCAGGACTAACCTCAGAGAAGAGAGGCAAGAGGAAGTTTGTGTGACAGGCATTAGGACCCAGGAGTCAGGGTCAGGATAGATAGGATAGATGGGCGAGGCTCACTTGGGTGACACAACTTTGAGAGTTCTGCTTATGGCTACAGGGTCAATCAACTTGTCGGGACCCCAGAGTTGAATGGCTTTCCTCTCTGCTGATCCTTGGCTCAGCCCAGAAGTAAAGGAAAAGCGGAAGCTGGTTCTAGGCAAACCAATGCTCCCAACTTCGAAGAGTCAGGGGTTGTTAGAGAGCCCTTTCCCAGAAAGCCTGACATCTGTGTCTTTAGTCTGGCAGCCACGCTAGTCACTTTTAACTGGCTGACAGAAGCCTGGTATTTAGCCCCCAAATTCTAAGGAAAAATAGGACAGAATAGCAAGAAAAGGGGGTCCAATGATACTCACTGCTTGGCAATAGGTGAAAGTCCCTTTGTGGTCACCAAAATGTGTCTGGAATTTATTCCTTCCAGTGGGTTCTTGGTCTTGCTGACTTCAAGAATAAAGCCAACAACCTCCACAGTGAGTGTTACATCTCTTAAATATGGTGTGTCTGGAGTTTGTTCCTTAAGATATTCAGATGTGTCTGGAGTTTCTTCCTTTCAGTGGGTTGGTGGTCTCACTGACTTCAGGACTGAAGCTGCAGACCTTTGCAATGATGTTACAGCTCTTAAAGGTGGCGCGTCTGGAGTTGTTTGTTCCTTCCAGTGGGTTCGTAGTCTTGCTGACTTCAGGAATGAAGCTGCAGACTCTTGCGGTGAATGTTACAGCTCATAAAGGTAGTGTGGACCCAAAGAGTGAGCAGCAGCAAGATTTATTGTGAAGAGCAAAAGAACAAAGCTTCCACAGCGTGGAAAGGGACCCGAGCAGCTTGCCGCTGCTGGCTCAGGTAGCCAGCTTTTATTCCTTTATTTGGCCCTGCCCACATCCTGATTGGTCCATTTTACAGAGTGCTGATTTGTCCATTTCACAGACTGCTGATTGGTCCATTTTATAGAGTGCTGATTGGTCTATTTTACAGGGTGCTGATTGGTGCATTTATATTCCTTTAACTAGACATAGAGCACTGATTGGTGCATTTACAATCCTTTAGCTAGACACAAAAGTTCTCCAAGTCCCCACCTAATCCAGAAGCGCAGCTGGCTTCACCTCTCAATAATGAGTAAAGTTAAAGTAGAAGACATCAGTATGAAGTCATGTTTAGCTAAATACAGTATAACATAGATGGCTACCTGTAGAAATAATTTACATATTTTACATATATATGAATATACGTATAATAGTATATATGTGTATATTTCCATTACTGAATGGACCTAGAGACAACGACACATCAGTAGCAATGCATACACTTAGCACAAGATCTTGGTTTCTAAGACCTTTTCTAATTAAAGGAGCCAGAGCTCCTCAGAAAAATGACTGATACTAGGACTGGGGCAGGAAATACAGAAGATGAGCCTGGAACATTTTAGACCAAATGAAAGGGCTCCAAAAGGGCAAAGCTGAAAAAAAATGAGCTAAAGCAAATGAAAAAGTGGGGCTTATAACCTAAAGTGTATAATAAATAGTCCATACTGAGATACTTAAATGATTCAAGAAATAAATAGGGGAGAATAAACCAATCTCCAATCTCCCATGAATAAGAATCACAAATTATTAACATAGATACTTTGTCCTTAAGGAAGTGGGACATGCCTCCTGACTCCTTAAGTGTGGACTTTATTCCCAAACAGAACAGAATAGAAAGGAAGTAAAAAGAATAACTTTACAGTGGGCAAATCTGACAAACACTATATCAAGTCAGGTGATCAAGGTTAGCATCCAGAGTAATAAATCATATTGATAGCGTATATCCTTGATATAATGCAATGAAAATGGCATTTCACCTCTGTGGCCCTCCTCTCAGAAACACATTATACCAATATGGTCATAAAAGACCAGCAGAAAAACCTCAGTGAAGTACATTCTGAAAATTACTATACCAATATTTTTCAAAACAGTCAAGATCCTCAAAAACCAAGAAAATCGGAGAAAATCGTCACAGTCAAGAGGTGTCTAGGAAACATGATGAAAAATGTAATGTATTGTTCTAGATAGGATCCTAGAATAGCAAAGAATAAAAGCATGTCAAGTAAAAGCTAAAGAAATTAGAATAAATTATATATTTTAGCTAATAATGTATCAATATTGGTCTGTTTATTGTACTAATGTAAGATTGTAAGAATAGAGGATAGTTGGTGTGGGGTGTACAGGAACTCTTTGTACTATCTTCACAATAATGATTTAAACCTAAAACTCTTCTGAAAACATTCATGTATTTGTCTATGAATGCATGCCCTGGAAAGGGGAAAGGTAATTTCCTTCTGATCAGTGGAAAACTGAGCTGGTCTGTCTGTCTAGCCATCTCAACAACACGGTTTTCCTTAGTACAGAATACTGCTTCATCTAGAAAAGCTAAGCCTAGAGATTTGGAATTCTTCATTTTCCGTTTGTAAAATATATTATGGGGACAACAATGAAACCTAATTAAAATCATCAAAGGTCAGGATACCATAGGATAAACATAAAAAAAAACTCATTATAAAAACTCATTATAATCCTCTTAAAAAACATCCTATGTAGATAGGATAGGTATTATTTCTATTTTACTGATAAGAAAACTAAAGTTCACAAGATCTAAAGGTCCATGGACTTGCCTCAGAGACTTAGGAAAGAGAGGCTTTTTACAGGCAGCTAAATGTTTCCCTTCTTTACCCACAGGTTTTCTATGTAAAATTTAGTAACAAAATGTTTTCATGACTCAAAGAAGAATTGCTCTACGTTACAAGACCTATTAGAACTAAAATCAGTGTAAAATCTTGTTGGAGATTTCAAAAACCAGAACAAAACTAACTTACAAATCAAGCTCTTCCACAAGCCCAAGGAATTAGAAAGTTAAGGGTGAGAACTAGGCAAGTTGCACAAATACAGAGTAAGACAGCAGATTGTCTTTAAAATTTCCTCTGGGAAATATTTAAAGTGGAATTACTTGATAATATTGCAATGGCCTATACCAAATTCAGACCTTAATTGTGCTCACAAAACGCGATGCAACTTACTTGGTTTGGTTAATCTAAAGTGAATTTGCATATCTTTTGAATCAAGATCATTAAAATAAGAATAATTTATAAACTATTCCAATTTTTGTTCAACACTGAAAGGAAGTGTTAAATCTTCTTTCTTGCCAGTATCTGCACAGCACAGGTTGTTCTAAATTAAAGTTATTTGGGTAAGTTGGAGCAGCTGTCCCTTGAACCCAAGAGCTTAGTTGCTGTAAAAGTAAAGAGCCTGCTTCTAGGATTTAGCTCAGCAATCCTTTTCCTCTCATTTCTTCCATTCTCTCTCTCTGAAGAAAAATAAAACAAACAAACAAGTTTTAACTTTTAAATAGTTTTTACTAGAAGAGCAAACTAATGAAAATGAAATATTTTTTCTTCTATCTTTTTCAGGATCAACTTTTTCACTTAGATAAGTCTGTAAGGATGCTATGTTTAAAGACTCAAACAAATATATCCCACATACTTGAATTCAATATATCTAAAAGGGGGTAAATCTCTGTGTGTTTATGTATGTGTTTATCATACAACTACTGCTGAATTGTTAAGGAAAAAAAAAAATCCTGTTTCCCTTTCAAAACACATCATCTCTATCTGGTAATTTGTACACACATGTTTCATTACTGAGCCTGGGGGTCAAAAATAATACTTTTTGCTTTTTAGACAGCTTGTATCTGTATTTCAAATTATATATATACATACATAAACACATACACACACACACACACACACACACACACACACACACAACCCTCATGCATTTTATTTTGGGTGACATCATTAGGCAACAAATTATTTGGCTTCCATAGTGAAGGTGTTATTTTTAATTAGATTCCCTTGGTCAACTTTCTATTTGTAATATTTTATATTTATTTTGCAAATATTTATGTAAGCTGTTTTAAAATTTTTGCCTTCTTATCCCATCAACTTTCATTTCTAAATCTGTTTCCATTGACTGATTTTTCTCCTTATCATGAGCAATATTTTTCTATTTGTTTGCTTGACTAGTGATTTTTTATTTGTTGCAAGAAATTAGTAAATGTTACATTTTTGAGTTTCTATATTTTGTTGCATCCTGTAAATGAATGCTGAGCTTCATCTGGGATATAATTCATTTATTGGTGGATCCCACACTTTAGCAACACTAAGATTGGATTCATTCATTGGAACAATGCAATGCATTCTGGAGGTGGGACTTCTGAAATGAGGCATATTTTCTTCCAGTGACTAGGATGCTCATACAGTCCTAAAGGCATTTAAGCTTATGACTCTTGATGAATACATTGCACATTATCTTATTTGGCAGACATCTATTCCACCCACATTCCATTTTCCCCTCTCTGTGGTCCCCACCATTACCATATCCATAGGTACAGGGTCCAGGGCACCCTGCATTTCTGTCAGCACAAAAGATATATGAATGTTAATGCTGACTGGCTTGAAGTACATTATTCGTAATCCTACAGGGGTAATGAGTAAAGAAATCTCAAAGAGTAAAACGTTTCTGTAAATCCTTCATTCTAACCTCTCCGCAACACTTTCTAACTTATTTAGAAATCACTTCAACTGACAGTAAAAACAGATCAGTCACTACAGGGTTGTTTTTCTTCATATACAAACGACAGAGATGAAATTCTCAGTTGGCCTGGATTATTCAAATTAGCCCATAACTTACAATGCTTCATGATGAGCTCAGGAATTTATTACATGATTTATTATGCAACCAATGTATCATATTTCTAATTAAATTTTTCTTAGACTAATGCTAAATTGAGTTTAGTCTTCCTGAGAATTCTTACCAGTGAGTGAGTTCAACCAAGTACGAAGTGCAAAAAGAATGGTGATATAAAACTAAATATATCTTCTAGGTAAACAATCAAATAAAATGTTCATATAAAGCTGATCAAGAATAGATTATTTTTTTCAGTCTTAGCTAGCAAAGTTCAATGTTTGAGAAACTATAATTTGATTCTGATGCCCTTTAAATAAATACATTTGCAGGGCTGTATATAAATACGATTAAGTTAAGGGCATATCTATTTCCCTTTTAGAAAAGGAAAGGACCACACCTCCCTATTGTTTAGCAAAGTTTTAAGGAAAATGTAAGGGAGTAAAAAGAGCATATCTTGTTTGTTTGTGTGTTTTGGAATGTATACAAAGAATCATACTTTATTCATTTTTTTCTTTTGCTAATAGGTGCTTTTGTTGTTGCTGCTTTAACCTGATCTCAACTACTACAATAGAGAAACATTCTACCTTATGAAAATATTTTTAAGAACTACATACTTGGCTGCAGTTACACAACTGGAAGGCCATGTTAGAGGGCAAAATAGTTTTCTAGAACATGAAATGGAATATACATTGCCCTCACTTCTATAAACCAGGACTCTAACTAGGGCTTTTGCATGCAGCAAATGTAGAAAAATTTCTGATACAGTGGCATTAAATCCTAAAGTTCAATTATAAAATTAATCTTCATTAATCTTCTTTGTACTTCATGAAAGAAATGCTGACTCAAATAATTATTCCACAATTTTCACGAAATCTTCTTCCCACTAACTTTAACAGTTGCTTCATTCATTTAACACCTTAGAGAAAAAAAAGTCTGCAGGTGAAAATTTTTTCAAAGATAAAAAACAAACTTTTTCAAATAGGTAAGCTACTTGATAAGCTAGTTCTATTTTTTTCCACCCTGTGATAGAAATTTTTCTAGAAAGTAACAAACTTTCAAAATACCTTTCCTTATAAAGTGGCTATCAGTATCAGCGTTTGCTTTTCTATACCCCTAAAACAAACAGGCGACAACCTCAAATTGAGTTTTTGACACCGTAGTTGAGAATATCTTAGCCCTTTCCGTAAATAGGTAAAGTGTAGGAGAAACTTTTCTATTTTAGAAACTTTGCCAACAGAAACAAATTCATATAATTAGAAGTAAATATTAATTTAAGTCAAAGTCACTCCTTATTGAAAACTATGGATTTTGTTCCTGTGCTTCTGTTACCAGAAGAAAAACACAACAAACTGAAATGAAGATAAATATGGCAAATATCATAACTTTGAAAATCAGGACATTTCCCACAGTTTAACAGAGTACAGAATTGGCCTACTTTCAATATATACAGCCCATACCATCTTCTACTTACATTTTACACACATTAAAATTCTCTAAAGGTAGGATTCTGTAAATAAATAAGGAATCTGAAACATATAGGCGATTTCAGTTTAACCTCTACCCAAGGAACAAAGTTCCTCAATATATTCTTACCAATCTATTAAAAGGTAAAACAAATACATTCAACTTTATAAACATAATTGAAAAACTTGAAGAAAAAAAAGGCCAACATATAAGTCTGAGGATGATCCTCTCTGAAAGTCATTATTGGTTCTCTTAAGTGGTCACTTCTCTCTCAATTCAAACCATTGGCAAAGTTGACCTAGTGAGCCCAGGCTCGGCATAACAGACTTCCAGGAAACTGTAGCTTCAAGGTCCTCCCCATAAAATAGAGAGACTTCAGGCCGGGTGCAGTGGCTCACGCCTGTAATCCCAACACTTTGGGAGGCCACAGTGGGCAGATCACAAGATCAGGAGATCGAGACCACCCTGGCTAACATGGTGGAAACCCCCGTCTCTACTAAACAAAATAC
This sequence comes from Chlorocebus sabaeus, assembly GCF_047675955.1. Taxonomy (NCBI): domain Eukaryota; kingdom Metazoa; phylum Chordata; class Mammalia; order Primates; family Cercopithecidae; genus Chlorocebus; species Chlorocebus sabaeus. The sequence continues at coordinate 82,373,722 of NC_132924.1, read as the reverse complement.
AAAAAATTAGCCAGATGTAGTGGGGGCGTAGTCCCAGCTACTCGGGAGGCTGAGGCAGATTGGTGTGAACCCGGGAGGCGGAGCTTACAGTGAGCCTAGATTGCGCCACTGCACTCCAGCCTGTGACAGAGCGAGACTCCGTCTCAAAAAAAAAAAGACTTCCAGCAAGTCCTTGACTCACATTATTTGCTTACATACTAGAGGAGTTAATTTAAAAGAAGCTTGGTTTTCTTTCTGCTCAGAATTTATAAGCCTTTGTAATTGCTAAATGCCAAAAATGCCCAGTCAGGATAATGGCTTTCATGGTATCCTTCAACCACAGCTGTATTCTAAGGACAATTTAACTGAGTGCCTGGGAAATTTCTCACACAAACTGAAACACCAATGCTTATTTTGATTCTGAGAATTTGAGCTCAATTACTAAGCAACTCTGATACAGAAAATCTATGCCACTCTCACTGCTACCTATTTTCAGTAGAATGATTCAGAAACTGACCTGATCCTACGACTGTATTTAAAGAGTCGTATCAATTGATCAGGCATAGCAAAGACCACCTTCGATTATATGATTAAGACAGCCTTTGCTGTAGATTGTGAATTATAATCCAAAACTAATACACTACATCAAAGTGTTATAGCTACCAGGCCCAAATATCCTCTTCAGCTTTAGCCCTGAGGCAAGTTTTAAGCATTTTAAAAGGAAGCTGTAGACATTAGGTATAAGGGAACTTAATGTACTACGGGGAGTCAAAGTAGGATTGCCCCAGAAGAAGACAAGTAAACTGATATTGGTTGAAGAAATGGGAATTTGCCAAATTAACCAGAAAGAATAGAGATGCTGCCTAGAAATTACTTTCCATTTTAACTCCGACAACTACCCTATATGAATTCAGTTACCATAAAGCTAGTTTATTTTATATTGCCTGAATATGCTTTCTGCCTCTACTAATGATATGGACCAGACCTTATCTTAAGCTATCAAATTTTTGAGCACCTTCTGACAGGCAGCTCTAGTATCACCTCCTATAGGAAGTATTAGCTGATACTTTTCAGTTCAATGTAGCTACTGTTTCTGCTCAGTGTTGGCAATTGTAACATTTCATAAGAAGTCACTACTTAGTAAGTCAAGCTTCAAAGAAAGAAAAAATGAGCCTGGAGTAATATTTATCTCCAATATTACACAAAATTAAAATTAATAGTTCTTCGCATGTAATAGGTCCTCAAATTGTATATGTTGGCTGGATAAGATTGACCTAAGAAAGATTACTAACCAAAAGCAATGTCAAAATGCAGAATGTTTAGATAATTCCTGTCTGTCATAACAAGAAAGTACTGCAGTTCTCTTTTTAGCCAAGTAATTAATTGTTAATTGGCTAAAAGAGCTACTTGAGCCAATATTCCATGTTACAGCATGTGCTCTATATTGATAAATCTAGAATGCATAAGATAGAATCTCCTGACTTCAAGGATATTGCATATACAACTTTGACTCTTTGCTATTCTGATATTTCTTTCTAATATACCTTAAGCCTTTTAAGATTAGTTACGTTTTTCAAACAATTATAGTGCTGCTGCTGTTGGCAAGTAGGATTGTTCCACATAATGAATGACATCCCTAGTGCTAGTTATACTATTCTTCTGCTTTAGAATCAGCAAGCCTGAAAGAGACCTTGAGAGTTCATTTAATCCACAGCCTGGCTTAGTCAATCAAGATCTGACAGATAAATCTATCCTAATATTTAAGGCAGCTATAAAAGCAAATTTCGCAGTGTCCCAAGGTAACTTATTTTGTTTTAAGTCTTTCACTGCCTAGAAAAGATATCTTCCTCATATCTAATCAATGCAGGACATAGAGGAAGTAAGGAAGAAAAGAAAATATGTTTAATAATTGCATTCAATATTCAAGGCAAACAGAATACTAATGGCTTTACATGTTTATAATGAGCAACCCTTGAAAAAGCTAGTGTCTGAGACATTATTGTGCAATTTTACAAAGTAAAAAATGAAGAATTGAAGAATGTATTCATCAAGCTCAGAATTACACAGCCAATAAAGGATAACAGAAATTCTCCAGAGAAAACTGTAGTATACAAAGAAAGGGATATGGCAGAGTCCTCAATTATGTTACATTTTCAGAAACTATTGTGGGTTCTCTTTTGCATCTCTCTTTTTCAATTAAGAACTTCGCAGCATTATGCCTTCATATTGTCCACTTTTCTTGAGAAAACTCAGCCTGAAAGAGGCATCCCTACATATTCATCAACTCATTTATACATATACCTAACAAATCTTAATCAATGCTAATTACACATCTGTAACTGCAACAGGCTTTAACTGATACACTGGTGAATAAAAAAAAAAAATTCATATTTCCTCTCTTCAAGAAGTTAAATACCACCAGCAGAGTCAGACATTCAAGAAATAATTACACTAAGATATAGTTACTAATTGTGTCAGGCAACAGAAAGAACAAAAATATGTAGGATAACGTAACCAAGTAATGTAACAGAAAGACATTCTTAAGATTGGGAGGTGGAGAAGGCCTCCTAGAAAGAATTACAGTTAAACCAAATGATTAAAAGTTAACCTGGTAAGAAATGTAGAAAAAGCTTTAAGAAGAAAAGAAGAAACAGTCTACAAACAGAAAATTGAATGTATAAAGACCCTGGTATAAACATAATCTAGAATGATAGAAAAATTAAAAAGAGATTAATATTCAAAGCAGATTGATCAAGGCAGAATGGTACAAAACATAGAAGAGAAGCATGAAGCAAGGGCTACACAGGTAGAATTTTGTGCTTCATTCCAATGGAAAAGGAAGTCATTGATATATTTAAATTTGTCATGATATGATTTATAAAGGTTATTCTAAAATATGGAAGATGTTTAATCTCTGCTAAAACAGCAACAAAATATGCTTTAAAAATCCATAAATTTATAAGGACAAAGAACAGTAGAAAAAAATGACGGCTGCAAAATTTGAAAACTGGAAATCACAAAGATAAGCAGTAGCTGATGTTGAACAATAAAAAGTTTATTTCAAGCCAGGAGAGGTAAAAACTGAGAAGCAATTTGATTTGCGTTTCAGAATGCCCTCCAAACTCTAATACCCTTGGGAGAACTATGAGAATGGAGCCAATCCCAGGAATAGTGGTTGATAAAATTTTCATTTCATTCACGCCACCCCAGATCCCTGCTACAGTTCCCCATTTCCACTTTGTACAGCCAGGCCACTGGCCCACATCATGCCCTACCCGCAGCAGAAAAAGGATGCTTACTCTCTGGAGAAAATAAAACAGAGTCTCTGAACTGAGAATGAACAGGCAGAGGTACTATACTGAAAACAGACTAAATGAAATGCTATATACTGAATATCAAGACTATACTTTTCTTCCCTCATCCTGTTCCTTGAGCATTGACCAGGTGATTTGTTCACACAATTATAATGGTAAGGCTTACATTCTTCTAATCCCAGTTACTGGCATGGTCTCCTTTCCAGAGTGAGAGAAAAGATTTATAAGTCACAATATTGGAGACTTTCCAATGAGAGCCCTTCTGAATCACCCAATAGTACAACAGTCAGATGACAGCTCTCCTACATTCAACACCTTCCTGTCAGTACTGAGTACTGCACTTTCATGTGTGACCAGAAAGTAAAAGAGCACCAGACATCTTAAGAAAGCCGCTAACATAAAAGACACAGACAAAACACCACTAACAGAAAACAAAGTTGGAAGAAATAGAAGCTTATGAGAAAAGTTGGAAACCACACACCAAAAAAAATCTTGTTAATATTGTCTGAGAGTAAAAAGGAGAGTGTCCACAAAACAACTAAATTCTATAAACTTTGAAAATCAGAGAAAAAAAGGAATTTATGGCAATAAATATTGTGATAGCAGAAATCAGAAACTTAACTGAAGTGTTAGAAACTGAAATTGATTAAGCCAAGAAGGAAAAGAGCATTAATGCATGGAAATGAAAAATTAGAGAAAATGTTTTAAAATTGGTATATTAATCAAGGATGTTCAACATATGAATAGTGGGAGTTCTAAAAAGACATTACAGAGAAAACTGAAAGAAAAAATAATAATGATTTCATCAAATTTTCCAGGGGCAAAATTTTTTCTTTATTAAAAGAGCTTATCATGTACCCAGAAAAAAGAATGGAAGTAGATTCTTGTTAAATGTATATAATTTAGAAATTTCAAAATAGTGCATCAAAAAGAAGATTCTAAAAATCTTACTAAGAAGGATGAAATTGAATATCATACTTTGGATGATAATGTGTTTAGATTTCTCAAAAACATGCCAATAAAGACGACTGGTGTACTAGTGTTCTACTGCAGCACAATAAAAAATTTAGCAGCTTAAAGCAACACCTATTCATTTTCCGTAGGTCGGAAGTCCATCAAGGCATATTTGGGTTCTCTGCTAAGGCTGAAATTAAGGGGTCAGCTAGGCTGAATTTTCATTTGGAGACAAAGTGTAGAGTCTGCTTCCAAGCTCATTGTTGCTGGTAAAATTCAGTTTTTTGTGTGTGATTCTAGGACTGAGGTTCCCATTTTCCTGTTAGCTATCATGCAGAGGCCACTCTTAACTCCTAGAGGCCACCTCTTTCTTTTTTTTTTTTTTTTTTTTGGTCACATGGCCTTCTCTATCTTCAAAGCAGCAGTGGTGCATTGAAACCTTCTCATTCCATATATATGTGGCTTCCTGTTAGATGACCATTCAAAGAAAAACTCTGCATTTAAAGGGCTTATCTGATTAAATCAGCACTACCAGATAACTTGCCAGTCTTAAAGTTAATTGATTTGGGACATTAATTACATCTGCAAAATTCCTTCATAGCAGTATTTTGATTGATATTGATTAAATAACTAGGAGATAATGTGTGTATACCAGCGGCCAAAGATCTTAGGGGGACATCTTAGAATTCTGCCTATCACAACTAGAAAAAAATGATGCTTTGAAATTTCTGAGAGAAAATCATTTCTGAAACTAGACTCTATATCCAAACTATAAGCTATGTACATGAGAATATATTTTTAGACATGTTATGTCTCAAAAAATACCTTCTATACAGTATTTCTCAGGTAGACATTCAAGTATATGCCTTTCCAGGAAATATGTAATGCTATTTTCATTTCCTGTGACTTCTGTAACAAATTACCACAACCAGGATAGCTTAAAATAGCAGAAATGTATTCTCTCACTGTTCTGGAAGCCAGGATTCTTGGAGTCTATCAGATTTGACTGAAAAAGACAGAGATAGAAATTGGAAGAAGTCTGTCAAACTTCCAGAGTTCTACAGTAAGGAAATTGCTGAGAAAGTTACTCAGCTCCAAACGTGCCAACTCTCCAGAAAGAGGGAGAATGACTCTGAAGGCAAATCCTCTGACTGGAGGTTGAAACCATGGGTACAAAGACAAAGGCTGGCAGAGTTGTGGGCACAGAAAGCAAAGGGTCCACTGAGCCACAGAGCATGATTCCCAGACCTTGAAACCTAGTGTAATTCATCCACTCTATTCTTTCCAATTTCCTTTCTGGCATGGGAATGTCTATCCGATGCCTCTCCCACCATTACATTTTGGAAGCAAATAACTTATTTTAAATTTCACAGGTCCACAGATGGAGGGGAAGTTTTCCTCAGGGTATATTACACTCAGAGTCTCACTCATAACTGATTTAGATAATTTAGATAATGAGATTGGGGACATTTGAGTTCATGGTATTTAAATAAGAGTTTAGACTTAGAGTGGAGCTGCAATAAGTTGAGAGTGTTGAGAACGTTGGAGTAGAGCATCTTGCATGTGGGAGGAGTATTTTGGGGACAGAGGATGTAAAATATTAATATACTGTAGTGAATTGAATGGTGGCTCCCGAAAAGATATGTCCACATCCTAATCCCTGGAATCTGTGAATGTTACTTTATTTGGAAAAATGGGTCTTTGCAAATGTAATTCAGTTAAGAACATCAAGATGAGGTGTTTGTTCTTGATTAATTGGGTGGGCATTGAATTCAATAAGCATCCTTATCAGAGTGAAGCAGGGAGATTTAATGCGGACAGAAAATAGGGCAACTTAACCACAGAGGAGAAGCTGGAGAGATGCAACCACAAGCCAAGGAATGCTGACAGCCACCAGAAACTGGAAGTGACAAACAGTGGATTTTCTTCTAGAGCCTCTAGAGGGAGCACAGTCATGCTGACACCTGGATTTTACACTTTTACCCTTAGGAACTGTGAGAAAATAATTTTTTCCTGTTTCAAGCCTTCCAGTTTACAGTAGTTTGTTACAGTAGCCATGGGAATATAACAAATTTTGAATACCAGGAAATGGGGTGCTGTGGTAACAAACAACTCAAACTGTGGAAATGGCTATGGAATTGAGCAATGGGTAGAGGATGGAAGAATAGTGAAATTAATATGAAGAATATAAAGAAAAAGCCTAGAATTCCCTGAAGATATTATTGATAGAGGTACAGATGTTAAAACAGCTACTGATGGGGCACAGGAAGAAATGAGGACCACATTATTGGAAACTGGAGTAAAGGTGATCCCTGTTATGTAGTGGTTGAAAACTGAATGAAGCGTGTTTAACAGTTGTGTGTAAAGCAAAACTTGAAAATTATAAAATTGAATATTTAATTTATGAGATTTTCAAGCAAAGTGTTGAAGGTAGAGCTAGTTTCTTTTGTTTGTTTGTTTGGATGCTTATAGTAAAATATGAAAGGAAGGAGATAAATTGAGGGAAAAATTTCATGAAAAGCAAAAAGCCAACACAATGGCTTGAAAAAAATTTCAATCTATTCAGTTTGCAGAAGATGCTCATATTAGATGTAATATTAGAAAAATGCTTTGAAAAGAAAGTCAAGGGTGTGGCTGGACAATATTTTTCTGTAGAGATTAGGTACATGAGGTAAAACTTTATGTTCTATGGTTTGAAATTAAAAGATAATTTTTGAAAAACAAATAAAAAGTAAAGATAAAACAAAAAAAGACATAAGTACTACCAGCATCATTATTGTAGGAATGTTATCTAGAGAGATAGAGCTAAATAGTACAAGACAACTGATAAGTTGGAAAGTGGTTGCATCTGTAGAATAGAAATTGAAACTGAAAATGGGTAATTACTTATGCTTTGTGTTGATTTTTTGTTTGTGTTGTTTTGTTTTTATAAACCTTGTGGAATGACCCTTTCAACTATATACGTGCGTATCTTGCATAAACATTTGTTTAAAAGCTAAATATAAAGATTACCCTGGATACTCTACTATGAAAAATGCATTTAGAAGAAATAAGAGGCTATTACAGAAATGCAAACAAGAAGTGATGGTAGCACAGAGTAGTTCCACTAATGATGGTAGAGAGAAGAGGAAATCTAGATGAAATGTGAGAAGTAAGGAATAATAAAATGCCAGGAGTGACTCCCAGGTTTTCTGCATGAAGAATTATATGAAAAAGGATATTTACTGAGGTGAGAATTAGACAACTATGTGGCAACTAGAGGATTTGAGGTAAATATTTTTTGTTTTGGAATGCAGTGCTTGAAAAGTTCCTGTTAAACCTAGGAGGGGAGATTTCATGTACACATTTACTATTGGAGGAACCCTCCACCGATAGTTAAAGTGGATTCTTTTCTATTTCCCTAAGTGTCCACTGGTCTGAGAAATAAAGGGAAAGAGTACTAAAGAGAGAAATTTTAAAACTGGGCGTCCAGGAGAGATATCACATATTGGCAGGTTCTGTGATGTCCCTGAGCCATAAAACCAGCAAGTTTTATTAGCAATCTTCAAAAGGGGAGGGAGTGTACAAATAGGGTGTGGGTCATAGAGATCACATGCTTCACAAGGTAATAAAATATCATAAAGCAAATGGAGGCAGGGTGAGATCACAGGACCACACAACGGGACAAAATTAAAATTGCTAATGAAGTTTCAGGCATGCATTGTCATTGATAACATCTTATCAGGAGACAGGGTTTGAGAGCAGACAACTGGTCTGACCAAAATTTATTAGGTGGGAATTTCCTCATCCTACTAAGCCTGGGAGCGCTACAGAAGACCGGGGCTTATTTCATCCCTTCAGCTTTGACCATAAAAGACAGCCGCCACAAAGTAGCCATTTTAGAGGCCTACCCCCGGGGTGCATTATCTTTCTCAGGGATGTTCCTTGCTGAGAAAAAGAATTCAGCAATATTTCTCCTATTTAATTTTGAAAGAAGAGAAATATGGCTCTGTTCTGCCCAGCTCACCAACAGAGTTTAAGGTTATCTCCCTTGTTCCCTGAACATTGCTGTTATCCTGTTTTTTTTTTCAAGGTGCCCAGATTTCATATTGTTCAAGCACACATGCTCTACAAACAATTTGTGCAGTTAATGCAATCATCACAGGGTCCTGAGGCGACATACATCCTCCTCAGCTTATGAAGATGACGGAATTAAGAGATTAAAGTAAAGACAGGCATAGGAAATCACAAGGGTATTGATTGGGGAAGTGATAAGTGTCCATGAAATCTTCATAATTTATGTTCAGAGACTGCAGTAAAGACAGACATAAGAAATTATAAAAAGTATTAATTTGGGGAACTAATAAGTGTCCATGAAATCTTCACAATTTATGTTCTTCTGTCATGGCTTCAGTCGGTCCCTCCATTCCCTGACTTCCCGCAACAATTTATGTGTGTGTATGTACATGAGTTGTGTGTGTGTGTGTGTGTGTGTGTGTGTGTGTGAGACGCAGAAGAGAATTCTGGAGTACAAATATACATTGGGACTTTAGCAGTTAAACATTATTTTAAGATCAGCAAATGGTTAGGATCACTTTTAAATAGTGGAGACAAATAAAAGATGAAAATCCAAGACCATATTGTAAGAAGTATGATATGTGAAAAAAGAAAATGAGGCATAAATAATGGCTAACCAGGAAAGGCCAGAAAAGTCGAAGGAAAGTTAGAAGAATGCATCACCATAGAAACCAAGATAAGATTATGTTTAAAAATAATGGAAATACCAATAGTGTCAAATGCTTGCTAAATGTCAAGTAAAGTTAATAGTGAATAGTGTTGACTATATTAAGCAACATGGATATCATCAGTTATTTAGCAAGGACTGTTTTGTGAAATGGTAGGCAAACAAATCACATTATAGTGGGCTGAAAAGTGAATGGGAAAGAAAGAATGAAACATCTAAAACTATAGGAAAATATTTCAAAGACTCTGACTGTAAAAAGTGAATATGTAAAGAAGACAACATTTGGAAGGATTGTGTGGTTTAGAGATTATTTACTACATGCAGAAGATTGAAACTGAACCACTTCCTTACATCTTATACAAAAACTAACTCAAGATGGATGAGAAACTTCAATGTAAAACCCAAAACTATAAAAACCCTGGCAGACAACCTAGGCAATACCATTCAGGACATAGGCACAGGCAAAGATTTCATGATGAAGACGCCAAAAACAATTGCAAAAAAAGCAAACATTGACAAATGGGATCTAATTATACTAAAGCACTTCTGCACAGCAAAATAAACTATCAACAGAGTGAATGGACAACCTACAGAATGGGAGAAAAATTTTGCAAACTATGCATCTTACCAAGGTCTAAAATCCAGCACCTATAAGGAACTTAAACAAATTTACAAGAAAAAACAAACAACCCCAGTAAAATGTGGGCAAAGAACACAAAAAGACAATTTTCAAAAGAAGACATGCATGCGGCCAACAAGCATATGGAAAAAAACCCAGTATCACTGATCATTAAAGAAATGCAAATCAAAACCACACTGAGATACCATCTCACACCAGTCACAATGGCTATTATTAAAAAGTCAAAAAATAACAGGTGCTGGCGAGGTTGTGGGGAAAAATGAACTCTTATCCACTCTGTTGGTGGAAGTGTAAATTAGTTTAACCATTGTGGAAGACAGCGTGGTGGTTCTTCAAAGACCTAAAGACAGAAATACTATTCAACTCAGCAATCCCATTACTGGTTATATATCCAAATGAATATAAATTGTTCTGTTATAAAGACACAGGCATGCACACATTATGTTCATTGCAACACTATTCACAATAGCAAGGACATGAAATCAACCTAAATGACCGTCAATGATAGACTGGAAAAAGAAAATGTGGTACATATACACCGTAGAATACTATGCAGCCATAATAAAGAATGAGATCATGTCCTCATTCTTTATTATAAGGAGACCGCATGGACACAAAGGAGAACAGTATACACTGGGACCAATTGGAAGGTCAAGGTTGGGAGGAGGGAGAGAATCAGGAAAAATAACTAGTGCATACTAGGCTTAACACATAACTGATAAAATAATCTGCATAACAAACCCCCATGACACGTTTACCTATGTTACAAACCTGCACAGGTACTCTTGAACTTCAAATAAAAGTTAGAATAAGTAAATAAATGGAAACAGAAATTTGTGTGAAATTCTGGTAAGGAGTATTCATCAGAGAGATGGCTGAGAAATAAGATCCCTGAGAAATTTGATAAGGGTAAATGAAAGTGTATTGAAGCTTTGGGAGGATACATTTTTATTAATTCTTCCTAACAAGAGGGAAGAAGGAAAGAATATAGATGAAGGTGTATGTATAGTGTTCTGAAGATGGAAGAATTTCTTCTTGTGCATTTCTCTATGATGTGCAAGATATAGTCATTAACTTAGAATGAGAATGGATGAAAAGCTGGAAGCATCAAGAAAGTGAAAGTCCACAAGCATTCTAAGCTGGGCTGCATGGCACTTTCGAAACCGTTTTCGAGAAACTGTTGGTAAATACATAATAATAACGATATACAAATATCTAATCACTAAGAACAGTGGGGGAACATGATTTACATGGATTCTACACATTTTAGGAATCTGGACTTTTTTCTCTTTTTTTGAGGTAGGAAGAAAAGTAAAGATTTAGAATATTGCACTTACATATTGACCAAACTTTAACTGGAGTTAGGTATCTGATTCAAAATCAGCTGCTCAGTTTCCCTTCTGGCAATTTCCATTTGAGAAACAGAATGAGTTACTCAAATGTGTGGAACTGAGGTGAAAGCTTCGACAGACTGGAAACTGAAGCTGCCATGGGATAGCCCTGATAAGCCAAGAATGCAGTGATATGTAAGCACAGAGAGCTGGGCCACAGAGGGAGACAGAGGAATCAAGCCAACATGCAGAAAGAGAAAATGTGAGAATCTGTGCCCAGAAAGGCTAAGTAGCTTTATAAAAAGTTTCAAGTTCCCATGACACTGTCCTATGTTTCCCTGAGTTTACTGATACCACTAAAATATAACTTATTTTAAATAAGTTAATTCAAACTTGTTTCCATTCTCTGCAACAAAACATCCCTGGATAAAAAAATCAGGGAGTTTTCATCTTGGTTATGTTTATTTCAATGTTATATGTATAGTCATAACAACCATAGGATTTAACATTAAATTATCTAGACCCATAATATATGTGAATTAAAAGAATGTAGTTTTACAGAAGGGAATGGGGATCACTCATTTTCAAAGGACTCACATAATGGAGGGTAAGAAGTATTCTTTATTCCCTCATTGGTTTTAATCTTGTTCTGTCAGTGTCTCCTAAATAATGTAGGGAGAATCTTGTTCTCTGTCTTTTGGTTACAAACATTGTTTTTACCATTGCTGACACTTGTGCTTTAAAATGTTTTTTAGGTATGTGTTGGATTTATCTAGAAAACAGTGTTTTGCCTGTCATTTGACATTTAAAATAACTGAGAGTCAACTCACAGCTTTAATTAGAATTATCACATTAATATATGCTATCCTCAACACAGGTTGTTAGCATTAATTTATTAGTGTACCTAAACGATAAATTGAAAAGAAAATTGCAAAGCAGTCTGAAGAATGGATGTTGTTTGCCGGTTTCATTCATTGTATAATTATTGAGATTACATGTATTGAGAGTTGCAAAAGGCTGATAATGGACCTATAAATATTAATGGAAAAGAGAAAATACTATTCGTCATAAAATATTACCATAAATAATACAAAACACCAGGGGAAAAAAAGGAACACTGGGGGTCTTTTAGAAGGTTTTGTAAAGACGGAAATTCAAAATGATACCTAGGAACACTGGGGGTCTTTTAGAAGGTTTTGTAAAGATGGAAATTCAAAATGATTCCTAGGAGAATACACTTCAGAAATGCTTCTGAAACAGGATAATTTTACATCAATGTATTACTATTCTACACATGAATTGCTTGATTTGCTCACATAAAGCATTTTATAATTGCTACTCATGTTTCTTTCTAATATATGAAAAAAATGCAAAGTTATGTATATGGGTAGCATTAAAATTTATCAAATTAACATTTAGTAGAATTAAAAAGTAGAAATTTCTTCAAAAATTAAAGGATTGTTTCAGGTTTCAATAACAACGAAAGAATTGCTGAGATAATTCTATTCAATTCAAGATTAAACAGCACCTCTAAAATCTCTATAGATGTTATTATTACTATTTGGATCTAAAATGATATACATGTAACTGTGCAGCAGCACCAGCATCTCATGGCAACTTGCTAGAAAATTCAAATTCTTAGATCTCAGCCCACATCTACTGTCTCTTTTAACAAAATGATTCTGATGAATACCGAAGGTTGAGAATCACTGAAAATCATATACTTTAAGGGAACAAAATTTTAACATGAAGATAAAGGAATAGTGACCTGACATTTTTAATAGTATGAAGGTGGATCTGACCCTGACCACTCACCAGCCGTCAAGTACTATGATGTTGCAGGAAGAACAGCATCAAGGGGACGCTCAGGAAACAGCCAGATTTTATTTAAAACTTCAAGGTAGAGTGAATGTTCAGTGAAAAAGTAGAGGATGGCCAAGAGTTGTTAGCCATAACATCAGAGTTCCAGAGAAAAGAAGGAAAGACTTTGAGGGGGAGGAATATGGTGAGATGGTTCAGAGTAAGAAACGTAGTATGGTAATGACGCTGTGAGAGAGTAACCAAAAACTCTAAAGTGGAAATGTACAAAGACAATATAGATATGGTATCTGATGGCAGCCCTGTATGGCACAATAGCACTTAGGCCCACAGATTGTGGCAATAAACTCCTTTGGTTTTGTTCTTGGCTCTCTCATATACAAATTTTGTAAGTTTCAGTTAGATTTCTTTTTTGGTTTTGAGTTTTTTAATTGTCAAAATAGAGGAGGGAAAAGTAGTTGTTCATAAGACGTTTTAATAAGATAATGCTGCTAGGCACGGTGGCTCATGCCTGTAATCCCAGCACTTTGGGAGGCCGAGGAAGGCGGATCACGAGGACACGAGGTCAGGAGATCGAGACCATCGTGGCTAACACGGTGAAACCCCTTCTCTACTAAAAGTACAAAAAAATGATCTGGGCATGGTGGCGGGCACCTGTAGTCCCAGCTACTCTGGAGGCTGAGGCAGGAGAATGCCGAGATCGTGTCACTGCACTCCAGCCTGGGCAACAGAGCAAGACTCTATCTCAAAAAAAAAAAAAAAAAAGATAATGCTAATGTGTTGGATGTTGACACATATACTTCATGCCTTAAATGGTGGAAAAGAGTATAATTCTTTACTTTCTAATATTATTTTCGTATTCCCATGAAGTCCCAATTTTTGTGGATGGTGGAATGATATATGATTAGTAAAAATTTAGTCAATTTATATTAATTCAGTTTCTTTTGAATGAACTGGAATTCTTTTAGTAAAAATTAGTCTTTTTGAGTTATTTATATTTTTACCCCCATATGGCATAGTTATTTCTCTGGTGATAGCTAAAGGTGCAACTGACATGAATGCAGGTGTTTGTTCCACCATCTAAATCAACAGTGGTTGTTGCAGGGATTCTTGCTCAGTGGACACTCTGGTAGCAAATTTCCATGCCAGTTGAGGTCAACAGCATGTTCAGCTTCCAGTCTGGTCCCTAGGGAAATCCCCACTTTAATAAATAGGTCCCACCCAAGCTGTCATAAGCTGTGCATTTACTATCAGTTGTAACTTCCGTAAAGACTAATGGGCTCTTTATGGAAAGCCTCCTAGGCTCTCCTGGAAAGTCTCCCCAGCCTTTTACCATTATGGCACTAGGACTGCTCCACTAACTTTCAACTCCTTGCTTGAATTCTGAGAGCATGCTAGAATTTCTGGATTCTCAAAACCTAAGACCCAAAAGAGAATCGAGTACTCTGTTTACGATTCTCTAAACTCACTAAACTGTTTTTTTTTTTTTTTCCCCCTAGCTCAGAGACACCTGTTTAGTGGCCTCTACCCACAGTTCCAAGCAGATACCCAGATCTAAGACCATCTGCTTTGGGCTTCACCCTCAACTCGTTTGGGATTTCTACCATCCCTAGTTCTCAAATAGGACTTCTTCCCCAACCTTTTCTTTATTCTCTTAATCCTGAGTATACCTTCTCCTTTCTCCCATGTCATATCCTGAGGTCTCTTTTCCTTTGACTTGTAGTATGATAAAAGTTTGGTGGCCTGAACACACTAGAACTGTCTCTTAGTTTGTAAGAAAATGTATAAATATACTTTTTCCCTCAATAAAGCCTGGGTTTATTATTTCAAGGGAGTTTTGAGAGTCAAAGGTGGTAAAAAGTTCTTTGGTGAAAATTATTTTGGATGATAAGCCTCATATTTTAGTCTTAACAACAGCAAGAATGCAGGAAAATATAACTTAAATGAACGTAAGAACAAATTAAATTAGATTAGATTAATAGATTTAATACTTTCAGAATATTATCCTTGTTATCTAAGTAATACCTAACATTCATTGATCACTTAGTATGTGTCAGGCACTTTAAGTTCATTACCTATATCATTTTATCATCACAACAGCTCTATGAAGCATGTTAAAATGCTTCAAAAATGATAAAACTAAGGCACTTAGAGGTTAAGTTATATGCCCCAAGAAATGGACTGATTAATTGAAAGAGCCAAGGTTGAACTTAAAAAGTTTAACAGAGCCTAAACTCTGAAACGTAAGGCTTATTATACTCCCTCTGTGCATGGAACAGAATACTTTCTCAAATAAGAGCCGTTATTACTAATCTTACTATTTTTATTGGGCAACTATGACCACTACAAGTTGATACACGTTATTTTAAAATAATAATGTATTATTCTGCTTTAAAGACTAGTCTTTTGTGAATTTTGTTTTGTTAGCTTGAATCCATCAGAGACATGGATCATCTCTTGGACTATATAAACATAGCAGACAATATAGAAAATGTGTTTTACAGTTCCATCTTGTAATAAATTAAGTTGCAGTTATAATATCCCCACTCCACCAGTTGTGACTATAAATTAAGGTCACATTTTTTATTAAACACCAAATTGTAATGGACTTTCAGCTGTCTCTGCCCCAATTTGACCTTAAATCACTCTCTTTAGATGTTCAGGGAAGAGTGACTTGAAAAAGTCACAGATAATTAGTTGTGCTTTAGAGAGGAGAAGAATGAATGACTAGCTTTCTGGTTCCAACCCTAAATTATATAAAATTGTTAGAAGGGAATATTCTTGCCACATTTTGCCTTGAAAACTAAAGTGGTGAAAAGGGACCTTTCAATCCTCTTTCTAATTCCCTGTTTGAAATCTATAAAGAAACAACATTGTTTTTTTATTTAGGGATATAACACTTTGAGAGAATAAATGGGTTGGTATATCATATTATTCAAAAGCAATGATACACAAAAAACATCAGTTCTCCCAATATTATACCACAGTTTCAATGCAATTCAAATGAAATTTTGTGGGAGTCACTGACAAAATTATTTGAAAACAAATCAATAGGTGACTATATAAAAAGTAATTTATAAATAAAAGACTATTGTGAAGAAAATGGATTTTTAAAACATCTCACTAAATCATAAAGATATAATATGTAATATAGAGTAGAACAGTCCACAAATCAGCAACAATAACAATGGATTGGAAAGGATTGCCCAGAAAGAGGCTCGGTTGTGTATAAGAATTGATTATATAATTATATAGATATCACAAATGCAATAAGAAATGTTTGCTAAATAGATTTTGAGTAACTATCTTGCAATTTTACAAAACCAATTATTTTATTTTGTATACCAAATTCAATTTAAGTTGAAGTACTTATTTAATATTTGAAAGATTATTCTACTAAAATTGTGAAGACTAGACTACATAAAAATAAAGAGCAAAACACTAGTTAGGTGTCTAATAAGAAGATTGAATGAGAAATAGGGAGTAAAATAGACAAGATGGATTCCAGATGAATAGAATTTGATAGTGAAATCTAAATCTGGAATTTGAAGGGTTCAGACTTTAGAATATAACAGAAAAAAAAATGGTTCTTTTAACTAAAATAGGTCAGAGTAGGTAAATAAATGCTTATGGAGTAGAGCTTATGAGTTCAGCATGTAATGCAGATGATGCCCAGGACTAGAGTTGATAATAATAGTCCAGAATTCAGATAATAGTTCTGCAATGAAAATACAGTTGGCCCTGATCAACATGGGAGTGAGGGGTTCTGACACCCACACAGCCAAAAATCTATGTACAAATTTTGACTCCTTTAAAACCTAACTATTAGTATCCTACTGTTGACCAAAAGCCTTGCTGATAACATGAGTCAATTAGCACATATTCTTTATGTTGTATATATTATATACTATGTTCTTATAATAAAGTAAGCTATAGAAAAAATGTTGTTAAGAAAATAAAAATGAAGAGAAAATATATTTACTATTCATTAAATGGAAGTAGATCACCAGAAAAGTCTTCATCCTTCATCTTCATGCTGAATAGGCTGAGGAGGTGGAGGAAAAGGAGAGTTTGATCATGCTGTCTCTGGTGGCAGAGACAGAATAGGTGGAGGAGGTGGAAGGGGAGGCATTAGAGAGAGGCAGGCACACTCAATGTAACTTTTATTGAGAAAAATTTGCATATAAGTGGACCTGTGCAGTTCAAACCCATGTTGTTCAAGGGCCAGCTGTATAGACTTAGTAGAATTCTGCCTCTAAAGAGCATTTGAAGTCATAGAAATAGATGAAATGACTCAGAGAGAGAATATGAGTGAGAAGAAAGCCAAACACAGAATCTCAGGGTGGTGGCATGCTTATAAGCAAAATATTGTGTCCCAGAAAGCAAAGAAGAATTGCAATAAAGAGCATAAGGTCAAAAATATGCAATACAATTGAGAGGTCTTCGAAGACATTAAATGTGCTGTCTTCTCTAAACTGGGCAATTAAGAGGTAATTTAGATCCCAGCAACATGATTTTCAAAGGAGGATAGAGGAAGAGGCTATGTGATAGGTAGTTTAGAGTAAATAGGAAAGGAGGAAAAATGTGATTTTAAAATGTTCTGTGAAATAATATTTTGCTAAGAAAAAAGAAAAAAACAGACTCCGAAATTCATATTTACATTTCTGGACACTTAGTACATGTATATGAAAAGTACTTTATGGGTACTAACGTCTCCATAAATTAATGATTTTCTTATTTTGAAAATTACTTTATGGCATACTTAGATACTATATACACAAGCTAAATATTAACTGTAGCCCACATTAAGTCTTGAAATAAAACCCACAATTTTTTAGATTTTTATGTGATATCCTGTAAGATTTTAGTTATCGTAAGTCACTATATATCTAAATGGAAGTAAATCTAGTCCTTTTACTCATGAAACAACCAAATTTTTACTCCATAATTCAAGGGTTAATTTTTTTTCCAGAAACTACCAGTGAATAGTCTGATTCTATGTTTCCTTGGTAGCTAAAAGTAAATGCTGCAAATAGCTATATATGGATTCTGATGACATCAGTGTATTTCATTGTATTATACTTTGCTGATTTTACCCTCAGAAAAAAATTCTGAGACACTTTACCTTTTTTTTTCCTGAGGGAGAGATGAACTATCTTTGAAGTGGCTCTACTCAAATGTACTAAGCAGACATAAATCACACACAAGAGATAAGAGTTAAAAAATGGTCCAGGAAAAATAGTGAACTGCTTGTTTCATTAATTTAATATACTACTGGTGAGTCAAAGACCCTTATAGCCTAGACTTCATGTTGTTATTATAGAAAAGTAAAGAGAATCCCTCTGGATCAGGTGAGACAATGAAGTAGTCATGAAATGTCTCCTGATGAGGTATTACTGGAAAATACCCTACTGAGACATAAAGAATTGCAATGCCGTGAAATTCTTTACCTTAATAGAGATGAACCTTGAAGATTTGCAAGGCTTTTGAGGTCTTTTTGCTTTGGGAAAGGATTTAGTTAAGAAGTAATTCTAGAAAAACCAGTGTCCCAGCAGAATTAAGATTTTGGAATTTTAAATACTTATCTATTATTAGAAACCCACAAGTATAATTAAAATAATTTGCTGCCTTTTGAAGATTTCCCATAAAAATACCTAAGCCAGATTGAGATGAGCAAATAAGAATAATGCAATCAAAATGATCTCATTTCTCTAACAGGGAAATGAGTAGTTTACTTCAGCAAATATAAAAGACACGAACTTCTTGGGTGAGGGTCAGCAGGTTCTGTGCTTAACAGCTTTCTAAAACATCAAGTGTCTAGGATTTAAAGAGATACATGAAGACAGTAAAACACTCATATATATTACCCCCAACACAGGCTTATTTATTCAATAAATATTAGAGAACTTAGAGTTAAGGAGAGCTGACAGAAAAAAAAAATGATCAATGTATGCGTGGACACACCCACAAACAATATTATTCTCTTATGCCAACAATAGCAAGAATAAAAATAAAATGAGAATGAATATTCATAAATAAAATAATTTTTAAAGGTTCTGTAAGTATACATATACAAAAATCAACACTATGTGGAAAAAAGTTTTACCTATCAAAAGTTTGTAGGTCTGTTAGACCAGCAGTCCATTTGTAGAAAAGGCAATTGGTCAAACTGCCTCCGGTTTCCTACAAAGCCTTCATGAGGGAAAATTGTGAAAGAAAGCTATTTTGGTTGGCCTATATTCCGAGGGCAACAGTTGTTGATTAATTCACTATAATGAAGTCCATATATGACAAGTCCACAGCTAACATCATACTGAATGGTGAAAAACTAAAAGTATTTTTGTCTAAGATCAGGAACAAGACAAGGATGTCTCCTCTTACACCAATTCTATTCAACATAGTACTACAAATCCTACCCAAAGAAATTAGGCAATAACAACAGCAAATGAAAATAAAATTCATTCAAAATTCTAAAGGAGCAGTAAAATTGTCTCTATTTGAAGATGGCATAATCCTATATGTAGAAAACTCCCAAAGACTTTGCAAATCTGTCAGAACTAATAAAGAAATCAAGCAAACTTGCAGGATAAATATTTAATACATAAAAATCACTTGTGGTTCTATACAGTAACAATAAACTATCTGAAAAGGAAATTAAGAGAACAATCCAATTAGCAACATCATTAAAAATGATAAAATACTTAGGAATAAATTTAACTATAAAGATAAAACTTGAACATTGAAAACTATAAAACACTGATGCAAGAAATTAAAGTAGACAAATAAATGGAAAGACATTCCATGTTTATCGAAAAGGATTATAATGTTAAAATGTCCATATTGTGCCCAGAAATCAACAGATTCAATGTTATCCCTGTCAAAATCTCAATGGCATTGTTTACAGAAATAGAAAAAAAACAGTACTAAAATTCATCTGGAGCCACAAAAGGCCCTGAATGGCCAAAGTGATTTTGAGAGAGAACAAGGCTGGAGACATCACATTCCCTGATTCCAAAATATATTACAAAGCTACAATAATTGAAACAGTATACTAATATAAAGACAAACACATAGACCAAGGGAATAGAATGTAGAACCAAGAAATAAACCCATGCATGTGCAGTCAACTGATCTTTGACAAGGGTGTCAAGATCACACATTGGAGAAAGGGTAGTCTCTCTCAAACTGATGCTCAACATCCACATGCAAAAAAATGAAATAGAACTCCATGCTTTGTACTATACACAGAAACCAACTAAAAATGTATTAAACACTAAGTCATGAAACTGTAAAGCTCCTTGAAGAAAGTGGGTAAAATTTTCTTGATACTGTTTTTGGTAATGATTTATTGGATTTGACACCAAAAGCACAGGCAGCAAAACCAGAAATAAACACATGAAACTACGTTTAACTAAAAACCTTCTGCACAATGAATTATATACAACCAACAGGGTAAAAAGACCACATGCAGAATGGGATAAAATATTCTCAAACTATGTGTCTGATAAGAAGATAATATCCAAGCATAATAATTTCCTACAACTCAACAGTAGAAAAACTCATGAGTATTCAGATTTTAAAATGCACAAAGGACTTGAATAGACATTTCTCCAAAGAATATATACACATGGCCACCACATATATGAAAGGGTGTTCAACATCACTAACCATCAGGTAAATTCATGTTGAAATCACAATGAGATATTAAATCAGCCCTATTAGGATGGCGATTATTGAGTTAAAATGTAACAAATTTTGTCAAAGATGTGGAGGAATGGGAATCCTTATATACCCATATAAGGTTGGTGGGAATTTAGAATGGTTTGCCTTTATACAAAACAATAAGGAGGTTTCTCAAAATATTTAAAATTAAAAATACTATATAATCCAGCAATTTCATTTATGGGTTTATGTCCAAAAAAATTGAAATCAGTCTCACAGAGATATTTTTACTCCCAGGTTCAGTGCAATATTATTCACAATAGCCAAGATATGGAAAAAAACTAAATGTTTATTAACAGACAGATAAAGAAATTGTGGTAAATACATACAATTGAATATTATTCATTCTTAAAATAAGAAGGACATCCTACCATTTGCAACACAGATATACCTAGAGAACACTATGCTAAGTGAAATAACCCAGTAACAGATAGACAAAGCTTGCAGTATTCCACTTGTATGAGGTGTCTAAAAGAGTCAAATTCATAGATACGAGAGTAGAATGGTGATTTCCAGGGGCTAGGGTTGAGGAAAATGGAAAATTGTTGCCCCGTGGGTACGAAGTTTCAGTTTTGCAATAACAGTACATTCTAGAGACTTGCTGCATAACATAGTACCTAGAGTTAACAATACAGTGTTATGTACATTAAAATAAGTTATAGGAAAGAGCTCCTGTTCTTATCAAACAAACATAAACAAAACATACACACAACTAAAAAAAACACAAGGAAACTTCTGGAGGTGATGAATATGTTTACTATCTTGGGTGTTGTGATGGTATCATGGGTATACACATGTATCTCAATTTATCAAAATGCATACATTAAATGCATGAAAATTTTTGTATATCAGTTATACCTCAATAAAGCTTAAACAAATTAAGCAAATTATTGAGGCATTATTGACACACCTTTGCTCGACTGGGGAAGGCCAAGACACTATTCACAAGTACAGAGAGTTTACTCTTTTTAGTGCACTTTTTTGTTCATCTCAAGTTCATCTTTTATTTTATTTTATTTTTTTGCAGATGATCAAAGTTTTATTTAACATTATAGAACACTTAAAAATAAACAATATGCTTGCATTTCTGTTGTGTAACTTAGAAAAATGTTTTCAAGCATACATAAAACATCAAGTTTTACCCCAAACAAGTATGCTATAACAGACAGCTGGGGTAGGAGGTAGGCTGCTGGTGTCCCTGCAGGCAGGTGGCTTTTCCTATTTGGAATGAAGTCTTTTCTTGTTATGGTTCTCAATCTTCCTTCTAAGTACTTCATCCTGGATGAGATCCGACTTTCTTATACCTATGTGACTACAGCCAATTTTAGGGCAACAGGCCTTTTCTTCTGCTTGTGCTTGGACTCAATAATGCAAACAATGTCTTCCTCTTCATAGGTGTGGCCACACACTTTATTTTTCACTGGCTTCTTCATTTCCAACTGTGTAATGGGGCAGATGAAGTTGGTCTGACTTTGGGTCACAATCATATCTTCATCCACTCCTTCTGTTCCGTCAGCCTCTCTGTCAGCTTGAAGGCCATATTGCTTCTTTAGTTCTTTCAACTGTTGTTTAAACACGAAAAATTTTTCATTATTTTGAAAGTCCACGTCAGAATTCTTGTTCTGTAAAGCCAAAAATTTCTTCTCCACCAATAATTTTAAATCTGGTATTTTTTCTGGACGTTCTTATTTTACATGATTTATTGTAGATTGAACAGCCTTTACATAATGGTTCAGTTGCCGATCCATTGTAGCAAATTCAACCATCGCCTTGTCCATACTACATTCACTACTCACTTCAGTCTGACTTTCCACAAGATCCAAAGCAACACTAGAAGCTGTGTCCATACCAGAGGTGACACAGGCTTGGAAGTTTTTCCAAGGAGGAGAGAGCAGACTCTGCACCACTGAAGGAGATGAAACCAGTTGAACCTGAATTTGAATTGGAAAGTCCTGGCATCTTGAAATTATTACCTGGGCCACCAAGCACAGCTGGACTCAATATATGGGGAAGGTAAGTGTTCTCAGTTTTTGGAGGGAGATTACCCTCTTCCAAAAGAGTGCTTGATTCTGGTAGTCCAAGCTGTCTGCGTCTGGCGGCACCCTAAAGCTGACTTTCCTCTGGCAGAACGTCTGCTTCCTATATTTTGTCTTACTCTAACTCAAATAATTATGCTTATCTTGATAAATAGGAAGATTTAATAAGAATTACAATGGCCAATATGGGAAACTTCTGACATATCAAGAATAATACATTTACGAGGAGCTATGGGGGAAAAAAACAAAAACAAAAACAAAAACAAAACAAACAAACAAAAAACACTTCAGACAAATACCAAGTAATCTATGATTGACTTTCTTCTAGGAAGTCTCCAAGATAGAAATCCTCAACGACTTTGTAGAAAAATCCAAAGAAAAATACAATCAAACTCCTTCCAAATCTCTGAAGCCTCCCCTTCTTGTACCTCTTTTTCTCTCAGACTTAATTTCCTCATAAATTACACCACTTCTATTCCTTCTGTTTGTTCCCCTAACCTCATAAATAAGAAACATTTTCCTCATGGTATTTCTCAGGAAATAAACAATTGCATTTTAAAAATCCCTTTGCTGGACTAAAAGGCAGGTCTATAGAATTTGTACTTAAACCTTAGTCTAGAGTTCTTAAGAACTATAATTAAGAATTTCCCTAAGCCTCAAAAAAGTAGGTAAAATTTGCTATGCAATTCAATATTTTCTTAGACAATGAATGTCTTGGAGTACTAATTTTTTATCAATTTGTTTTCTTATTACAAGTTGAAAGCAGCAAAATAGAAAAGAAAGATCAGGAGAAAATCTAAAAATCCCAATATACATATTTCAAAAATTCAGCCTTGAAAAGCCAAGAACATGTAGGAAATACATTATATAATAAGACAGTTAGAAACCCCTTTTTCTTCCGAGTAGATTTGGTGGGGAGTTAGAACAGCAAAATGGCAGAACAGTAGGTCCTCCACTCACATTCCCTTCCAGCAGTAATAATTTGGTAGTTATCCAGATAAAAACACTTTTTTGTAGAACAATGAAATCCAGGTAGAATGTTGTAAAATCCTTTTGAATCCTAAGACCAAAGAGGACTATACTGAGAGATCAGGCCTGCACCCTGGTGACAGGCTCATTGATGATGGTCTTGACTAGGGACCCAGAAACAGCCCCCTCCCTCTGTGGATTCAGTTACAACTCCAATTGGCCTTGGTCCTGCCACCAGTGCCATATACTCCAGGAGATCCAGATGGAGCCACACCTTCCCATGCCTCAAGTAACAGGCTACCAACTTGGTTCTGGGAGTGAATCCTGAAGTGGTCCATCACTCAGCTCCATTCTCTCTCAGCTGTGGTCAGGAACAGCCATAAACACCCAGAAATACACCCAGTGACCTAGGGGGAATCTTCTCAGGAAACCTACAGAAGCCAAAACTACACATGAATCTGGTAACAGCTCTACCATGTGCAGAGCTAACTGCAGATCTTGAAACTTGTTTCAGTACCAGCTCTACTGACCAAGGTTCTGAATGCAGTCTTGCCTATTCAAAGATTAAGCAAGATCTGTACCCACCTGAACTCCTGGCCATAGGGCTGTCAACCTCAGATCTAGTAGCAGCCATGTGACCTGGCTCCAACCCCACTCAACCTGGATCCCAAAGGGAATCTCATTAGCCCAAGAAATTGACAGGAGAAGGTTTTTGCCTGCTGAAACCCATCTGTAAAGACTAGAAGAGGTATTTTGCTCCTTAATACACAGACACAAACTCAATGACACATAAATCATACAGAATCAGACAAACACAACATCGCCATAGGAAATCAATAAAGTGTCAATAAACTACCCCAACGAAGCAGAAATGTATACATTACCTAACAAACAACTTTAAAACAATTATCTTGAGTTCAATGAGATACAAGAGAACACAGATATACAACTAAATAAAATCAGGAAAACAATGCATGAAGACAATGAGAAGTTTAATGAAAAAATAGAAACCCTAAAAAAGAATCAAACAGAGATTCTGGAACTGAAAGATATAATACAACTAAAAATACGAAGGCAGTCTACAAAATGGGAGAAAATATTTTCAAACTATCTGATAAAGAGTTGATACAAAATTAGGTAATAATCTCCTACATGTCAATAGCAAAAATAGATAAATAATCCTATTAAATAATGGGAAAAGATCCTGAATAGGCATTTTTCCAAAGAAGATACACAAACAACTGCCAGCTATCTGAAAGTGTTCAACATCACTAATCATCAGGGAAATGCAAATCAAGAATACAATGAAATATCACCTCATACCTATTAGGAAGGTTCTTATCAAAAAGAAAAGAGAAAATAAGTACTGGTAAAGATGTAGAGAACAGGGAACCCTTTTACACTGTTGATGGGAATATAAATTGGTATAGCCATCATAAAAAAAGGTGTGGAGGATACTCAGAAAAAATAAAAATGAAACTACCTTATGAAACAGCAATTCCACTTCTGGATATATAAACAAAGGAAATGAAATACATTTTTCAAAAAGATATTTGCAACCTCATGATTATTGCAACATTCTTCACAATAGCCAAAATATGAAAACAATCTAATTGCGCATCAATGAATGATTTTATAAAGAAAATGTTGTTTATACATACAATGGAATAGTATTTAGCCATAAAAAGGAAGGAAATTCTGTCATTTGTGGCAATATTAATAACACCAGAGAACGGTATGCTAAGTGAAATATGCCAGACACAGAGAGAAAAATACTGTTTGTTCTCACTTGTGTGTGTAATGGTAAAAAGCCAAGCTCATAAAGGCACATACTAGAATGGTAGTTTCCAGGGAAAAGGTTTGGAAGGGGCAAGGTTTGGGTGGATGTTGGTGAAGACTACAAACTTTCAGTTGTAAGATTACTAAGTTCTGGGGATCTAAGGTACAACATAGTGTCTGTCATTAATTATGCTATATTTGATAAGTGAAATTTGCTAAGAGAGTAGATCTTAAGTGTTTACACTACAAAAGGAAAACAGTGGTAACTATGTGAGGTGATGGATGTATTAGCTACTTTGATTGTGGCAATCATTCCACTCTCTGTATATACTCTGGCTCTCCAGATAAGACAAACACACACACAAACACAGTCAGAAAGGGCTTTCTATTAACTAAGAACATAAAGCTTATAAGTAAGGATTCTTGTAGATATTGGAAGCAAAAGATCATTGGAAGACTCAATATCTCACATTGATTTAAAAAAAAAAAAACTGTCCAAAGACAATTGATCCAATGGAAACATAAGCACCAGCAATTTTCTGTCTCGTTTTAAAGCTCCATCGGGAGATATTTATAATATAAATAGATAATAATATAGCTTTCTTATTGATATAGGTACCACGCTACCATCAACTCTATTACTATACAGCAAACCAAATCTCCCAGAGTACTCAAACCACTTAAACTGGGAATTTCTAAGAATCCTAAATTCTTGCCTATGACTAACTTGTAACTATGAACTCTGGTATCCGTATTCTGCAACACGAGTTACATAATTTGTGGGACACAGTGCAAAATGAAAATGTGGGGTCCTTGTTCAATAATTATTAGGAATTTTAAGATGATTACAGCAGGGCATTAAACCAAGCATGAGATCCTTGTAACCATGGGGCCCTGTGGCACTGCACAGGTCACATGCCCATGATGGCAGCATGACTCCTCTATGTCATGACTCCTGCAAGTTCAATAGATAAAGAATTATTTTGAAAATGGTATTTCCAGATAAAGTGTTCTTCAGTCCCAGAAAATTCTACCCACCATCAAATGATACCTGATATGTACATTTACATACCTACACTATATATAGTTCAAGAAATGCCTAAAAACTTAGTTGTTTCCAGAAACATGTGGGCAAAGAATCTATACATATAAGCACGATAATTAGAGTAAACCTCTGTGTGCCCAGATTAGTCTTCAAAAATTTTGCTAAAGTTTTTCAATACCCTGTTAAGCTGAAGTCAAGGAAGTTTTTGGACCAATTGTATCTATGGACAGTGGACTCATCACTCATTCAGCCCCAGCAATGTGATTGGTGGAGGATTTATATTGCTTTCAAATTCAATGAGAAATTCACAAAATGCTAACTCCTTGTAATTCCTTGCTTCCAAGTAGTACTTTACTCATATTCTTCTCTGTTCCATCTATAGCCAAATTCTTCACAGTAATATATCCATGCTCAGAAATATTTATTAATTTAGTCTCCAAATTGATAAAACATACTCAATGTTTACTTACATCTCCAGGGAAAATCAACAGTTCTCCTAGAAAGTTGCATATCAAAGGATTTACTGAAGATATATGTTACTTCTCCCAAATATTGAAATAATATCTTCACAGTATACAGAGCCCCAGTAGACTCACTCTGATCTAATAAGGAGATAACACCCTATTACATTCTCTTAATTTGGAAAATCCTAAAATTGATTCTCTATCTAAATTCATCAAGCTGCTTTAAAAGGGATATCAAGCTTCTAAGAAAAAAATTCAACACTGCAAAACAATTCATTATTCTAGACTATGACCCACCAACTGAAGGCATTATCCAAGAGTAGATTACAAATTATCCCAAATTACTCATGATCAATAATTAAAGGACAAAGGAATTTCTTGCATCAAACAGATAATCTAGATAACAGGCACCAACATTTTTCTGAAATAAAGAAATGCGCTTTTATATTGACTAAATCAAACATCTTAGAACCATTCCCATAGATTACAGAAACAGAAAGACCTTTAAATAATCTCAAAATGTTCCTTCAACACCCACCTATATGGGTCTACCAAATCATTATAAGTCTTTCTTCTTGTATGTACATGAATGGTTAGGTCATGCTCTAGCTGATTAAGTATGAAAAATTTATATTCTTTACTCATCTTAAACGTGGGTCTATACTCTCAATTAGCAAGTTTAATATCCTTATCTGATGGATAATATGATTATGCTTCTGTAGTTTGATAATTGCTCATTTTCATAGCATATTAGATGTTCCCATACCAAATCCTTATGTAACATTGTGTACTGATGTCTCTTATCTCACAAATGAAAAGGTAAAATACCAGACTGGTTATGAATAACTACTCCATATTCATGCATAGAATCCAGTTTCTTACCGAAAGAAATCAGCTCAAGTGGCTAAACTTTCAGCCCTTTGCAGAGTATGTCAATTTGATTAATGTAAAAGGATAAACATAATCACAGATAGCTGATAGATTTTTATAGCTCACAGCTTTAAAATTCTAAGGAAACATAGATGATTCTTAACCTCTTCAGGTACTCCTACAAAAATTGGACAACAAATATATTCATCGCTTGATGATTCAATGCTACCTGATAAAATTGTGATTATAAAGGTAGAGACCACATAAAAGACATAATAAGTGTATGTACAGGAAATGCTTACACAGGTCACTATGCTAAGCCAGTTTTGCTGACTAATGTTCTGTGCAAAGACTTCTTACATAACAAAAAGAAAAATCCATGAAGATAAAAATTTCCATTTATAGATGCATAAAGTTTGACCACCAATCCTGAAGTGAAATACTAAGAATGTATTGTATAAGCCATAACAAAGGATGGCTGAATGGTGACACAAAATAAATTCAAACGAATACCTGAAGAATTATTTTTTCATAAGATAACCCATAATAAAAGGAATGAATTGTCCACATTATTAATCAAACAGTGATTGATAACTCTTCTTAATATCAGTGGATATATCCAGTCATGTCTTACCTATAGTCCACATAATCCTGGAAAAATTGTAATGGTTGGACATAGAGAAGAACTGTGTCCTAATGTACTTCAGGTGGGGATATTCAAATATATTTTATACAGTTGCCTTCCCCTGTGAATTATGAATATGTACTAATGATGGTATGCATTTTTTAGACATATAGTCTCCAAGCCCAAAATGCTACCACTATCACCTCATTTCCCATAACCTCTAATTGTCTCATACCTCTACAAGAGCAAGGCTAGAATTTTGCAAGACATATACTCACTTCAGTGGAAGCCACAGCAGCTCTAAGGCCCAGCTGTGACTCAACTAGTGTCATAAAATCCAAACTTCCCTGGCATCCCAGAGGATATGTGTAATAGAATACAAAAGTGTGAGACTAGTATCCTATGGAACAAATTTTAATCAGCAAGAGGTAGAAAAGAGCTATGAAATAACTTGCTTTCCCCTTTCTTCCCTTGATGGAGTTTTCAAGACTTTTTAATTTAAATGTAGTATTTCAAAAAGCAGTGAATATATTTGGTCTCTCCAGATATATCACTTATGACCCAACCACTAACTAACTATTACATAGAAGCTGTGACCAGTTCAATAATGCATCATCTTTATTTGATTTTCCTATATTCCTGTTTTGCTTCCTTTCTTCTCATTTTTGATTCCAGGAATGGAACATTTATTTTAGCTTCTGTTTTCTAGGAAATCTAGGCCATGACAATTAATATCAGAGGGACTCTTGGAAGTAAACCATCAACTACATTCATTGTCTGACTGTTTGGAAGCAATAGGAACCATATTGCTGGTGACAAGAGAGGTGGTAACAATTTTTGAAATTTAGTGGAATCACAATTACTAAAGGTTTCATCTATGATTAAATTAGAAGAGTGTGCAAGTAAAATGTGAAAACTGGAAAGATCAAGTGGTGCTATTGTGATCAGTATAATGCAATAACAATTATAATGTATTTGATGTCTGGTGGTTGCATTAAACAGCATGGGAAGTCTTGCAAAAAAAAAAAAAAAGATGAGCTCAAGGAAACATTTGCTAACATATATCAGACTATGAAACCAGAGAGTTTCAATAGGAGTTTTAATGAAGACTGTCTTCTTACACCCCCAAGACATACTGTACTAAAAATGTTATCTAGTTATAAGGAGTGTAGAGTACTAGCAAAGGAAAATGTTTTTCAATAATTGAGGTATCTGATCATCAAACAAGTGCTCTGAGACTAAAACAGTGGGGCTCTAAGGCCTGTGGGATGGAAAAACTGAATATTTTAACCTCCATGTCTCTTTTAACCCTCCCAGCCAAAAGTAGCAACCCTTTAACCCTTGTTGCAAAACAATCTGTTCTTCCAATCTTGTTCGTTTTCTTCAGTTTCCTCCATTTCATTTCTACCAGGCAGATAACCATAGCAGGCCTGGGCATAGCCTGAGGACAGAAGTATAGTATCTGCTCCAAGAATAAATCACACCCTTACCAAGGGAATTATAGAAACTAGTTAATATATACCAGCAGAGGCCAAGGCAATGCGTGTGCAGGTAGATTTAAATGCTGTGGTAACCCAGAGAAGCACATGTTGACTTTGAGAGATATGATGAATAGATAGATGACGGCGGAGGAGGGAGAGATATTTCAAAGGGAATTGAGGCAGTTTTCCAAAATAACTTAAAAAAAGTACTGAAGGCAATTTAAGGAATTTATGTCACCCTTAAAATTTATCATCATGGACTTCAGTTCATTGTAGACACTCATGGCAAACAGGTAACTAGTAGGCCTATTCTCTGGTTATTAATCCAGGATCCAACTTTATAACTGGAATGATATACTTCTAAGGTAACAGAAAGGTTCATATTGATTTCACAATCTGTAGCATAACAGCCATATTATAGGACAGGCAATGGGGAAGACCTCATCCCACAATTCTGGCCAACATGGTAAATTAAAAGCCATTCCTTGGGAGGAATGGTAATCTAAGTCACCATCAAGGACTTGAGTATTGAAGATATGGTAAACTCCACCATATCCCTATTCAATTCATCTTGTTGCCTCTGAAAAGAAACAACAATTTTGGGCAACAAAGGTTGACTATAGTAAACTTAATCACGTTGTAACCCATATTGAAAATGTCACATCATATGTGATATTTTTATAGGAGCATATCAATATAGACTCTGGCACATTGTAAATATGGTTATATTTTAGAAGGCTTTTTTTTTCAATCTTCAATAGTAGAGAGGGTCAAAATCTGTGTCTTTCCTTAAAACTATACTAATTTTGATAATCTGTGTCATAATATACTCATCAGGAACTTTGACCACCTTGATATTCCAAAGAAAAATTGCCCTGTTCTACAACATTGATGACTTTACATTAATGGCATCATGCAGGACTTGACAAATACTCTAGATGCTCTAGTTAGACACATGTATGACAGATGTTTTGGTATAAAACTCCAAAAATTAGGGAACAGCTACAATATTGGAGTTTTTATAATATATTTCATTTTGCAGTGGGTATCAATTTGGCTTTCCTAGAATCATTCTCTACTGTAAATATTGGTTTACTTTCCATGTTTGCAAAGACTATGATAGTACCAGCATCCAAGAGCTTATAGACTAGTCATTCATTGATATAGTATACCACATAATATTTTATAGGACTAGGAGGCACGTTTTATGACAAAAGAGATGCAACAAACGACACAAGATTCATCATTCTGGCAATGGACTTCATTATCCAGAAATAGGCAGTTGATAATATAGTTGAATGACCTGTTGAAAGTTCATCTAGAGTGCAAGCTCAGGGACAATACTTTGAAGGTTGAAATACTGTTTACTGGGGTACAGTATGTGTACTTTATCAATGGCTAGGATTTAGGGCTGTGTCCCAACAGCTTGAACCCATGGGTCCACGAAGTAAAAGGTGGAAATAAGATTGATTCTTCTTACTATCACTGCCAGTGATCTACTTGATGAGTTTCTTTGTATTCTTAAAACCTTTTACTCTCTCAACCTGGAGACCTAATTCCCACGGGTAAATACTTCTGTTAGGAAACACAGAAAAGTTTCCACTAAAGTAGAAGGTGCAGCAAACACATGGCCACCTGTGCACTTCATGCCAGCCTACCAGTGGGCAAAGGAAAACACTGATAGATATAATGATAAAATAATCATGAGGATCTAGGTTTGCCATTAAACCATGGGAGAAAGGAGAAATATTTCTTAAACCTAGGTGATCCCTGGGTTGCTTCCAATGTATCCAGACCAAGTAATCATGGTGAAAAGACAAGTTGACAAAATATGGTTTCAAATCAAGGAGACTAAAATCTTAAGTACCTTGGGGAAGAAAATCTGAGCTATGCTATCAGGTGAATAACTCAAGCCAGCCAAATGGTGGTGAGGAAAATCTAGAATGGGTGACTTAAGAGAGAGATTGTGAATATCAATTATAGTTTTCTACTACAGCACCACAAATGCCCTCCAAAACTCTGTGACTTAAAAACACATGTTCTCACTTAGAAGTGAGCTAAATGATGAGAACACATGGACACAAAAGGGAGAACAGACACTGGTTTCTACTTGAGGGTGGGAAGAGGGAGAGAATCAGAAAAAAAAAAAAATAACTATTGGACACTAAGCTTAGTACCTGGGTGACAAAATAATCTGCACAACACATTCCCATGACATGAGTTTACCTAAATAACAAACTTGCTGCCGGGTGTGGTGGCTTATGCCTGTAATCCCAGCACTTTGGGAGGCCATGGCAGGTGGACCACCTGAGGTCAGGACTTCGAGACCAGTCTGACCAACATGGTGAAACTCCGTCTCTACTAAAAATACAAAAATTATCTAGGTGTAGGGGCATGCACCTGTAATCCCAGCTACTCAGGAGGCTGAGGCAGGAGAATCACTTGAAACCCAGGAGCTGGAGGTTGCAGTGAGCCAAGATTGTGCCATTGCACTCTCGCCTGGGCAACAAGAGCGAAACTCTGTCTCAAAAAAAAACAAAAAAAATTAATTAAATTAAAAAAATAAAAATAAATAAAGTAACAAACCTGCACATGTACACTTGAACCTAAAATAGAAGTTTAAAAAAATAAATAAAAATAAAATTTATGTTATTATGTCTCATCATTTTGTGTACCAGGAATTCAGTGAGGGCTTGCCTGGGCATGTTGCATCTCCTCCTCACAGCATCATCATCTGGAGAAGCTCGATACAGGATAATTCACTCACAGTGCTTGCAAGTTATTGCTGGTTGTTGGCTGGAAGAAAGTTGGTGCTGGC
The DNA here is from genome assembly GCF_047675955.1 of Chlorocebus sabaeus. NCBI lineage: Eukaryota > Metazoa > Chordata > Mammalia > Primates > Cercopithecidae > Chlorocebus > Chlorocebus sabaeus. Next base: position 82,341,154 of record NC_132924.1, on the reverse strand, counting down.
TGTCTGCTGGGAGCTCAGAACCTTCCACCTATATGCTTTAGTTCTTCTCCTTTGGGCGTCTGGAGCTTCCTTGCCAAATACAGCTGTGTTTTGGGAGGGAGTGTTCTAAGATTAGGATGGAAGCTGCAAGTCTTTATTGAACCTAGAACCAACTCCCAGAAAGTTGGTTCTTTTTCATTATGCTAGTCAAGAAAATCACTAAGACCAGCCCAGATTCAACAGGAGAGTAATTGGATTCCACCTCTTAATGGAAGAAGGAACAAGGGATCTGTGACTATCTTTAATCTCAGAGCTCAAAATCCGGTGCAGCAATGGAAACTGCAGTTTGGTTTCTTAATTTTTTCTGAGCCTTTTTTAGACTTACTATTCTCATATTAGGGGGTGCAACTGATGAGAATAGATTACAATGAAGCTATATTGGATCTGGTTTATGCATCTTCCCAGATATTTTCAGTTTTAGCTATTTATCTGGGCCTTGCCCAATAACTTTGTTTCCTAACCTGGGTGGAGGATCAAATCATTTCTTAAGTAACAGTGCTATGACCACAGTAATCTTCACTTCATCTTCTCACACTTATAACTGTCTCAGTTGTTCATAAAGGTGGGAACTGGGCTTGAGCTTATCTGAGTTGCTATGCTTCATACAGAACCTACAGAAGGTGTAACTCCTAAGTAAAACATAATTGGACCCCAAAAACATTCTAGCTTGTGATGGATTGACTTTTTTTTATAATTTGTTAAGATATGAGCCACACACTATAAAATCTGCCCTTTTGATGTGTACAATTCAGTGGTTTTTCATATATTCAGAGTTGTGCAACCATCACCAGTATCTAATTTTAGAACACTATCATCACTTATGGGTTGAATTTTGATCTATGAGAGATAGAAGATGGGAAGCAGACAGGAGAAAAATTGTTCACCTTCTATCCTGTGACAGACTGCATTGAGATGCAGTTGTTCCATATGGCCTCTCTGGAGAGGTCCTGCTTGACCAAACACCCAGCTGCGATTTCTTGTAAAACAGGTGACAACTCAGTAATGCAATAGCTTACATTTTATTTCCATCCTGCCTGCCTCACTTGCACTTTCCCATGCTCGAAATTTCCTAGGAGTGAAATATCCAATAACGTTAGAGCATGTAAGCCTTGCCCCAGGTTCTGTTTTTTAGGGTATGGGTAAGACACATGGCATTCAAGAATTTCCACGTTCCGATTTGTTCTACATCTTACTCCGTATGTACAGCCACAACATCCTATTCATTATACCCCAATTCTGAGATTACTTTTTTCCTAAGCAGTATATTCATTTTCCTCTGCTATTCCTTCAGTCTACAATAGACAATATATTTTCCTAATTATTTACCCATAAGAATTTGCTTTTACTTTAGCAATTTGGCCCAGAGAAACACACCCATTTGATGTTTTAATTATTCTTTCCTTTGGATTCTCCCTGTCTTCCATGTATACTTCCGGTGAAGCATTTACTATAGTCTGCCTTGAATCATAGTCACACTTTATCACCCATCCTACTACCTGACAAATATTAAGCTTGCTTTCAGAGCATGCTATTTGTTTATTCTCCTTTTACTTTGTGTCTCCCAAGTTTCTTGGAGCAGTATCTTCAGCATAGCGGAAGATCAATAAATGTTGAAATGAATGTTAAGTATCATAACAGAAAAGAATAGCATTTCAGATGCATATATTAGTATTAATTTCAAATGTGGTTAGTAAAGCTACTAATCATCTTACTTGCCCTATGAGTTTCAAACTATAAAGTATTTTGAATCTTCAAGGCATACTTTTCAGAAGATCCAAATTATTTTACTTTATTTTTCTTAGCATGAGGAAATATTGCATTGAAATGGCGGAAACAAAAAGCCACCTATACATTCAATCCTGTCCTAGGTAGAGTTACTTTAAAATTCTGTTTTTTCATAAAACAGTTTTGTATGTACCTCTACAAAAAGCTAAGAACATGGAAATTTAATAAACCACACAGAAATTCATGCTGCCTGAATAATATCCACATTTACTCAGAATATAGTATTTTTTCAGAAAATTCAGAATTATTTTTCCTAAGAAAAAGGTATTACTTCATATTGTTACAAGGTATTAGGTAACACTGAATTCTAATCAACTCCTAAAAACGTTTGGCGCATCTGTTGCCTTGTATGTTTCTTGCTTTGTTATATATTAGACAGTCCCTTAATAGCAGTGGGCTATTATTATTACATAGTGCATTATTTTAAAACTGCATTATTGAACAGTGTTGTGCTAATTGCATTTTGTCTGCAAAAAATACAGAGTGTTTAGTGGAATTTAGTAATAGGCTTCATTTTTATTTCCAGGGCACTAAAGAAAGCTTGTCATTACAGTATACTAATAATTAAACCGTGGATAATTTAAATATAGCAAACAACTGTTGATGACTCATCAACTCTGCCTCTGCCACACCACAAAATTCTAACAACCTGCCACTTAGAAAGTTCCTGTTGATATGTAAATAAGTGGTTTTGCTTCTTAGCAGTAAGAATCAAGCCACTCAAGCAGTTGATGTGGGAACTCAAACAACGGAAAGATAAGAGCCCAGCTGCAGGTCTTTCTGTTATTTCAGATACTATTCAAGAGTTTGCCTAAGAAGGTTTTACCTCTCATTCCTCATTTGAAACCACTAGAAGTTATCCATGAGAGGACCAAAAATGTTTCAATAAAAGGCAAAACAGAAAATCACATAAATTAAAAACTGGCAAAGAAACATTCATCTTTCTCAAGATAGGTGGAAATATGAGGTCTTTTAGTGTTATAAATGGTTAGTCCTTTGGTGAGCCTTGCAAACTGTAGATGAGTGAATCTGAGCCATTTTATCTGAACTTAGCTTTCAGAATTTCAAGTTAAATTCAACTTTTATCACAAACAACTGTAAAACACTGTGATGTTGATGCAAAGGCCAGAGACCTCATTGATAAAAACTGCTAATTACATAATATTTATGTCCACTATTCATTCTTGGCACACTTCTGTTTCAAAGCCTACATATTATTCTATTTTCATTCTGCTCTGATGCCTATGCCACATCTAGTTAGGGAAATTTTGTTCTGAGAATGATGTCAATGCAATTTCCAGGAGAGCAGGAATCTTTGTCAATGTTATTTAATTATAAATACCAAGTAAATAATGCAATACCTGGAACATAATTGGTGCTCAAAAAATGTTCATTGAAAGAAGTTTGGACAAACAGAAGGGTGAAAGGAAGAGATGCCTAATGGAGAAAGGAAGGAAGGAAGGAAGGAAGGAAGGAAGGAAGGAAGGAAGGAAGGAAGGAAGGAAGGAAAGAAGGAAGGGAGGGAGAGACGGAGGGAGGGAACAAAGGTTTATTGATCTATTAATTATTCTTTTTCCTGAGCCTGTAGTCTCTTTGACAGCAATATATCTGTGTTAGTCCATTTCCATACTGCTATAAAGAACTGCCCAAGACCAGGTATTTATAAAGGAAAGAGGTTTAATTGACTCGCAGTTTACCATGGCTGGGGAGGCCTCAAGAAACTTACAATCATGGTGGAAGGTGAAGAGGAATCATGGCACCTTCTTCACAAGGTGGCAGGAAGGAGAAGTGCAAGCAGGGGAAATGCTAGACCTCTATAAAACCATCAGATCTCATGAGACTCACTCAATATCACAAGAACAACATGGGGGAAACTGCCCCCATGATCCAATTACCTCCACCTGGTCCCACCCTTGACACATGGGGATTATGAGGATTACATAAATGAGATTTGGGTGGGAACACAGAGCCAAACTATATCATAAAAAGTTCACATTATTTAACATTTAGATATTATAGGATAATTTTGACAATCTGATGGACAAACAGGGTTTGGGGTGTGTTTAATATTTCTCAGGGTCATTTTAGTGTCATTCTGTCTGCTATATATGAAGATTTATATAAAATTAAAGCTACATCTGACCAATATTAGTAAGAATTCAAAGACTTTTAACTAGAGTCTCCCTGTGGAAAGGTACATGGACTCAGGTTGGTACCCAGGTTAAATTTTAAAAAATTACAACATATCAGGCTTCTATCATAAACCACCACACAGTGAAGAACTACTTAGTGGATGACTCATTACGTATGAGAGTTTTATTGCATTTTTTGCATTAATCCAACAGATGAATGAAATATCACTTTAAGATACAAAAAAAAACCAGACTTAAGCTATATGCAAATTCATTTCTCTTCAGCTCTGTTTAGCAGAACGTTTTTCAAAATAATGTCACACCTGCTGTGTGAACATGTTATTCTCCAGGCACACAAAATTAATTACTTATTAACATCATATTCACAAAAACCTCCAGGCATGTCTTTAGGGGAAAAAGGAGAAATGAATGTGTAGCTGAGCTCAGTCAAAGGAGAGAAAAGTAAAAACATGGTAAGCTTTAAGTAAAGTTTTAAAATAAAATTGACAGGGAATTCATTTAAATTTTATCATTTAAGTGTAAAACATGAAAATAATTTTGTTGACCAAAAAGATAGCAATGAACAAATATTGAAATAGATGGCTCTAAACCACTCACTTAAAGTAAGTGTTTGCTGTTTTCAGAGGTTAATAACCCACAGTTTGAGGGTCAAAGCAGTTCACAGTATAAAAGCAGTACAAGGCTATAGTATCTACCCTATAGTGGATGAGGGCATTGCACCTCCATTAAGAGTGTCTGGCTTAGAATCAACTCCCTCATTTTTTGGTTGTGTGACCTTCAGAAACCTTTCTATCCCAATTTCTATATGCTGCACAACAGAGAGAGGAATATATTTATCTCTTGGATTTATGAGGCCTAAATACATACAAAGCTCTTATAACAGTGCCTGGCAAAGAATAGTAGTTCACAAACACCAGAGTATGGCTTGTGGATCAGAAGGAGGTCAAATTAGAAGTAACAAGACCACTTAGAAGTCCAAGTTGTATTGCTTCTTTCTCCTACGTTCTGTTAGCTCACTCCAATTCCTGGAGTTAAAACCCAGTTTAAAACAGACACTAGATCATTACTGGGATTTTTGCATATCAATTTTTATGTAGAGTTAATGAATACCAGACAAAAATTAAATAACATAGAACATCAAAAATAATTTAGGCTAAATTTTTATTATGTTCTTTAAAAGAATAAATTAACATTCATTATCACTGTGATTATAGTAACGTGAATACAATTGCAAATTTATCAATATACACAATTTATTATTTTCATAGCTTCATTCATGAAGAACTACATATACATATTTCCTATAAAATCCACAATGGGATTTATGCATTTTGGTTCAAAAGACAACAACATATCCATAGTTAATTAGACTGATTTGTGCAATGTATCCTTTGTTTGCAGCCAAAGGATATAAAATCTTAAAAGTTTACCCAGGAGGATATTAGAAGGTGAATTTCATGAGCATAAAACTTACATCAAAGTATTGCCACTAATATCACTAGCAAGTCATTTCAATAGTTCTTCATTAATTCATTTATCCATTTCTTAGATATATATTAGGCAAATACATTCTGTCAGTTCCTATGTTTAAAGTTGGTAATATAAACACAAATCAGATTCAAAAAGATAGTCACATGATAAAATAATAATTATGTTTAAATATGTCAAGTAAGTCAAGAAAGAGCAGAAAAAAGAATATTTATCTCGATTCTAGGTGGTAGAAAAGACTGAGCAAAGTGTAAACATTCCTGCAAATTTTAAAGGATGACTAGGAATTTTCCATAAATAATGAATGCCAAGAGCTCATCTAGCTCTAAAATTCTGTGATATAAATGCTTTCTGAGTGAAATAATGTATTCCTTAGGTCACTGCTTCTTGTTCTCTAAGAAAAGCAAGGTGAGGCAACTTGCAAAATTGCATTAGATTTCTTGTAAGTTTTAGCTAACCTTCCTGTTACCAATGTTACTTTTAAAGTTAGTATGATATGCAGAGTGTATGCTGACTATTGACTGATATTGTTTAAAACAATGTTCCATTGATTTCTGCTATTTCATTCAGGTAATTGATAATATCTGAAAAAAATTATTGTTTCCCCCTCCCAATGTATGACTATTACAATCTACTATAATTTATTTCAAATTTATCATAAAGCATTAAAAATATTGCAGATGTGTTTTATAATATCCATTAATATGCTATTAATGCAATAAAAAATTCATATGGGAAATAAAGACGTAAAAGCCCCCAAACATAAAAAATAACAACTACACAAATATTTCATAATGCTCAATCACTCTTAATAGGAAACTTTCCTTTCTGCTTTTAAATTCTACTTAAAAAAAAAATAACTGAATTAATCAAAGAGTGGTGATTCTACAGATGTGCATCTGTATCTACAGAAAAATGATGATTTTATTGTTGGTCTTCTTCAATAAGTTCAAAATAATCACATGGTAATTGAGTGTCAATTCCATCTTTTCTAACAAAAACAGAGTCATGAAATAGGATTAGAGCTGAACAGTTCAAATGCAGAGAAGATATTTTCCACTATTCAGATTTGGTATTATTGAGAAACACTTTACTCTGTGTGTCACACTCACTTTAAAATCAAAATGAGTTATATGAATTAGGCTAACATATTTATCATTGTTGACACAGTTAAGATCTCAATCCATATAGTAGAATAATTAAAATTTGACATATGGGAAATTATAGAAATATAACTTCTATAATTAATTATTTCCCACATCCAGTAAGTACAACACAAGTGGAAGAAGGGCAAATGAATGTTCTGTGGAGTCAGCTGAGACAGTGAGTGTCACAATGACTGAGAAGAGGCACAACATCTTAATCTGTTACTGCTTTACGCTTCTGCGATTTAGCTCTTAAGAAATTATCATCATGACTGACGACAGAAGGAAACAATAGGGCAGAAGAAGGTTTGTTTGGAAGAATGCTTTATGATATGAAAAGAGCCCAAGTTTTAACTAAATTATTGGCAATGCTGTTCTAAAACAAAGACCAATTCCATACCTAATAAGACAATGATAAACTTTAAAACTTTTGGACATTAGCAAAGTGTGTAATTTATATGCATCCTCTTAAATAATTTTGCCAATATTTCTCATATCTCCCTTAAATAGGAAAAACACACAAATTGACTACAAACAGATGATACTGTTGTTCGTATTTATTGTTTGATGATTTGGGAAGATAGAAAAGACAAATAACAATGTTTTCACTCCTATTTGTCTTCTTTTGCAAAGGCTAATCCTATGACATGAGATCAGTATTCTTAGAGATAAAGCTCTTTCAATCATGTAGGTTTTTCTCTCGTGTAGGTTATACATAGATATATATGTTTAAAAGATTAAAAGATATTTCTTTTCATATATATACTTATGTGTGTGTGTGTGTGTACGTGTGTGTGTGTGTATATATATATATGCCACATGTCATTATGGATAATGAGGCTATGCTCACCATCATATGTAAACAACTCCAAAAATTCTGACTTATACTTTGAATAATAATGATAATAATGGTAAGGAAAATTCATTCCTTGCTAATTCAATGTACTAGTAAGTCTTAATGTATTAAGTATCCTATTTTCTAAGAGGCATTTTGGCATAAGTATCAGATAAAGTAAAATACTTTCTTTTTAAACTTTCTAGGAATAAGATTGTCACACAGCTGTAATGGTTAATACTGTCAACTTGATTGGATTGAGGGATACAAAGTATTAATCCTGGGTATGTCTGTGTGGGTGTTGCCAAAAGAGATTAACATTTGAGTCAGTGGGCTGGGGAAGGTAGACTCACCCTTAATCTGGGGGCACAATCGAATCAGATTCCAGTGAATATAAGGCAGGCAGAAACACATGAAAAGGAGAGATAAGTCTAGCTTCCCAGCCTACAGCTTTCTCCAGTGCTGAATGCTTCCTGCCCTCGAACACTGAACTCCAAGTTCTTCAGTTTTGGGACTCAGACTGACTCTTCTTGCTCCTCAGCTTACAGACAGCCTACTGTGGGACCTTGTGATTGTTAATACTTAATAAACCCCCATATATATATAAATATCCTATATCCTATTCTATTAGTTCTGTCCCTCTAAGAGAACCCTAATGCAACAGCTAACCCTGTGTAAATACTGTGAAGATTTAAGATAATTTTTAAAGTATAATTAATGTGCTTAAAATTCTCTGGTAGTAAAAATGTACATTTTCATAATTGATATTTATTTTTATATTTGAATTAATTGCTTTATTATGCCAAATGGTAACATTACATTGAAATTACAAGAACTGCCAATATTCCATGCCTAATTGGCCCTTAGACAAAAATTTATTTTACACACTCAATTTATTTTATACTCTCTACCTCCTGAGTTTCATTATATCTTTGTTTTGGAAAGATATCCAATTCATAAATGGTATTTACTTTGGGCTGAGAAAGAACAAGAGATCACTGCACTTGATTATGAGATTCCAATCTGTACAACAACACTTCATTGCAGTGCTTCTTTGAAATCAAAAGTATCCCAATCGTTGTATCACCAAACAACTTATTACTTAAATCTATCTCTTTTAAAACTGGATTATGATTCTGATTTGATTGAGTTCTATTTGCTGTGGGGGTAATTTTTATCCTATAGTGACAAAAATCTACATTTCAATCCATTTTAACATCTGTAAATGACTTATACTAACTAGGTTTAAATATCTTCATACCTACAACCAATTCAGTTACATTCTGTTTTTTTGGAATCCTCTGGATAATTTTTTTAAAATTTTATTTTAGGTTAGGAGGTACATGTAAAGTTTTGTTGCATAGGTAAACACGTGTCACAAGGGTTTGTTGTACATATTACTTCATCACCCAGGTAATAAGTCCAGTACCCAATAGTTGTCTTTTCTGCTCCTCTCCTTCCTCCCACCCTCCCCACTGAAGTAGACCCCAGGGGGTCTGTTGTTTCCTTCTTTGTGTTTTAATTTCTTATTATATAGCTCCCACTTGAAAGTGAGAATACGCAATATTTGGTTTTCTGTTCCTGCATTAGTTTGCTAAGGATAGTAGCCTCCAGCTCCTTCCATGTTCCCACAAAAGACATGATCTAGTGCTTCTGTATGGCTGCATAGTCAACTGGATAATTCTAAAACTGAATTAGCTCCATTCAGACCTATGGCTAAGAGATGACTGTTTATATTGTTTATATAGTTGTTCTCAGTATATGCAGGAGATTGAATCCATGACTCCTGCTTATACTACAATCCCCACATATGCAAATCCCACAGTCAGCCCTGTGGAAATGGCATATGAGAAAACGCCCCTTGTAAATGCAGGTTTCTCATTGTGTGAATACTACGTTTAAAATGTGTGTTTGGTTGACAAAAGTCTGTGAATGTGTATACCCGAGCAGTTCAAAGCTGTGCTCTTTAAGGACAAACTGTATTTGTAAAATGTGGCTAGTATATCATAAGAGAAGGTAAAAATTTTGAGATAAGAATTTTTAATCTAAAAAAATAGGGTTTATTGCAATACAATATTATTTTTAATGAAAGGGCTTTTTGTTTTGTCAACAGAAGACTCATATATTACACTTCTAGAATTTAACTAAAACCAAAGAGAGTGTACATTGTCCACTAGGATAAGATTTTAATAGCTCACAATAATTCTGTAAATAATTTTAAAATTCTCAAACATCAGAATCTCAATTGAATCTCATAACTGTATCCTCCTTAAATTCAGTATGCAAATTAAAAGTTTAGTCAAAACTAGGGAAGAACAGATCCAAAAAAATCACATGTAACTAATGGCTACTTACAGAGGTCAATTTGCCTAGATTCCTTTGGGAAATATGGAATATTGTGGGCTTTTGCTAGAACTCATTTTGCATTCTGCTTTTGAGCTCTCTGGGAGAATATGTGAAGAGGAATTTGTTGTTGTTAAGTTCCAGAAGATACTGAAGTAAGGATATTTCCAACACAAAAGAGAGACTTCAAGTTATAACCCAGTATGGAAGATAAGGGTAGGATGAGAAGAGAGGAGTCTTGGAGTAGCAGGTGGGATGAGGAGATAGTCTGGAAAAGGATATCAGTTAACCATGAGCTAATAGAGACTCATGGTTAGTAACATTAGGAACATCAAGATGTTAAGGAGAGTTTAATGAGAGCAACTCAGTGATGTGCCATGTATTAGAAGGGCTTTGAATAAAACAGTTCACAAGAGCTGTCTTTGTAAAAAGCCATGTAGCCCTGGCACAACCATGTATTCTGATTTGTTCTACATCATTGCCATTTATACCACTTATGACAGTAAAATTGATAATAGCATCCCCATTTGCTCTCCAGTATTTTTCCTGGATTGGATGATTAAATGATATGGTTAGTTTTAGGTGAAGAGCAAACCCTGAGAGAATGTTTTGTATGCTAAGTGATTTATTAATGAAATGCTCCCAGAGGAAATGGGTAAAGGAAGAAGAGCAGAGAAGGAAAGGAGAAGTCAAGGAGGATACGAGTCCATGCAGTTTTACTGAAGATGGCTTTTACTTAGTCGTTCAAGGGATGTCGGAATAGAAAATACACCACAGAGATTATCCGAAAATGAGGCAGCGGAGCTGGGTTTCATAGGGACTGGGTGCCCTAGTCACTTGCTAAGTGTACCCCCAAGCACTTTAGGAGTAAGTAAAATGACTTCAGCAGCTAAGGACGGTCCTCTAAGAAAGAACCTCAGTATTGGATATGAAAAGCACCACAAGGCTGAAGGAGGAAGGCACAGAGTGTTAAATAGAAACAGGAGATCTGGATAAAGCATCAACAGTGTTCACTGCCATCACTCGATGTGGCAGCCTCCAGATGATTCACCAAAGAATCATATTCTGACCCATCCAATATAAGACTATTTAATTAAACTAGATTCCAAGGATAAGATTTAGGGGAGCCTATGAACCTGAGGAAATTGTATAATTGATTTTTTAATGTCTGCTTATATCTGCATATTTGTAGAGACAGAATACTATCTTCCGATTATCACAATAGTCCATAGTCTATGTGAAACTCTGCAGACATTGCAGGAGAAACGGAAAGAAAAGTCAGTGTCTTGTGCAATCCATTTGAATAAAGATGACTCTTTAGGGAAAGAAAGAATTGGCCCAATTCACCAATAACCTCATGTGGAAATAATAGATTTTTACATTGTTTGTATATACCCCTCAGAAGTAAAGAATCCATCAGCCGGGGAACCTAATGGTGTTGGAACCTCAGAATCACATCCTGGCCTTAAATCTGTTATCATGATGTTGAATTTTTATCTGACTCTTATATTTCTGAGGAAGGATTTATCTGGGCAAATGAGCATTATAAAGAAATGGTTCTTTTTCTCTTGCCAACCTATCAGTAGACTACAGATATAACCAACAACCGATAAACCAAATTGTCTAAAGAACCTTTGAGAGGCTGCAGAAATATGAAATAAGATACTTTCAAAAATAAGTTAGCAAACTTTTTACATTTTTGTTACTAAGAGCCTATATACATTTTGGATAACTCTTTTAAATGAAGTAGTTCAACACAGATGCTAACTACTCCAATAATAAGTAATTTATTATTTTCTCTTTGTATACTTCAGCCCAAGAATCGCGGATACCTCTTGATTCTTACTTGTCTGGCCATACCTTAATAGTGTGACCTTAGTCTTTGTTTATTTACTTCTGAGACATTTAGCAACTTCTCAGTATAAGAGTTGCAAAAATAAAGTTGTTCTTTCTGACTAGAATCTCTAGTTTTCCTCTCTCAAATGGTTTTCATTCCACCTTGAACTGTAAAATACATTATTCTTAATTAACATTTTATAGTTTAACTTAAAAGCATTTTCTACCTAGTTTTCTGGCCTCTCAAGTTTTCATTGCCTTGCTACATTCCATACCACTTAATGAGAAACAAAGGTCATATTCAAATATGAAAACTAATGATTAAATTAAAAAGAAACAATAAAAACTAAATAATTATATGTCTGCCAAAATAAATTTTAAGGATTGAATAATGAGTTGAAATAAATGATCAAGATGAAGAGAGTCTATGACATTTGCCTAACATTTGCTTTATGATACTTTACATTTATAATCATATTTCTCCCTCATCAAATTCAAAGTTTGTATTACCAATATCTGTCATAATTTATACTGTATTTCTGCCATCATTTCCTGACCTTTCCCATCCATAAAGCTTTTTCACATGGATTGATTTGATAAATTATCTATGTTTTATTTTCTTTCATATCACCTGTTAGTCATATGCTCTAATTCTTTTATGCCATCCTTTCTTTTTAAAGCAATTTCTAGGAAACACTACTTAGGCTTCAAAGATTCTGATCTAAAATCAGCAGTATTCATAACACCCAAGAAGTTAGATCAGACAGGGTCAATGCAACATGAGGATGTGCTCTACTTTTCAACTTTTATACTGAGAGTCTTGTGTATCCTAAACATCTCTTCCATTCACCAGCCCTTGCTCCTCCTCCAATGCAAACCTGGTAAATATTAAAATCATGAAAATTTTGTCACTTGTAGGGAATATTCCAGAGACAAGCCAGAAAATTGCTGTGGAAACCAAAGGTGGGAGCCTAAGAGATATCCTATGTTCTTGCAGAGTGTTTGAATTTTAAAAAATGATATGCACTTCTTCATCCTGGTTCTTAATGCTGACCTACTCTCTCCTTGTAAACTTTGTCTATTAAAATAAAACATTATAAAATAAACAGAATCATTAAGAAATTATAAATCATCTAAACATAGTTCAAAAAAATTATCCAGAATTTTTCTAACCCTCCTGGAATTGGCTCAGCAAGTTGTAAAGTATTTTCAATGCCGGCTCTGTGCTGTGTTTGGCAAGTGGCAGAATAAGTCTGATGCAATTAAACTTTAGAAATATTAAGATATTGCTATGTTCATTTCAGATATATTTTAGTGGAAGATATATTTTAGTGGAATATTGGGAGTGGGTTCTATAGAAATATTAATTATTTCTTCTGATAATTATGATCATGGTACCAAGGATAAATTAAAGAATAGTCTTATAACACATAGATTAAATGTTCTGGATAGAGAATTTGGTTACAAGACTAAGCATTTATCATCTGATGTTCCATTCACAATATCTTGCCTCAGTAAACCCAATACATCTTCAGTCCCAAAGACTGAATAAAATATTCAGCCAAGGTGAATAGTTTTTAACAATTCATTTACTTCTTATTTTATTTTAACATTGCAAGAGTTCTATCCCCTTGTCAATCTTTTTATCACCAGGCTTTTTGCCAATTTTTCTACTTCTGTAATGGAAGGCTTTTTTATGAACTTGGGCACATATGTTTGGGGATCTCTCTAACAAAAATCATAAAACCCATGTTGTCTGGTGGCCAAAGAAGTCATATAATGAGAAAAGAGTCAGTCCCAAAACCTAGAATCTCAGATTTTTAAGTAAAGGAAGTAATAGATCATAAAAAGCTGGTTCATTCAAAGACATTGTTCTAGCACTCAACACAACCATTTGCAATCATTTACGATCATGATATTTGAACACAATGCAAATGAAAATAAAGAAATGTGGGTGTTATTTACATTTTTTAGCTTTTTCAAGAAATAGAACTCTAAAAGGCATTTTGTGACAATATCAAATACTGACAAGGATGTGGAGCAACAGGGGGTCTTATTTAGTGCTAGCAGAAATGCAATGTGGAAGACAGTGTGGCGTTTCTTAGAAAATTAAACATACTTTTTACCATACAATACACTAATTGCGCTCCTTGGTATTTATCCAAACACGTTGAAAACTTATGTTTACACAAAAACTGGCACAGGGATGTTTATAGAAGCCTTATTCATAATTGCCAAAACATGGAAGCAACCAAGATATCCTTCAGTAGGTGAATGGATAAATAAACTGTGGTACATATAGACAACAGGATGTTACTCAGTCCTAAAACAAATGAGCTGTCACAGCATAAAGAGACACGGAGGAACCTCAGACACCATCACTAAATGAAAGAAACAAATCTGAAAAGGCTACCTGCTGTATGGTTACAACTGTATCACATTCTGGAAAAGGCAACATTACTATGGAGACAGTATTTATACTATGTATAATACATATAATAGCACTGTGGAGTATCTATACTATGTATAATAGTACTGTGGAGTATTTATACTATGTATAATTAATAGTACTGTGGAGTATTTATACTATGTATAGTACTACTATACATATTGAATAAAGTTCAATGTTCATTGAATAAAGGACATCTTTAATAAGATTTAAGCTGGCATACCCAGTGTAGCACAAGTATTGGTGAATGGAGATATGAAAGTAGAGAAAGAGTGTTGCAGGCCGAAAAAGTGAGGGTCATGATCAACTCAGTATACCACTGGAGGCTATATGAGTAAACAGCAAACTGTTATCATAAATGCAGAATGTTGGCAAACTGACAAACTGCATCTCCCTCCCAGAAGGAACGCTGAGGGCAGTCATGCCCCGAGCGCAGTGTTCCTTGTGATTAGACACATCTGAAGCCTGTTAGCAATAATGTGAACCTGTGATCAATCAAGCAGCTGACCAATCGTTACCTCCTGCTCCCTGCTCTTTCTACCCAATAAATACAAAGGGCTGTTGAGGCTCAGGTGGCTGCCCTTGCTCACTAGAAGCAGGGACCCCTTTTCTTCCCTGGACCCCTTCTTTAAAACAGTTTCTTTTGCTTTAAGTTTTCATTTCTCATTCGTCCTCCTTCGCTCAGTCCCGTAGTAACTGTGGCAAACCGTGGCAAAAGACAGCTGGATGTGGTGGCTCGTACCTGTAATCCCAGCACTTTGGGAGGCTGAGACAGGAGGATCACTTAAGCTCAGAAGTAAAAAATATATATATATATTTTTAATATAAATAAATAAATATATTCAGGCATGATAACACATGCCTCTAGTCCCAGCTAATTGGGAAGCTAAGGTAAGATCATCGCTTGAGCCCAAGAGGTCAAGGCTGCAGTGAGCCCAGTCCGCATCACTGTGCTTCAGCCTGAGTGACAAATCAAGACCCTGTCTCAAAAAAAAAAAAAAAAAAAAAAAAAAAAAGTAGAGAAAGAAGAAATGTGCTATTCAAGATGACAACAGGCAGTGAATTTAAAACTTTTTTCAAATAAGTTTGGGAAACTGTTTTTTTGTGACAGCTACTTATAACGTCTTTTACTATGCTAAATACATTTTGTGACTTTCAAACAGACTTTATATCACGTAAGATCTCCAAACTTATTTGATAATAAACTAATTTTTGTGGAAGCATCTCTTGAAGTCAGAAACTGGCTGAACAAGCTTTTGAAAGCTCTTATTTTCTATGCTATTTCCATTTGGTCTTGGGAACCGTAATATTTGATAGATAAAATTCACCCTGCCAACATGCTAGAACTTAAAAAAGTAAATGAGGCAGAGCTCCTACATTAACAACTTTAGCTTCTGTGTATGAATGGGGGAAAGGGCAAACATTTACAATACAGCTTAGCGAATGATATGATAGTGATATACACAGAGTAACAATTAATGAAATACATATAAAGTTATCATTGATCTATATCAGGAGTCATCTAACTATAGACCATGGGCAAAACTATCTTGAATCATCAAGGCTGGGCATGGTGGCTCAAGCCTGTAATTCCAGCACTTTGGGAGGTCAGGGCAAGAGGGTCACTTAAGGCCAGAAGTTTGAGACCAGCTTGGGCAACATAGTGAGATCCAGTCTTTAAAAAAGAAAAAAATTAGCCAGGCCTGGTGGCATATGCCTATAGTCCTAGCTACTTAGAAAGCTGAGGCAGGAGATTTCCTGAGCCCAAAAGTTCAAGGCTACAGTGAGCTATGACTGCACTACTGCACTCCAGCCTGGGTTACAGAGTGAGATTCTGACTCTTAAAAATTATATATATCTTGCATTGCTTGTTTCTGCAAATAAAATGTTGTTGGATTAAAAGCATGCACATTCATTTATTTATTGTCTATGGCTGCTTTGGCAGAGTGAGTAGTGATGGCAAACCATCTGGACCACAAAACCTAAAATATTTATTATCTGGCCCTTTATTAAAATGTTTTTGCCAACTTGATAGATGTAAAAATAACTCACTGTAAGTCATGAGTGCTGTAACTTATGGAAATAAATGAAGCCTTATGGAGAGTTTGTTAATTAATCGAGAATATTATTTCATCAGACAATGTGTGTGGTTCATAAAACATGGCCAAATACTGGTGCATCCTAATTTGGTAGGATGAATCCCCGTTCAGAAGTCAGGAAACTCATCTTCTTGTTTTTCTCATGTAAAATAGACTATTGGACTACAACAATATGAAATTTTCTGCTAGTTCTAAAATGTTATATTTATGTTTACTTAATACCTATCTTGGTTAAACCTTAAACCATTCTAGGGGTTTTGACAAATGTATAATGATGTGTATACACCATTATATTATCATACAGGATAGTTTCACTGCCCCCAAAATCCTTTGTGATTCCACCAGTAATATCTTTCTCCCCCTAAGCCCTTGGCAAACACTGATCTCCACAGTACTACTATGTAAAAGTGGCTCTAATACAAAAAGTTTATCAGATGATAAACTAAGCATTTATCATCTGATGTTCCATTCACAATATCTTGAATAAAGGACAATGTGAACATTGAATAAAGGATAATGTGAACATTGTCCTTTATTCAATGAACATTTTTAAAAGCATTTGAAGTCTTTTTTAAAAACAGAAATTTGGTTTTTAGAGTAGTTCATAAAAAAATTGAGTGAAAGTACAGAGGGTTCCTATATACCCTTGACCAGCCCACATCCACAGCCTCTCCCTCTATCAACAGTCCTGACCACAGTGATACACTTGTCACAACTGGTGAACCTACATTGACTCATGATTATCACTCAAAGTCCATAGTTTCCATTAGGATTCACTCTCTGTGTTACATCAGTTGCATTAGTTGCATTAGGATTCACTCTCTGTGTTGCACTTTTATATTGAATTTTCCATTGAGAGCAAATTATTAAATTGTGCTCTGCATAGAATTCAAAACAATAAAAGGGAGAATACTAAACTAAAATCAAGAATGGTGGACCCTGTAACTTCGTAGTTTTTTGTTTTTTTTTTCCCTCACTTCATAGGAACAAATAGATTTTTTTTTTTTTAAGTCTTTGGTGAAAGGCCAGAGATTTTCATAGAAACTGGTGGGTGAGAGACTAGACAAAATTTTATGTTACGAAAACTAAGTCTATTAATTTTTAGTCAAATAGCAATGAGGGCTTTTTTTTTCTATCTGAAAGTACCATATTCAGAAATACTAGTAGAATGAAACAATTGGTTTTACTTACTAAATTTACTATCAATTTCACTTAACTGCCCATTTGTTTAAATAAATTATTTTGAATCATAATACCAAATCTGTGTTCCTTTCTCCTTGGGTTGTTATGCTGTCACTTTTCATTTATTTCATCTAAATTCAAAGGCTCATTGTAAATGCATGAATAATGCAGCTGTTTCCATTAAGGCATTTGATTTTTTTAATTAAATATTTTTGCCTGAAGCAGATGATATGTTTTAAAATATCAGTAGTAACAGCATTTCATTTTAGAATGTCTGGTGCTATAATTTTTCTTCTTTCATTAAACACCTTATGAAGAAGCCAAAGTTTTTCATATAATATCTCAAACTAATTTCAAGTCATTATTGAAATAAATAATTCTTAAATCTGCCTATCATGTTTTTCAACGGTTTTAAAAGCTAAAGCTTAAATGTAGCATGTGATTGCTATTTTAATCTTAACCCCAATTTTTATAAAAATCAGATATCTATTAATTCTAACTATCGCAAAATAATATAGATGGATCATCTTTCAATTTTTTATTTGGTGCATAATAATTTTATAGATTTATGGGGTAGATATAATATATTGATACACCCATTCAATGTGTAATGATCAAATCAGAATGTTTAAGATAACCATTATCTCAAATGCTTATCATTTCTTTGTGTTGGAAACATTTCAGATCTTCTTTTCTAGCTATTTTTAAATATACAATACATTGTTGTTAACTATAGTCAACCCACCATTCTAGTGTTTACCCTACTGAACACTAGAACTTATTTCTTCTATCTAACTGTATGGTTTACCCATTAATCTACCTTTCCTTGTCCTCCCCACCACTTTTCCCAGCCTCTGATAACCCTTATTCTACTTTCTACTTTCAACCTCCATAAAGTCAACTTTTTAAGCTTTCATATATGATGGGGACATGTAATATCTGTCTTTCTGTGCCTGGCTTATTTCACTTAACATAATGTCCTCCAGTTCCATCTATGCTGCTGCAAATGACAGAATTCCATTCTTCTGATGACTGAATTTTATTCCATTGTGTATATATATCACCTTTAATTCATCCATTTGTCTATGAATGAACACTTAGTTTGATTCCACATCTTGGCTACTGTGAATAATGCTGCAATAAATGTGGGGGTGCAGGTATCCCTTTGATATACTGACTTTTCTTTCCTTTGGATAAATATCCACTAGTGGGATTGCTGGATCATCTGGTATTTCTATTTTTAGTGTTTTGAGAAGTCTCCCTACTGTTTTCCATTATGCTATTTTACATTCAAATCAACAGTATGTAAGAATTCAGTTTTCTCAACATTCTTGCCTCATTTATTATTTTTTTTTCTTCTTCATTTTTTTGGTGTGAACCCGGGAGGTGGAGCTTGCAGTGAGCCAATATCTCACCACTGCACTCCAGCCTGGGTGACAGCACGAGACTCCGTCTCAAAAAAACGAGGGGGGCCCACGTGAGAACAATGGTCATGAAATCAAAGTAAGCCCACTCAGTATGGTCTTTTTGCTTTTCTCCATGGGTACAGAAACAGAATAGAAGTCGAGCAGAATTAAGGAGGGGAATCTGTGTAATTTCCAACAAACTTCAGGAGAGGAAATAGCAGCTTTGAATAACTGGTTAAATCTGGAAGATATTAAGGTCATATTGTGTAAGACCGTTCCTTCTTCCCTTTTTTAATCCCGTAGCCTGATGCTGGAGGTGTCAGAAACAGCAGCTAGCAAGTTGGGAGGGGATTTTACAGCCTGCAAAAGAAACTGGACTCTCCTGATCATTCCTAACTTCGCGTTTCTAAATTAAAATTGGCATTATCCAGAAAAAAAGATTTAATTTTGGAATAAGTTGGAAATTGTGTATTATATTATGCTGGGCTGAGTAATTATTATATATTTACATATTATATAATTGGGAGTTTTTATAATGATGGACAGGGCCTAGCAAGAACTTTGGGACCTTTCCAGAGCAGATTTGAAGGAACATTTGATGAAAAGATGTAATATAAATTCCACATGCTTTAAAAATTTTTAGCACATGTTTCAAATATTCAGTTACTATAAAGAGATTGTAGTAGGGAGAATTCTAACATTTGTCTGCCTCCAAGATTTCCTCACTCTCATTATTCACTCAAACGCTGTGGAGAGGGATTTCATGGATGTAACTGCTGTCTTAATTCAGCTGGCCTTACGATAATAGAGATTAGGCCTGACCCAGTCATGGGAGACATTTAAAAGCAGGATGTTTCCCTGCTTTTAATGATCACAGCTAATTGCAGCATCGAACTCCTGGACTTAAGGAATCCTCCCACTTCAGCCTCCAAAGTAGCTAGGATTTTAGGTTTGAACCATCATGACTGGATCACTAAATATCATTTTAAAGCCACTGTTTCAACTCAAGCTGAAGCTCTGGTATTCCACAGTTGTTTAAACACTTTCACATCTTATGTAACAGCATTGAAAGGCCTTTCCTCTTTTAATACCATCACTGTGTCAATTATTCCATGTCTCCAGTTCAGTTGTTCAGTCTCATGTGAGCTCTTTGTTAGTCTTCATTAGTGTACTGACATTCATAACCAATTTACTTTAGATTTTAAATATGTAAAAGCCTTCGACAGAGAACACTGATATCTCTTTACCTATCATTGGTTTAATTATAGCTAATATCTCATAAGAATATAGTTTTGGAATATTTTCTTAAAGCATTTTTCACTTAGTAATGTAAATAGCCAACTGAGGGGCAGTGTTGTTTTTTTTTTAACCCCCTCCAGATTTACTGATGTATTATTGACAAAAATTGTATACATTTAAGATGCACACTGTTATGTATAGAAATACATATTCCTTTTGAAATGAATACCAAAATCAAGATAATTAACATATCAGTCACCTCACATAGTTACCATTGTGTAGTATGCATGTGGCGAGGACATTTAATATCTAATCTCTTAGCAAATTTCAAGAAGAAAATATGTTATTACTAACCATAGCACCAGGCTGTACATTCAGTCTCCAAAAGTAATTCACCTTATATCAGAAACTTTATACATTTTGACCTATATCTCTCCCTTTCCCCCACCCTCAACAACTTGTACTCAGGATTCTACTCACTGTCCTATCAGTTTGACTTTTTTAGATTACACATATAGTGATATTACACAGTATTTTTCTTTCGGTGTTGTATTAGTTCATTCTCACGCTGCTATGAAGAAGTACCTGAGAATGGGTAATTTAGAAAGGAAAGAGGTTTTATTGACTCACAGTTCCATGGGGCTGGGGAGGTCTCAGGAAACCTATAGTCATGGTGGAAGAGGAATCAAATGTGTCCTTCTTCACATGGCAGCATGAAGGAGAAGTACCAAGCAAAGGGGGAAAAGCACCTTATAAAATGACAAGATGTCATGAGAACTCTCTCACTATCATAAGAACAGCATGGAAGTAACCCCCCCGCCCTGATTCAATTACCTCCCACTGGGTCCCTCCCATGACACATGGGGATTATGGGAACTAAAATTCAAAATGAGATTTGGGTTGGGACATAGCCAAATCATATCATTCTGCTCATGGCCCCTCCCAAATCTCATGCCCTCATATTTCAAGACACAATCATACCTTTCCAGTAGTCCTCCAAAGTCTTAGCCCATTCCAGCCTTAACCCAAAAGTCCAAATCCAAAGTCTCATCTAAGTAAAGGCAAATCCCTTCTGCCTATGAGCCTGTGAGTCTGCAAAACTGAAAGCAAATTAGTTGTTTCCTAGATACAATAAGGGTACAGGCATTGGGTGAATACACCCATCCCAAATGGGAGAAACAGGCCAAAGGGGCTACAGGTCCCATGAAAATCCAAAACTCAATAGAGAGTTTAAACTTTAAAAGGGATCATTAAACTTTAAAGTTCCAAAATGATCTCTTTTGCCTCCATGTCTCACACCCAGGTCAATCTGATACAAGAAGTGGGCTCCCGTGGCCTGGGGCAGCTCTGCGCCTGTGGCTTTGCAGGGGATGGCCCCACTCCTGGCTGCTTTCACAAACTGGCATTGTCTATGGCTTTTCTAGATGCATGGTGCAAGCTGTCAGTGGATATACCATTCTGGGATCTGAAGGACAGGGCCCTCTTCTGATAGCTGTACTAGGTCATGCCCCAATGAGGACTCTGTGTGGGGGCTTCAACCCCACATTTCCCTTCCATACTGCTCTAGCAGAAGTTTGCCGTGAGGGCTCCAACCCTGCAGGAGACTTTTGCCTAAACATCCAGGCATTTCCATACATCCTCTGAAATCTAGGTGGAGGTCCCCAAACCTCAATTCTTATCTTCTGCACACCACCAGGCCCAACACCATGTGGAAGCTGTCAAGGTTTGGGGCTTGCACCCACTGAAGTGATGTCCTGAATTGTACCTTAGGCCCTTTTAGCCATTGCTGCAGCAGATGGAACACAGGGCACCAAGTCCCAAGGCTGCACACAACAGGCGAGACCTGGACCTAGCCCAGGAAACCAATTTTCCCTCCTAGGCTTACAGGCCTGTGATGGGAGGGGCTGCTGTGAAGGTATCTGGCATGCCCTGGAGGCATTTTTCATATTGCCTTAATGATGAGCATTTGGCTGATTACTTATGCGAATTTATGCAGCCAGCTTGAATTTCTCCTCTACTGCATCATTACGCTGCAAATTTTCTAAACTTTTATGCTCTGTCACCTCTTGAATGCTTGGCTGCTTACAAGTTTCTTCCACTGGATACCCTAAATCATCTATCTCTAGTTCAAAGTTCCACAGATCTCTAGGGCAGGGGCAGAAAGCCACCAGTGACTTCAGTAAAGCATAACAAAAATGAATTTTACTCCATTTCCCAACAAGTTCCTCATCTCCATCTGAGACCACTTCAGCCTGGACTTCATTGTCAATGTCACTGTCAGCATTTTGGTGAAAGCCATTCCACAAGTCTCTAGGCAGTTCCAAAATTTCCCACATCTTCCTGTCTTTTGAGCTCTCCAAGTCCCTAGGAAGTTCCCAGCTTTCCCACATTTTCCTGTCTTCTTCTGAGCCCTCCAAACTGTCCCTTACCTGGGCCTGCTACCCAGTTCCAAAGTTGCTTCCACATTTTTGGGTTTCCTTACAGCAGTGTCCCACTCCCTCAGTGCCAACTTACTGTATTAGTCTGTTCTCAAATTGCTATGAAGAAATACCTGAGACTGGGTAATTTATAAAGGAAAGAGGTTTAATTGACTCACAGTTCCACAGGGCTGGGGAGAACTCAGAAAACCTACAATCATGGCAGAAGGGGAAGCAAACACATCCTTCTTTATGTGGTGGCAGGAAGAAGTGCCGAGTAAGGGGGGGAAAGACCCTTATAAAACCATTAGTTCTCATGAGAACTCGCTATTATTACAACAGCAAAAGAGTAACCACCCCCATGATTTAATTACCTTTCACTTGGTCCCTCCCATGACTGATGGGGATTAAGGGAACTGCATTTCAAGATGAAATTTGGGTGGGGACACAGCCAAACCATATCATGTGTGTAACCTACTTCCCTTGGCAAAATGTCCTCTAGATTCATCTGTGTTGCAGCAAATGGCAGGATTTCCTTCTTTATGTAAGCCTGAATAATATTCTGGTTTATACACACATACACACACACACACACACACACACACATATACATATATATATATACACACACACACACACACTTTCTGGTTTTTATATATAGCATTTTCTATATCCATTCTTTTGTTGATGGACACAGGCTCTTTCCTTACTTTGGCTATTGTGAATAATTCTACAATAAATATCGGAATGCAAATATCTCTTCAAAATAGTAATTTTATTTCCTCTGTATGTATACCCAGAAGTGAAATTGATAAATAATATGGTCATTTTAATTTTTATGAAGCTCCATACTTTCTGTAATAACTGTACCAAGTTACATTCCCACTAACAATGTACAAGAGTTTCTTTCGCCACATTCTTTCCAATACTTGTTAGCTTTTGAATTTTTGATAATGACGATCCCAATAAGGCTGAGATGCTATCTTATTGTAGCTTTGATTTACATTTTCCTGATGATTACTGAAGTCAAGCATCTTTTCATAGACTTGTAGGCAATTTATATGTCTAATTTGCAAAAATACTATTCAGATCCTAGTGTAGTCTTTTACACAATAATTCAATCAACACATTCACATGATTTGCATACCTAAGATGCAACTGTTATTCAAGGTTGACCTTACCACAAAGCATATGGATTGAGTATCAAAATGCAATCCTATATTTAGCCCAGTAGTGTAATATATCAACTGTAGAATGCGGATATTTTTTGACCTATTGAAAGAAAAGTTAACATATTAAGTTGTGGTCTTGGGTCTTAGGTACCCTCAATGTAGATTCTCAGTCAAATTTAATGGAAAAATAATGTATCAAATCAGATCAATAGATCCAGGGAGAAAAATGAGAGTGAAAAGATTATTTTCTTAACAACTTCACAGTATAAATTTAGCCATCCAGCCAATCAGTTAAATGCAAGATATTTGTCAATTTAGATATGTGCCTACTATTTACTCTTTTAATTCTCTGTCTGTTTCTCTCTCTCTCTCTGTTTCTCTCTCTTCTCCTTTTCTTCACTCTCAGATTTATTTTCAGCCTGTGTAAAAATAAAACCCCTAGCAAACCAGTCTGTGTTCCCATATTCTTTCCCTGTCTGTCACCAACCACAACCTGAAGACATGAATTTGAATAATTTAATGGATCTGTCTATGTTTAGCTCTTTGACTAACATAGTAGTAAGGAATCCTGGAAATACATCGCAGTATTCTGTTTTACCCCCTGCTCCCACCAAACACACACCTAGGCTTTGAATTACAAGAATGAAGACGCCATTCTTATCCACTTGAATACATTAGTATTATAAAATGCTCAGTATTTCCAACTAACACTGTTCTTCAGTTACTGTGGGACTACTACTTTCATGAGTTATGTTATTACTCATAGTTTCAGAAGAATTCATGCCTGACCTGATTAGTTATTGCTTAGAAAGCAGCTCCCAGTCACAAATGAAAGCATTTTTTTTTTCTCTAGTATATATTAAGAACTGTGAAGGACATGATATTTGATGATACTTGCAAGCTTACAAGTTAGTTTGCTATAGGATCATGAATGCTGGCAGAAGACTTGAGACTCCTGGATCAGAGACAAAGGACAGTATATTACTCACAGCAGTAGCTGCAGTCAGATTATCAACATTTGGCTGAGTTTCTGAGCCTGAATTCCTATATGGCAATGCAGAGGGCCAGGTGATAACTGCACACATGATGGATTATATTACAGGGGAAGAATCATGATCTTAAAAATCTTGAGTCTTTTATAATGAGCATAATTACATTTATACTTTGCTCTGGAGGGAAACATTATGTCTTTCAAAGTTCTTCACTATAGAAGTGTCCTTGAAAATATAGTTCAGAACAATGAAAGTCAGTGTCTCTGCTCACAAGATGTGCAGAAACATGAGAGACCTATGGAGAATTGTCTCTTAAAGTGTATTAAAGTCAAAGCTAGGGGAAGAAAACAAACATTCATTATTTAAAGCTATCTTTTGCATTTCAAATAACATTTCTAAGAGTTGTTTTCTTTGGATAAAAAAATTAGATGCATATTCCATTAACTTATTCTAATCAAAGTGTATATTATTTTTTGAACTACAACTCATGTATTATAACTTATAGTGGTTTTAGAGAAATTTTTTATATATTGATCTCTGGATGCCAAACAATGATTTAAAAAGTAAATTAGATTACTCAGATGTTTGACCTCATTAATACAGACTTTTAGAGCTTCAGAAAATATCCAATTTACTGACAATTCTTCAGCATATTTTGGCATTATGCTGAGTTAGTCTTGACTCATAAAAAATGATAATAACAAGGTGATCAATATTGCATACACCATGGCCATAAAAAGCCTGGTGTCTGTGATGCCCTAAGAGATGGGTAGTCAATGAGGTAACAAAACATGGAGGGATATATTGGTTAGAGAATGTATTTTTAAAAAAGTAATGGCTAAGCTAGAGCTGTGAAAGCTAGAGCTGTGAAAAATATTATCTGGGTAAATAAGAGTCATTAATTAGGTGTATGAGTCTACTGATAAACCTATGAAAGCCTCCTTTATAGTTTGTTTTTATTATTTCTAGCACATTCTTTTGATTCTTTCTTAGATTATACATTTGTATGCTTGAATTATTCATGCATTCTTACATGTCTACTTTTTAACTATAGCCCTAAATATATTAATTATAGTTATTTTAAATTTTCTATCTGATAATTGCAATATCTTTGTCACATAAGAATCTGGTCCTGATGATTACTGTGTTTTTTCAGACACAATTTTTCTTGATTTTCGTCATGTCTTCTAATTTTTTTAAGCCAGACATATTGGGTAACAGAAACCAGACTTAACAGTGTGAGGATTTATGTTAATTTGTGTGAGGGTTGGGCTGTGTTTAATATTTGCTATAGCTCTAGGTACCACAGACTTTGAGATTCTCTAATGTCCTTGTTTTTGTTCCCTGTTTCTCTTTGTGTTTCCCTAAGAACTCCTCCTCATATAGAGATCTGGCCTTCCAGCTCTTTCAGCTATAATCCAGTTATTACATGAGAGTCTTGTTGATATGTTAGTAAGGAATAGGCAAGGGGAGAATTCTACAATTTTCAGAAGTTTTCCAAAATTATTATTTATATGTTTCTATCAGTTTATAGCTCCAGTATCTTCTGGTCAAAGTAAGAAGTCTCATCTGTATCTCTCTGGATAACACCTGTCTTTCTAAATTTGGCTGATTATTTAACCTTCAAAGTCAATTATCTAATGGCTCCAACAAAAGTATTTTGTTCCAAACTTTTTCTTCCTATTATTTGCTATAAGAGTGAGAATGACAAGTTTCAAGTTGTTCACATGTCAGAGCTGAAACTGTAGCTTTACATTCATAATTTTTAAAATACTACAATATTTTGACAATTTGTTATAAAGAATTCCAACCATATGTAAAAGTCAAAGGACTGCACAACATAATTACATGTCTATGACAGCACATAAATTTAATGATTGTTTATACATTGCCATAATTTCTTCAACTATTTTTTCAGAGTTTTTAAAAAGTAAATTGCAGCTATTATGACATTTCACTCCTAAATATTTTATTACATATTGACAATATTATTATCTAACCTAATAAAGCTGGCAATAATCCCAAAATAGCATTTAATGACAAGTTTATATTTAGAATTTCCCAGGGGCCTCAACAAATATAGTTCATTAGTTTAATCAATCAGTCAGTAACCAGTCATGAGTGATGCATGTGTGGTCATTGTAGCTTTTAAATGAGCTTTAACCTAGAACAGATCCTTTTCTTCATGGCATCCATTGTTAAAGATAGAAGGCCAGTTGTCCTGTAGAATGTCTCATCTTTTGAATTGGCCTGCTTGTGTTCTCAATGATGTTTAACTTATAGCTTTGTTATCTATATTTTCTGTAAACTAGAAGTTAGACCTAAAAGTAAGTGCTGATTACAACCATTTTGCCAAGACTACTTCATAGATTATACTGTTTCATATGTATCATATCAGAAAGCATAGAAAGCCAGCTGCCCTTCAATTGGTGATGCAATAATGGCTAGTTGCTTAAAATGGGAACAGTCAGCTCTATACATTGAAGTTTTCTACTTTTCTCTTGCCAACCAACAAGCACTCCCATCCTCAACCATGAAGAGAGAACTGCCCAAGTTCCCACTTTCCCTGGATTATCCCAAGGATAATTATTTAGGTTGTGAAGTAGTCTACTGACTTCAATTCTATTTGACTTGAAGGAAAAGACCCTTTTTCCAATGCACAAAGCTACCATGTAGGGCAGTGGTGGCCCTGATAATTATATAATATGATTTCCACGTAGGAGAGATTATCCTTTTGCATTGTGGAAAAAAGGATTTGAGTGGTATTAGGTAGAAACTGCAAATTCAAGTAAAACATGTCTGTTCTAGACAAAAGATGATGCAGTTTTAAATATATGAGTAGTTATAGAAATTGGACAGAGAGAATTCAAGAAATATCGAGGTAGCAAATAGAAATTACAGAATTCTGTGTAAAAATACTTTGTATATTTGAAATCATCATCAAATATCTTCCTGGCTTTATCATGAAATAGAAATACTGAAAAAAGCAGAATATATAAATAGATCACAGAAATTATGTTTATGATACCAAGTAATTTCAGGCTTTTCATAGCCTTAACATTAAAATGAAAAGTAATATTGTAGTCAATTCAATTATAGAATAAGGTATAATTATGTACTTTCTCTTATTCATATATATCTACCCCCAATATAGGCCCAGACAAAACTATTAAAGAGAAAGATTGCACTGGAAACTTGTTAAAAATGGCAAGGAAGATTTTATTCAAGACTATTGCAATTAGGGACAAAGACTGCTGGAATAAAAGTTGAGCTTGAACTCAACTTCCCTGAAACAAAAAGCAGGAGGATTTTTAAATGTTCAGGTTAGCTAATGGAAAAGTTCTGTAAAAAAGTTGTAAAAAAGAATTTACAACTAAAAGCTTTCTAAAATAAAAGCTCTAAGGAAATGGAAGTAAGAGGCCTATAGTTAAGAAGAAGCTTGTCTAAAATTTAGTCAACTTGAGGAGACCATTAAGGATGTCTCGATCAAAACTCACTCAAGAAAAGAGAGTAAAAACAAAATAAGTTTCCTGGGTTGAGAATTTTTGGATGTAAATAATATAATTGCCATTTTTTTCTGTTTAACTGCATTATTAAGATAGCATAATGTTAATAAAAACATTCTTTTTTATAGTAGTGAGAAAGATTAATGCCAATAGAAGGAAAAGAAATGATCTCTTGATTTTCAGTTTATGAATTCTGTAGCTGTTAATTCATCTTGAAAGACTTCAAATATAAGTAAGCTTTGTAAATATACTGATAGTGAGTGCGTTCAACCAGAGAAGCAATTTTTTCCCTGTGTCCATGAGGCACAAACAGTTGCTATAATCTTCTCTAATTATTGGAGTGGATTCTCTGTTTAATCACATGTGTTCTAACTCTGCTCTAAGTGAGGATAGGTGATTTGGATAGTGAGATTCTGAAAGAGAAACAAACTAGAAAGACAAAAAAACTAGACAAAAGTATGTAGCCTTAGATGAGGAAACATTTTGTGAGTATGAAAATTCATATAATATGCTGCTTCAAGTTAATAGCTAACTTTAGAATTTGTGTGCTAAGTGAAATTGTTGAATATTAATTTTTGTTTTATTTTGATTTTCTAAGATATTACAGGATGAATTGTATCTCCTAAGGAAAAAGAAAAAATAGATATGTTGGAGATCTAATTCCCAGTGTCTGACCTTATTTGGAGATAGAGTCACTACAAAGGAGATCAGTTTAAAATGAGGTCATTATTGTGGACTCTTAAGACAATATAACTGGTGTCCATATAAAAAGGAAAAATTTGTACACAAAATCAAGATACACACTGAGGAAAGACAATGTGAAAACACACAGAGAGAAGATGATCATCTTTAAGCCAAGGGTAGAGGCCTAGATTCTTCCTTCACAGCCTGTTAGAGTAAGTAACTAGGCAGACATGACCAGCGCAAGAGAGCCCCCATCCCAGGAATGTCAGGCGACCATCAGGTGATGGTCAGGCAGTTGTTAAACTGTCTCACTAAAATAATAATTGGTTACAGCTGGTGCTAGGGAAAGGCCTTCTCCCTATAGATATAAAACACGTGAAGCTGGTGATCACCAACTTCCTGATGAGATCTCAGGAGATCTCAGAACACATTCACTATCAGTATATTTATGAAGCTTGCTTAAATTTGAAGTCTTTCAGATGAATTAATAGCTGCAGAATTCATAAACTGAAAATCAAGAGATTTTTTTTTTCCCTCTTGAGTGGGCTCAAGCATGTGCACTAAGAGGTAAAATAGCAGTTTAACTGGTATATGAACTTCTCATAGGAACACTCAACTGGTAAGGGAAAAACACCTCAGATGAGCACATGTACAACTTCAGTAAATGCGCTGTGCATGCAGCCCCACCTAAGTGCTGGCAGGCTACTATGCATGTGGTCAGTCCACCCCAAGGAAAACCTGAGAGAGGAGAGGTGCAAAAGCCTTGGAACCATGACAATGTATAAAAGCTCAAGACAAAGGTCAAACAGGACACTTGGATCACTCCAGTTGCCTGCTTGGCCCTTAAGTGAACTTTACTTCCTTTCATTCCTTCTCTAAAACTTTTTAACAAACTCGCACTCTTGCTCAAAAACTTGCCTCACCCTCTCACCCTGCCTTATGCCCCTCACATAAATTCTTTCCTTCGAGGAGTCACTGCAGACCCCCTGTATGGATTCACCACTGCCAACAAGCCCTCAGAAGGAATCAACCCTCTTGACTCCTTGATTTTGGACTTCTGACCTCCAGAACTGTAAGATAATACATTTCTCATGTTTAAGTCACCTAATACGTGGTACTTCGTTATGGCAGCCCTAGAAAGCTAATACACGGGTCTTAGAACTAAAAAGCATTTAAAAATGTTTTAGATTTCTATCTTCTCATTAAACTGTATTTTTGAAAATAATGTTATACCTTCACTTCTATTGACCTTTGTGCCATTTTTTATGTTCACTTGGTTTGATTTATTCAGATGTTTGTCCAAAGCAATTTTATTTGAATTTGCTTTCTAAAAATGAAACACGTAGGGTTCTTGGAACTTTGTATAAATAAATTTTTACTAAATCCAACTGGATTTCTTAGCCAGAATGTTAACGACTTTTCTGATTGACTCAATAAAAACTTGAGTGAGACACAAACATACCTCTAAATCTTTAGTGAGCAATAAATATGCCCAGGTTCATAAAATAATTAACATATCTATTATTTTATACAAATGGTCTAATTCTTTCAAATGTGAAAACTCTTGCCCTGGAAAATCATGTATGTACATTTTAAATGCTTATTATTATTCAGAACCAAAGTACGACTAGGTCTGAAGTGTATTCAATGACTTTGCCATGAATATATACATGTATTTAATTCATATGTGTTTATATGTATGCATACACATTTGTATTTAAAACATTTCACATTTGTATTTAAAACATTTCAAAGGAAATTTTACATAATATTTAAAATTACATGTATTACATAATATGAAAATTTCCATACCACACAAAGGTATGGAAATTTATTGAAAAATACAGGTTTAACTTTAAAATAGCTGTCAAACCAACTACTGTAATTTTTATAACATAATGTAATTTTTATTTCATATTTTGCATTTGAAAGACTTGAAAGATCGATAAATTATTCCAGTTGTTACAAAATACAAAAGAAAGAATTCAGCCCATCAGTACTATATTATGATAATAATCAGATACTAAGATATTAATCAGATACTAAGAAGAAAATATAGAGGAATACATTTTTAATAAAGAAAATGCCAGGTATATAAATTGTTGAATATTCAAGGTCTCAATGTTATATTTCTTTTATAAATGATACTGCCTTCAGGTTTATCTTACTTCCCAATGTTCTTGATGGATCCCAAGATAGATAGATGGATCCCAAGGATACTAGAGGAACTTAAAATTTGATATCTTTGAATAGATGAAAACCAATCATAAATAATGCATTTTTGCATTTAGATAAGATGTTCTGCTTGGCTATTTTAAGTTTAAAAAAAAAAAAAAAAAAAGGAGCAATCCCATGCAGGCATTTTCAGCAACAAATCAAACACTAATAACCATTTTGCTTGTGTTATGCAGTTTGTCATCAGGACTGTCCTACCTTAAAAATGATATACAATAATCTCTGTCAGTGTCATATTAATCGGTTTTCTATGTGTCTCATTTTAGAATGCTTAAGTGCCAAGCTGGGCTAGTATTCATTATCGGAGAGTGCTTCCAATATGTACTTTGTAGGAGAGGAACTGAAAAGCTGAGTCAGTTTCTGAATACAACTGTGACTCCCTCTTCTTCCCACCTCCCACTGGGAAGGAAACAAGGCCACGAATGATGGCATAGCCTAAATCCTCAGAGGGTGAGTAGAGGATGAACCTCTTCCTTGGTGCCAGAATGCAGAGAGGGGCATGTGCCTTGCCTTGAAGACTTAGCTCTAGCTATTCCCTCTCCCTGGAATGCTCCTCCTAAGAAAGTCACTTGATTCCATTGCTCATGCCCTTCAAGTCTTCTCTAATATCTCCTCAATGAGAAGACTCTTCTAAGTATCCCATTTAATACAGCAAACTTTCTCTCCCTAAAATTTGAGATCTTTTTTACTCTCTTTTCTTCTTTTGACAACATTTATCACTTTTTGGCATACTATATTATTTAATAATTTATTGTATTTGTGGTTCATTACCTTTAAACCCCAATAAACTCCATGAGCAGAGATCTTTTTTCAGTTTGCTTCCTGTTGTTCTATGTGCTAGGAATACTTTCTAACACAGTAGGTTTTCATAAACATTTGTTGAATGATTGAATAAATGGCTAGCTACAGAGAAGAGTGCCTGCTACCCCTTGTTGAATAAATAAACAAGCAAACAACTCCTGGTGTGGATTTTTTGAGGAGTCAGGACTCTACACCCACCTGTTGGCGGTGGATTTGGGGGAAAGTTGCTCTGGTGAGCCAAGTGGCTTCCAGATTCTGCAGTGGAGAAAACTGTTTGTTGCTACACACGTTGGGAAAACTGATGCTAGAGAGGGACTGGATTTTTCTGCTCATTGGATGTCAGCTCCAATGAATACCAAAAGAATATTTGGTATTCTTGGTCTTGTGGTCTCTCAAAAGACAGATCTGTCTGGAATGCATGTGCCCAGCTAAAGGTTCTGCCACAGCAGAGCAGGTATGACTTTACCCAAACAGCTTCAAAGATGCCTGGCAGTCTTTGCCCCCTACTCTGTTGCCTACTCCTCCAAAAATATCTCATCGGATTTTTGAAAGGAAGTTTGCAGGATCTTCTACAAAGAAAGAAATATTTTCCTTCTAGTAGCTGCCGTGAGACATTATATGTCTCTAACTGAAACCTTTCACATTCAATATTGTGTTATTACCTTTTGTTTACATTTATCACTCTTATTAGACTGCTCCTTGATATAAAGACTTATTTCTGCTGATTTTTTTTTTTTTTTTTTTTTTTTTTTTTTTTTTTTTTTTTTGTGGCTTCAAAGTGTCATTCTAGTGGCATTGACCCAGTAGCATTCTACAAGCATTCATTTTGAAGTGAAGGGAGTTTCAGCATTTTACTTTGTAAATGTATCTTCAGAAACTTCTTCCTATGATCCAATATATTAGATATAAGCACCTTTATTTACTAGCTGATATTTCTTACTGGCTAACCTTTGATAATTTAGTGGCATTTAGAGAGTTGTTTCTATTTGGTTTATATTAAATTTGAATTCTATTTTAAATTACAGAGGAAAAAAGTGTATGCTTGAATGCACACATGCATGTCCCTTGTTTACAAATTATATTATATACCTTGAATATCTACAAGATTATCAATTATTTGAGATTCATTATAAGGTATCTTGTTACTATGAAAAAAATCATTATGAGTGCATTTTGGTGAATTTTTTTCTTCCATCTGTTCCCTTCTCTCTATAGCTTCCTGTTTAGCTAAAGAATGAAGGTAATTAAAAAACATACAAACTCATCTTTTCGAAACTGTATATTAGGAATATCCTCAACTATAAAATTCATAAGCACTCATACAATATACACATAAACTTTAAAACTATTTATTTAAAGTTCAATGTGTGATGGAATCTTTTCTTTCACATAACTGCATTCTTCACTATTCCTATTTACGATTTGAAGTAACAGCTACTCAAAAATATTAATCAGGGAGAATTCAGTATATTCATGTACGTAGATAATTATATATAAAAATAAAAAAGCAATTATAATAGAAAATATAAAATGTTATATTTAGTGTTCTATTTAATCCAATTAATACTTTTAGAAATAAAACAATAGTACCTTTCTGACTGCAAGTATAAATCATGGTTGAAAATAAATCATGAAAGTCACCCAGAAAACATAAATAAATAGATGCTTCTTTGTGACTCCATGAAGAGCTTATTCTAATGGGGTGTGTGTGTGTGTGTTTATATATATAAATAAATATATACGTATATGTACATATATTCATATATATGTGTATATATACACACATATATACACATATATATTATATATACATAAGTATATATACATTAGAATAATATATATTTCAAGCATATGTATGTATATTTCAAGCATTCTCAGCTTTTTAACTTTTCAGTATATTGTAGATATGTTTTTGTTTAAGTTTTATTTAAATAAGAAGATTTTAAGGAAAAATAAATTTTAAAGACAGCAGTTTCATTTGGGTTCACACTGAAAGAAAGGAAAAATTTTATTCAATTGCAAATGCCAAAATCTGGACTAACAACATTATGCTTGTTCGAGTTAGCAATTTGTCCTCAGTTATCAGAAAATGCAATGAGTTGTTTACAGTCTTGAATTTATAATTGTGACCCAGTGAGTGTGTTTGATTCCACAGATCAGAAATTAAAGTTTATATTTGACATCTTGCATTTTTGTATCTGTTTTGCTACCATTTCTGTGCTGACCTCTCAGGTGTTCAGAATTTTCAAGGAGAAGAAACTGATGGTGCATTTAACCCTTTTATTATCTATAAATACAGTAAGAAGTGAGAGTTTATAAAAATATAAAGCTTGAGTTAAATTTTTTTGGACCTTAAAATATTGCCGAGAATTTCACAGAAAATCATAGACACTACCAAGCACTGTACCAAAACAGAAAGTAAGCCCTTGATAATCAACTGTCAATTTCATAGAAATCATCATAGAATTGGTATGCTGAACTTGGGCCCTCTAATTCATGGAGAAATATATGTATAAAATTGATATTCCACAATAAAATTTCTCAGGAAGAAAGTGAGCAGAAATTGCACACTTAAAAGCATTTCTTTTGACTAATTTGTTTATGATTAGCATTTACAAGTTTAATTAATAATGATCAAATAATGCTAAATTTATTATCTAAGAAAACAGCTATTTTCTAATCTACCTAACAATACTTACTTTGAAACTGACCCTTCACAGTTTGTCCTCATCTCTAGGGAATCTCAGCTCCTACTACCTGTACTCACTAGTACAGGGTAATTAATATATATCCCAGCAGCTTAGTCTCTGTTTCACTGTGATTATTTTAAGAAGTATCAGGGGACAGATTCCTTTCTCTTAGAAAATAGAGCATGAACTATAATGAAGGTCTTTTTAAAATCATGGGCATTGTCACAGTTCAGCTGGTTTAAACTGAGAGGCAGCTGTCCAAATATCTTTGCCATAATTAATGCCCAGCAACGATTTAGTTATTTATCCTCTTCTCTATTATTTGGCCTAAAGATTTTACCAAGATGCATAAGAAAATGCTTCAAAATGGACAGAAGAAACTGGAGTAAATTCTTAACTTTATGAATTAGTGTTTAGGTCAGAAATAATGTAATTCAAACATCTCTTTACTTTTACAGCTGAACTAACAGGATTCTGATACTGAGTTGCTTATCTGTCTTGCTAGCTAGATGACTACCTACCTATCTGTCCATCTAATTATCTGTTGCTGTGTTAAAATACCCCAAAATGTAGTCATTTAATAACCATTTGTATCAAACTTTTGTGGGTCATGAAATCAGGCAGTTTCTAAGACAGCTACACTCATATGCCTGGTAACTTGACAGGAATGTTGGAAGGTTGAAAACAGGTATACATTTCTTCCCTACATAGGCTGAAAGTCTCATGGTGATTCTCTCCAGTAGGGTAGCTGGACCTATTATATGGAAACCCAGGACTTCCAGAGATCAAGACAGTTCTTTCAAAGAATAGACCCAGAATATGCAATATTATTAGTCATACCCATTATTCAACATAGTCATTTACTATTCTGATTCAAATGGTGGGGAAATCAACATAACCACTCATTGGAATGAGTGTCAAATAATTTTTGCGATTTTTAATATACCATAGTCCTCACTCTGGTCACAAATTATTCAATTTTCTCATGCAACTCCTTGACTCCTCCCAGGATCCCCCAAAGTCTTATCTTATTTTAAAATTGACTTGATATCCAGTGTCTCATTATCTAAATTAGGTCAGATGTGGATGAGACTCCATCAGTAAGATTCCTGTTAATGCAAAGATTTTTGAATTAAAGACGTAAGTAAGTTATATTCCCCACCCCTAACACACACATATAAAATACAATAAAAAGGGGGGCATAAGAAAACTTCAGTAAACATGCATTTTCAAAAAGAAGGCAAGAGGAAGCATATAACAATCAATAGGCTATAGAAATTCTGAAATCCATTCATACATTCCTAGTTCATTAATTAGAACCCAGTCCTGCTCCCTGGGACAGATTCTCTGCAATCTCGGCTTCATTATCTGGGCTCTATATTCTGCCTTCTGAATCATTTTTCCTCTTACATTAAAAAAAAATGTGCAATGTCAATACCTGAATAGCCCTATCAGTCAGCTTCCTGCTCACTGAAAGTTGGAAACTCCAACTTCTTCCGAACTACTGCTTTCCCTTTTGATTTATGCTTCTGCCAATGCAATTGTTTAAAAAACAAACAAAAACTCTGTGGCTTTACTCTAAGCTTTATTGATGTTCACTTCATTAGGAAAAAGAATCTTACAACTATATTTTTCTGAGATGGGCTTTGCTCAAGTTTGGGTTGTCTGCAATGTAGCTGTAGACAACTCCCCTGAGATTCTGAAAGCACCCATCTATTATGCAACAAAGAGGGTCTGAAGTCTTACCAAAGTTTGTTATAGCCTTACATCTATTCCCTGATATCATGTTTCATGGCTCTGGATTTTATCTTTCACCTGAGACTATTTCTTCTTTTGATAACTCTTTGCTGGCTAGAAAGACTGTTCCGAATACATTGTATTTCTCCAAATTTAACTTGAAAACTTAACAGTTGCTTCTTTAGTACATGTATCAGAGGCCACTAGAACTAAGTTGGCACTTTACAAATTCTGCATAGAAATCATCTTAGATCATAAGCCACTAGGCATTATTTCCCATCATTCATATTACTATAGGTAACAGCATTGCTAAACCTTCCACCACTGTATAAAAAGGATAACCTTTAATCCAGCCATCAAATACCCTTTCCTCACTGTCCCACAGGGCCCCATCTACTTCTAAGCTTTCACTGTCAGTCTACTTGAGGTCCTCCAAGCATCTACCTACTGCCTGGTCCAAAGCTAATGCCACACGTTTTAGGTTTTTGTTACAGCAGCATCCCACTTCCAGGTAACAAATTCAGTTCCAACTATGTATTGCTGCATCTACAAACTACTAAATACATACTGGCTTCAAACAAAAACTATACTTTTATGTCTCATGATTTTATGGGCAAGAAAAAGCCAGTCTGAACAGAAGTAGCTCCATACAAAACATTTCTGTTGAATTAATTTCTAGTGTAACTAGGAACTACAGCCCATTTAACTGGTCATG
Source organism: Chlorocebus sabaeus (assembly GCF_047675955.1). Classification (NCBI taxonomy): domain Eukaryota; kingdom Metazoa; phylum Chordata; class Mammalia; order Primates; family Cercopithecidae; genus Chlorocebus; species Chlorocebus sabaeus. The sequence goes on along the minus strand of NC_132924.1, from coordinate 82,304,206 downwards.
TTCAAACAATGTGAAATGTATTCTTTAAGAAGAAAGCTATTAGTAAACAGCAATCCAAGCTGCCAAGTTGGCTAGGCAATTCAGCTTTATATGCTATCCTTAGGGATTACTCAGAGGTATTTAGCTGATGTCTGAGCTGGAGTAGAGGGGTCCAGCACAGCTTCAATCACATGCCTTTGCAGAGATAGTTAGAAAGCTGGGCTCGAACTGGCCCTTCTCCCTCTCCCTATAGTCTCAGGGGATCTCCATATCTTCTCTCTGGCTAGGTAGCTGAACTTCTTATATGGGAGCTTAGGACTTCTGGAGACAAAGGTGAAGCTATCAGTCCTCCTAAAGACTAGGGTGGTAACTGGGAGGGTGTCAATTAAATTCTGCCATATTTCACTGGACAAATCAGTCAAAGCCCAGCCCAGAACCAGGGGTGGAGAAAGGACTTCACTTCTGAGTAAAAGGGATGTCAAAGAATTTGTGATAAATTTTAATCCACTAGAAACAACATGCCCCAGATCACTCTGTGAGTTAATATGGTCATATCGTCAGATTTGGAATCAGGTCTTCTGAACCCCAATCCTTCTTTGTAAATGTTAATATTATCTTTGGATATATATGTGTATATATATATACACACACATATATATATGTATACACATATGTATTATTCTTTCACCTATCACCTCTTTTTTTCTTAAATTTCTTTTATAGTAATTTAATTAAAATTTTTGATCATAATTTAAATGACTACTACTCTTTCACAATCTCATATGAGCAAATTATCTGAATAACATTTCATGTCAGGATCTGAAAATACAATGTTGAACAAAATAGAGTGTGGTCTGCGAGATATTCGGCATTTTTAAACATACACTATTCTTTGTCTACATTAAAAAAATTATATAATAAAAATTTCAGTGAAATAATATATACAGTATATCAATATAATATAATGAGGTCCATGTTATCAGCAGTCACTTAAGGAATAATTCAGTTAGATAGGAAGAATAAGTTTTAGTTATCTATTGCACAGAATATTGGTTATAATAAATAATGATGAATTGTTTATTTCAAAGCTGCTTCAAGAGTATATTTTATGTGTTTTCATTACCAAAAAAGGATAAGTATGTGAGGTGATATAATTGTTAATTAGCCTGATTTAGTCATTCCACATTGTAAACATATATCAAAACATCACATTGTACCCCAAAACTGTATACAAAAATTGTCAATTAAAATAAAATTCAAAAAAGAAATAAGATATTACCTATACATTTAGTCTTCTGTGTGCCTCCTTTTGATATTAATCACCTTCTTTATATGTTTATATATATATACACACATATATAAAAGTAGATATAGTACTTTTTCTTTTCTATTCAGCACTATTCTATATGTTATATTTAAATCTTGGCCAGCGTTTTCTAATTTAGATATTCTAATATTACTACTAGGCATTTGTGTACTCTGCAATTAACTTCCCCTAGACCATTGACCTTGGAATAACCATTTTACTTATTTTAAATATTGTATTCTGGAAAACAGACATTTCCCATTGTAACATTTTGCTCTAATTACATTTTCTTTTTTGTAAATTTTTAACTGAAAATTAAGTTTTTTAATTGACAAATTAAGTTCTTAATTGACACATAAAATTACATAGATATATGGTATACAACATGATGTTTTGAAATATGTATACATTGTGGCTGATTAGATTTTCACCCCCTCTAGAATTTTTGTGTGTGTGCGTGTGGCATGGTAAGAGGTAAATACATTTTTTATTTGTTTCATGTGGGTAACTGATTTCATCATCATTACCTGTGTGTGAATCAATTATTTCCCTCATTGATCTCTAGTGCTGTATCTAACATAAATCGGGGCTTAATATGTGTATTTTTTTTATTTTGTCTATTCTATTCCATTAGTACATTTATCTATCTTTCTAAACAAATACCATAAGTTATTTTTGATGTGTGAGTGGTAAATACCCACCAACATATTCTTTTTCTTAAATCTTTTCAGTAATTCTTGGCCCTTTCAATTACCTTATAATTGGTATATACAACTTGCAAATTCCATAAAAATTAAGACAGGTATATCAATTAGGATGGTATTAATCTATATGTGTCATTAAGACTTTCCAGCCATGGACATGAAATATTTCTGTACATTAAATAATTCCTGAAATACTAGAATATGACTATCTCAAAGTGTTTCCTTTTGAGACATTATTAGATTTGGTTAGATAGTATTATTTGTACATGTACTAATAAATGAAATTGCCCTGTAGTTAATTTCTCTTTGAAAGCAGCACAGTTTAATGCTTTAAAGCATGGATTCTAGAGTCAGGTTGTTTGCATTTAAGTTCATTCACTACCAATTACTATCACTGTTATCTCAGAAAAATTACTAAAATTTTCCGTTCCTTCAACTTCTTATATGCAAAATGGGAACAGGAGGAGAACCTACTTCAGTTGGTTGTTAGAAAGATTAAATGAGTCAATAAGTGTTTAGAATAATGCCTAGCACATAACGAATGCTACATGGGTTTTGTAAACACAAATAGCAAGGTGCACTTTCATGTTTTCATTATCTAATGTATATCAAACTCCTAAAAGTAGTCGGATATAATTAACGTGTTTTTTCCTTAAGGAATTTTAAATAAAATGTCAATAATCTATTCCTGGAATATTTGACAGTGAGTCTAGTTTTGCTTTTAAGTTTTTTGTTTGTTCATTTGGTGAAGCGTGTATGAATTAGTTTTAAGTTCTTATTTCTTGAAGGTCTATTCAAGTTTTCTATGTTTTTAATGCACAATTTTCAATAATAAGAGATAATGCAGGCAAAGTTTCCCATTTGTGGAGCTTCCATTTTTGTGATAAGGAGACAGAAACAGATCCCAAGAATAAATAATTCAAAAAAACAAGAGACAGAGTAATAGGGTCATGGTTTTAATTTATGTCAAATGCTGAGGGAAGTCCCCTTTCATTAGAGGATGTATTCATTTCCTAGGGATGTTGTAGCAGAGTTCTACAAACTAGGTAGCTTAAACAAGAAAAATGTATTGTCTCACAGTTTTGGACCTTGGAAGTCCAAAATGAAGGTGTCAGTAGGGTTGATACCTTCTGAGGACTGTGAAGAAGGATCTGTTTCAGGAATCTATCCTTAGTATGCAGATGGCTTTCTGTTCATTTGGCATTTTCCCTGAATGTTTGTCTTCTAAGCCTCCCCTTTCTATATAAGGACACCAGTTACATTAGATCAGGGCCCATCCTAATGATTTCATTGGAACATAACTACATCTGCAACAACCCAATTTCCAAATAAATCAAATGTTTAGATACTCAGGGTTAAGAATTCAACGTACGAATGGGGTTGTGCATAATTCAACCTAAAACAGATGCTAATTGAGCAGAGATCTGAATAAGAGAAAGAGAATCATAAGAATTAGGAAGAGTGTTCCAAGCAAAAGGACTAGTCAAAAGTTATGAGGTAGGAACTTGCCTGGCGTTTCCCAAGAACAGCATATGTCAGTGTGTATGGTACAGAAATGAAGGAGGGGAAGGATGGAAGGAAATGGGATCAGAAAAGCAGCAGGGGATCAGATCTGGAGGAGCCTGGGCAAAGTGCCTAGACGACCATGGTTAAGGTCTGGGGTTTATTCTGTATGAGATAGGAAAACACTGGGAGTTCTGACAGATGAGTGGCACCATCTGTCTTTGTTGAGAATAAATAAAGGAGTCAAGTTCAAAGAAACTTGTATGCAGCAATCACAGTGATCTAGAGGAGAGATTATGGTGCTAAGAGTAGAATGGTATTGGGAGAGATTGTGAGAACTGGCTTTATATCAAATGTATTCTGAAGGTAGATTCCACATATTTTGCTAACAAGAATTAGATTGAAGTACTACTAATCGGTGACTGTTTAAATTAATTTACCAGGCTGTAATTTGCCAGAACACATGCGTAATGTAAATTTGAACTTCAAACTTGCAGTGGGTCAGGGATGTGGTTAGATTTTCTGAGAGGAGTCACACACACAAAAACAAAAACAAACAACAAAACCTCCTAGCCCCCAAGCTGAATTAGACCACTTCCAGTTTTGTTTTGTTTTTCTTTTGATAGGTTGGCAGATTTCTTTTTTTCTAGTTCTATTTTACTAAAGATGTGAAGACTAGAGCTTTACGGATACAATTCTCTATGCTGGGAAAGCCCAAGGAGTCCTCATTACACCCATGCCCAATCCATTCCACTTCCATGTTTACCTAGAGGCTGCTATAAGATCTCAGTCTCTAGGTCAAAGAGATAACAAATATCCAGGGAATCATGCTCCCAAGTTAGTGTATCACTGCAGCTCACTCTTGGTATTTGTTGTCAATAGAGTTTTCATTCACTTACTGAAATCAGGCCTACAATTTAAAAGAATGTTCAATTGTATCCAGCATCCCTGAAAGTTTGGAAGTGGGCAGTTTCTCTGGACATATATTCTGGTAAAGAAACAGAAACATGCACACAATGTTTGTGATATAAGGTAAAATGGCATGCATCATCTGAATTCATAATACAACTTGATCAGCTAGAAATTATTGAGGATAAGTGCAACTCTTGATTATTTTCCATACAAAACTGCACATTCATCTTGGTAGCATGTACATAGTACCATTTCTCACCACCTATACTTACAATTCTTTTTTTTATTTTATTTTGAGACAGATTCTCACTCTGTCACCCGGGCTGGAGTGCAGTGGCACATTCTCAGCTCACTGCAGGCTCCGCCTCCCGGGTTCGCGCCATTCTCCTGCCTGCCTCGGCCTCCCGAGTAGCTGGGACTAAGGACACCTGCCACCACGCCTGGCTAATTTTTTCTATTTTTTTAGTAGAGACGGTTTCACCGTGTTAGCCAGGATGGTCTCAATCTCCCGACCTTGTGATCCGCTGGCCTCAGCCTCCCAAAGTGCTAGGATTATAGGCATGAGCCACTGCACCCGGCCTATACTTACAATTCTTTTATTCAAGAAACCATGCTTCCTTTTGTTTTGAAACTTTCTTGTGTTTTGACATGCCAGGCTTTCATATTATTTGAGTTATTAGAGTTCAGTGTTAACAATAATGAAATTAGGGGAAAATTTGTTACATAAATGTCATTTTAATACTGAAGTTTTTTGTTTGTGTTTGCTCTTGGGTACCAGTACAAGAAATTTAAAACAAATAAAATTGCTAAATAAAAAATCAAGAATAAAAGAGATTAAGTAGGGCAGGCCAAGATGGCCAATTAGAAGCAAATGCAGCCTGTGACTCTCACAGAGAAGGAAAATGGCAAGTGAATTCTACACCTTCAACTGAGGTATCCATATTCTCACATTGAAACTGATTAGGTGGTTGGCATGGCCCACAGAGAGCAAGGAAAAGCAGGGTGGGACAATAGCCCACCTAGGAGCTGCATGGAGCAATGGGAGCTCCCAGCCCAAGCCAAGGGAGGCAGTAAGTGATCAGGCAAGGAAACCATGCTTTTCCAGTGGATCTTTGCACCTGTAGATCAAGAGATCCCCTTCTGAGCCTACGTCACCAGGGCCTTGGGTCCGAAACACAGAGCTCTGTTCAGACTCTTGGTGGCAGCTCAGGCACGCACAAAGACACACGGAATGTGGCTGAAGCCAAGGAGCCAAGGGAATTCAATGAGGCAGGAGATCCATTCATTCCGCTAGGAAAGGGGCTAAAGCCAGGGAGCCAAGTGGCATCATTCTGCAGGCCCCACTCCTACAACACCTCATAAGTTAAGGCCCACAGGCTTGGAATTCCAGCCAGCAATCAGAAGTAGGCTGGAGATGCCTGAGATGACCAAATTCCTGGGCGGAAGGGAGGCCACTATCACTGTGGCTCCAGTTGGCCGTCCTGGTTCACTGGCTCTGAGGATTCTGGCTGATTTGGACTGGGAGAAATTCCCCACTGCATAGCACAGCTGCTGTGGCAGATTGTGGCCAGATTGCCTATTTAAATAGGACAGCAAACTATCTCTCCTCACTGGCAGGGCCTCCCTGCAGGAATTTCAGCAACTCCAGCCAGAGTTTTACAAACAGAACTCTAATCTCCTTGGGACAGAGACCCTCAGGGGAGGGACAGCCATGGTCTCTGTGGTTCAGTCAAGTCAGCCTTTCCTGCCTGCTGGTTCTGGAGAGTCTGGGGGGTCTGGACGAGGAAGGTTTCCCTCAGCACAGTGCACCCACTTTGCCAAGGGGTATCCAGACTGTTTCTTTAAACAGGCCCCTAATCCTATTCTTCCTGACTGGGTGAGACCTCCCAACAGTGGTCTCCAGACACCTATAGTAACGTTCGGTCCAGCATCAAGTCAATGACCCTCTGGGACAGAGCTTCCAGAAGAAGGAGCAGACTGCCATCTTTGCTGTTTTTTAGTCTCCATTGGTGATACTTCCAGGTGCAGGAGGGACCCAGGCAATTAGAGTCTGGAGTAAACTGTACTCTAATTGCCTACGGCAAACTGTAGCAGCCCTACAGAAGAAGGGCCTGACTGTTAAAATAAAATAAAAAAAAAACAGAAAACACAACAACAACAAAGATTCCACAAAATCCCCACTCAAAGGTCAGCAACCTCAAAGATCAAAGGTAGAAAGATCTCAAATCAACAACTTAACATCACAACTAAAATAACTAGAGAACTAAGATCAGAGTGGAACTGAAAGAGATAGAGACACAAAAAACCCTTCAAAAACTCAATGAATCCAGGAGAGGAGTTTTTGAAAATATTAATAAAATACACAGACCATTAGCTAGACTAATAAAGGAGAAAAGAGAGAAGCAGCAAATAAACACAATCAGAAATAATAAGGGGACTATCACCAACGAACCTACAGATGTAACAACCATGAGAGAATACTATAAATACCTCTATGCAAATAAACTAAAAAATAATCTAGAAAAAAATGGATAAATTCCTATACACATACACCCTACCAAGACTGAATCAGGAAGAAACTAAATCCCCGAATAGACCAATAATGGGTTCTAAAATTGAGGCAGTAATAAGTAGCCTACCAACCAAAAAAAGCCAAAGACCAGACTGATTTACATCTAAATTCTACCAGAGGTACAAGGAGGAGCTGGTACCATTTCTTCTGAAACTATTCTTAACAATAATAAATGAGGGACTTCTCCCTAACTGATTTTATGAGGACAGCATCATCCTGATACAAAAACCTGGCAGAGATACTACAAAAAAGAAAACTTCTGGCCAATAATCTTCATGTACATCGGTGCAAAAATCCTCATTTAAATACTGGCAAACTGAATCCAGCAGCACATCAAAAAGCTTATGTACCAAGATCAAGTCGGCTTCATCCCCAAGATGCAAAGTTGGTTCAACACACACAAATCAAAACATGTAATTCATAACATAATCTGAACTAAAGACAAAAACCACATGATTCTCTCAATAGATGTAGAAAAGTCTTTGAATATAATTCAACATCCCTTTATGTTAAAAACTCTCAATAAACTAGACTTTGAAGGAACATACCTCAAAATAATAAGAACCATATATGACAAACCCACAGCCAATATCATACTGTGTGGGCAAAAGCTGGAAGCATTCCCCTTGAAAACCGGCACAAGACGAGGATGCCGTCTGTTGCCACTGCTATTCAACATAGTGTTGGAAGTTCTGACTAGGGCAATCAGGCAAGAGAAAAAAGGAAAGTCTTCCAAATAAGAAGAAAGGAAGTCAAATTATCTTTATTTGCAGATAACCTAATTCTATATCTAGAAAAACCTATTGTGTTAGCCCCAAATCTTCTTAAGCTGATAAGCAACTTCAGTGAAGTCTCAGGATACAAAATCGACTTGCACAACGGGCAAGCAGAGAGACAAACCATGAATGAACTCCCATTCACAACTTCTACAAAGAGAAGAAAATACCTAGGAATACAGCTAACAAGGGAAGTGAAGGACCTCTTCAGGGATAACTACAAAGCACTGCTCAAGAAAATCAGAGTAGACACAAACAAATGGGAAAACATTTCATGCTCGTGGATAGAAAGAATCAATATTGTGAAAATGGCCATACTGTCCAAAGTAATTCATAGATTCAATGGTATTCCCATTAAACTACCATTAACATTCTTCATAGAATAAGAAAAAAAAAATTTTAAATTCACATGGAACCAAAAAGGAGCCCAAATAGCCAAGACAACCCTAAGCAAAAAGAACAAAGCTGAAGTCATTATGCTACCTGACTTCAAACTATACTACAGGTCTACAATGACCAAAATACATGGTTCTGGTACAAAAACAGACACACAGACCAATGGAACAGAATAGAGAACTCAGAAATAAGACCACACACCTAAAACCATCTGATCTTTACCAAGCGTGACAAAAACAAGCAATGGGGAAAGGATTCCCTACTTAACAAATGGTGCTGGGAGAACTGGCTAGCCACATGCAGAAAATTGAAACTGGATCCCTTCCTTACCCCTTATACAAAAATTAACTCAAATTGGATTAAAGACTTGAATGTAAAACCCAGAACTTTAAAAACCCTAGAAGAAAATCCAGGCAATACCATTCAGGACATAGGCACGGGCAAAGACTTCCTGATGAAAATGCCAAAAGCAATTGCAAAGAAACCAAAAATTGACAAATGGCATCTAATTAAACTCAAGAGCCTCTGCATGGCAAAAGAAACTGTGCAGAGTGAAGAGACAACCTACAGAATGGGAGAAAATTTTTGCAATCTATTTGACAAAGGTCAAATATCCAGAGTCTACAAGGAACTTGAACAAATTAACAGGAAAAAAGAAAAAAAACACCCCATTAAAAAGTGGGCAAAAGACATTAACAGATGCTTCTCAAAAGAAGACATTCATGTGGCCAACAAACATGAAAGAAAGCTCAACAACACTGATCATTAGTGAAATGCAAATCAAAACCACAATGAGATATCCTCTCATGCCAGTCAGAATGGCAATTATTAAAAAGTCAAGAAACAACAGATGTTGGTGGAGATGCAGAGAAAAGGGAATGCTTTTACACTGTTGGTGGAAATGTAAATTAGTTCAACCACTGTAGAAGATCCTCAAAGATTTAGAAGCAGAAATACCATTCGACCCAGCAATCCATTACTGGATATATACCAAAGGAATGTAAATAATTCTATTATAAAGATACATGCACTCGTGTGTTAATTGCAGCACTACTCACAATAGCAAAGACAAGAAATTAACACAGATGCCCATCAATGATAGACTGGATAAAGAAAATGTGGTACATAAACACCAAGGAATACTATGAAGCCATAAAAAGGAATACGATCATGTTCTTTGCACTGACATGATGGAGCTGGAAGCCATTATCCTCAGCAAACTAATGCGGAAATAGAAAAGCAAACACCGCATATCCTCAGTTATAACTGGGAGCCGAACAAGGAGAACACATGGACACATGGAGGAGAACAACACACACTTGGGCCTGTCAGCAGGGGCAGGAGGAGGGAAAGCATCAGGAAGAATAGCTAATGGATATTGGGCTTAGTATCTAGGTGACGGGTTGATCTGTGCAGCTAACCACCATGACATGTTTACTTGTGTAACAAACCTGCACATCCTGCCAATATACCCTGGAACTTAAAATAAAAATTGAAGACAAAAAACAAACAAAAAAAAAAGGTAAAAGAAACTTCTGATAATTTGGCTCTTCACAGGACCTACAACCAAAAGCATTAACCATAATGGCAATATTGACATTTAGATTACTAAAATGTTTAGTGTACAATTAAATATATATTTATAATTATTTATAATTTACAATTTAACACCAAAGAAAAATAGACAATTTGTAAGTTTAGGTCTCTATGAATTCACAAAGTAAACATGCCATTTTAACCAAAACTTAACAAGAAACAAAACATGGGAAACCATTGTTGAGGCTTAAAACAGCAAAGATACGCTTCGACTAATTTTGAGCTTCAAATAAGTACAATGATACAATATGTATTTTAAACTGTGCTTGTGAAAATTACTCATTATTTTGTGTGTAGTTTCATTTTATTTATTCTCAATGAAGTTTAGCATTATCTGTTATGCTACTGATAAACATCTAGGTTTTTTCCAGTTTGAGACTATTATACATGTTTTCTACATAAATTTTACTATGCATATCTTTTGATTATCATATATGTATATATGCAGTTCTTTGGGGGAATATATTTAGAAATAGAATATCTGGTCATAGGGTTTCCACATGTACTGTTACAGCAGTTACTGCCAAAGTGTTTTCCAAAGAGATTGCATAATTTGCAGTCTCACTGGTGGTATGTAATGTTCCAATTTTTCCACAAACTTACCAACAATTCACTTCATTATAGCCAAAGTAGTATCTGTGAAGTTGTATTGCATTGCATTTTAATTTGTATATCTCTGATAACTAACAAAGGTAAGTCCTCCTCAAATGTTTATGGATGGTGTGGGCATCTTGTTTTGTGAAAATGTCTCAAGTCTTTTGTACAAAGCTCTTTTTATTTGGTAACCTACTCTTTTCTTAGATGTTTGTAAGAAGTTTGTATATATTCTAGATATATATCTAGAATGGTTTGAGTCCTTTGAAAGTTATTGTTTTGCAGTTTTTTCTCCATTCTGTGACTTGCCTTTTCATACTTTTAATCTCTTTTGATTAACAGAAATTATTGATTTTAATGTAGTTGAATGTATTAATAATTTTCTTTATGTTTAGTAAATTTTGTTCTGTTTGGAAAAAAACCTTTGCTTATCCACACAGTCATTTTTCTTTCTATGCTTTCTTTCAAATGTTTCATTGTACATATCATATTGTTTGTAAAAAAATTAGAGATTTGCATTTTTCTTTAGTTTTTATTGCTTTATTGTACTATTTACTACCTGGGTGAATGTGAACTAAATGTCAGCATAGCAGATAACCTTGTTTTATTCCTGAAGTGTAAGTGTTCAATAATTTATAATTGAATATTTCTATAGGTTTTCTATAATCAATATTTGTCAGATTAAGATAAAATTAAGATACTATCAAATTATCACAAACATTGTATCTTAAAATAACATGAATTTGTTATCTTATATTAATAGTTCTAGAGATCAGAAGTCCAAAATGAGTTTTATGGGCTCAAATCAAGATGTCAGCAGAGCTGTATCCTTTCTGGAGGCTCTAGGAAAGAATCATTTGACTTTCCTATTCCAGTTTCTAGAGGTTGCCTGCATTCTTTAGCTGATGGCTCTCTTTTTATCTTCCAAGCCAGAAATTTCATTATCTTCACACCTCTGTCTCTAACTTTTTACTCTTCTGCTTTCTTCTTTTCCTTACAAGAGCCCCTGTGATTACATTATGTTCACCCACAAAATCCAGGATGGCCTCTCTATCCCCAAATCTTTAATGAAGTCACATCTTTAGTATCTTTTGCCATGTAAGATAACACATTCATAGGTTTTAGAGAATAGGATATGGACATCTTGGGGAAGCCTCATTGTTCTGCTTATTACCATAACTTTTCACTTTTTTATATTACTTTTGCTGTATTATTTATCTTTCACCTTTTTTATCACTTCTAAATTACCATTCAGATATTCTCTATCAGCCTGCCTTCTAGTCCCCTAATGTAAATTCTGCTAAATTCTTAATAACAGGTATTGCATTTTTTCATCTATATAATTTTTATTTGATTCTCTAATGCATTCATTTTTATTGAAATTCTTTAATAATCTATTTTCTTCCCTTTTTTTTGAAAATATAAATTATACTCCTTCTAAAGTCCTGGTTGGCTAATTCCAAAATGAGCGTCAATTATGTGTCTGGTTCTATTGTCTGTTTTTTCTCTTATTCAGTTATATAGTCGTGTTTCTTATATACTTGGTATCTATTTTTTACTAAATATTGGAACTGGTATTTTAAAAACTGAAGAGGGTCCAGATAAATTATAATATTTCTTTTCATGTAGAATACATCCATTTCTCCTCTAGGCAGATGTATTAAAGTGGTATGTCATCTAACATTCTCAGTGACACTATGGTAGGTAATATTATTACCAGCCATTCATAGATGAAGGCATTGAGGTTTCCATTTGCAGTGACTGACCTACTCCTGCCCGGACCTGTAGAGATACTTTCTTTGATTAAGTTTACTTCCATCTTATTCAATTTATAATGCATTTATATTCCATTTTATCTTGCAATGTATAGGGACATTTATAAGTACTCAGGAATGCTAAAAAAAAAAAAAAAAAACAAACAGTTGTACATGAGTTATTCATGTTTGAGTCCAGCTCGTCACCTGAGTCCCTTCCAACTTTTCAGCCTGCTTCTCTGCGATAAAACAACAGTATTAAAACCAATACTACTATTAATTAATGAAAATATTTCTCTTTTTTATCTAAACTATATTTTTCTGCCAATTTAAAATCTGTTCCTACTCAGCATTATGCTTCATCTTACCTCAGGCCACTATTCTGTAGTATCCAAAAACCAGCTCTGTAAGAAGGTGTCTAAGAAAAGAATTATTATGTCATACTTAACTTGGCAATTTTCTTTCCTCTTTGCTTCCACTTCAGTGTGGGTTGTGCTGGGTGAGAGTGGGAAAAGAAAATGATAAGAGAGATAAAAAGTTGAGAAAAATACTCAGATTAATCTGTCAATCTACCTTGCCACAAGAAAACAACTTGTCTAGAACAGTATTATGCAGAGAAACTGAAGTTGTACCCATCCAGTCTCTTTCTGAAGCCTGTAAGGCTTTTCTTGACCACTAGGGTCTCCCCTTCAAAAAAAATAAATGTCTTTTGATTTGCATTTCTCTGATGGCTAGTGATGATGAGCATTTTTTCATGGGTCTGTTGGCTGCAAAACCACAATGAGATACCATCTCACACCAGTTAGAATGGCGATCATTAAAAAGTCAGGAAACAACAGGTGCTGGAGAGGATGTGGAGAAATAGAAACACTTTTACACTGTTGGTGGGACTGTAAACTGGTTCAACCATTGTGGAAGACAGTGTGGTGATTCCTCAAGGATCTACAACTAGAAATACCATTTGACCCAGCCATCCCATTACTTGGTACATACCCAAAGGATTATAAATCATGCTGCTATAAGGACACACGCACACATATGTTTACTGTGGCACTATTCACAATAGCAAAGACTTGGAACCAACCCAAATGTCCATCAGTGACAGACTGGATTAAGAAAATGTGGCACATATACAGCATGGAATACTATGCAGCCATAAAAAGGATGAGTTCATGTCCTTTGTTGGGACATGGATGAAGCTGGAAACCATCATTCTCAGCAAACTATCACAAGAACAGAAAACCAAACACTGCATGTTCTCACTCATAGGTAGGAATTGAACAATGAGATCACTTGGACACAGAAAGGGGAACATCACACACTGGGGCCTGTTGTGGGGTGGGGGCAGGGGGAGGGATAGCATTAGGAGATATACCTAATGTAAATGATGAGTTAATGGGTGCAGCACACCAACATGGCACATGTATACATATGGAACACACCTTTATGTTGTGTACATGTACCCTAGAACATAAAGTATAATAATTACAAAAAAGTGTCTCTCTGTATTCTCAAAGAACCTAAGGCTGCCTTTACCCTAGCATTCACTACACTCTGAAGTCATGTCTTGGAATTCACGAGGAATTGGTTTTAAGACTCCTCAGGCACACCAAAATCTGCAGATGCTCAGGTTCTTTATATAAAATGGTATATTATTTGCATATATCTACACATATCCTCTGGTATACTTTAAAACATCTCTAAATTACTTATAATACCTAATGCAATGTAAATGCTATGCAAATAGTTGTTATACTATATTTTCTGTATTATTTCTTATTGTTTTGTTCCCCCAATATTTTCAATCCATGGTTGATTGAATTCTTAGACGCAGAACCCACAGACACAGGGGCCAACCATATTTGATATCTGAATATGTTTTTGTTTCCCTCTTGTATACTGTAAGTCCTAGAGGCCAAAGGCTACAGCTTAATTATCTATATACTATGACTCTATTCTTCCCTTCACAGTAAATTTATTAAATGGGAAGTTGGCACTCACTCTGCACTTTCTCATGGCTCATTCACTCCTTAGCTCAATGTAAACTACCCGTGCTGTCTCATAACAACACTAGTCCTCTCGATAACAACACTAGTCATTATTTTATACTGTGTCAAAAATAGCCCATATTACCAGATCCCACAGAAAAACCTTAGGCCCTGTTATGCAACGTCTCTGGAATAAATAACTGCTAATCACTCTTTTTTGAAATTCTTTTTTTCTCTGTCTCTATAACACTTACCTCTTTTGATTCAATTCCTATGCTTCTGGTCATTACTTTTCAGTATTCTCTATATACTGTAATTTCTCTACTGTGCTATTATGTGCCTCTATTCATTTACATTCCTCACTTCATTTTGCCCACTTCACTTTAAGATAGCATCTGTTAGAGCCATCTGCTCCTAAGGAGAATTAACAGGTTACAACGGTCTACTGCATGGCCAATTGATCCACTGACTTCACTGATGACATATTTCTTTATCTCATCTCTACATAACAGGTGTGGTTATCTTGCTCAGAAAAACAAGAAACAAAAATGGAAAAAACTACCTATGGCTGATGAGGAAAATCGACTTCCTGGCAAAGTGCTATCAGGAAACCCATTTGTCTGCAAAAGGGAACGACTCTATCTGCATGGCAAAGATGTCTGCCATAACCACAGGAAAAGAGTCAAGGGAATGTGCATGTATGGGTTCTGCAATGCTACAGAAGAACATTTCCTTTTGCTCTTTTATTTTTACCTATATCTAGTTTATACATTATAAAATTGGTTCCATGACTAAAATGAGTCACATCTAAATTCTACTACAAAATGAGTCCATTCTTGCACATCTTCTGATACCAATTATAACATTTGGTGGAAGTCCAAATAGGCAAATGTGTTTTTTCTTCCCAGTAACCTCTTGTGCCACATTGAATTTAAGGAGCATTTATCTTCTGAAATCTCCTAAAGTTCCTCAAGGTAGGAAAAAAAAGATTGTACTTTTATTCCAGAAAGGAAACCCCAAAAGTACTGAGAGTATAAGATATGAAAAGGACCATCAGAAGAATCAGGATGAATTCCTTAATTCCTGCGAGTGTGCCATTTAGCAAATTGGCTGAAATCTGGGAATAATTATTTGCATTATGTTTGATGTGGCTAAAACTTATACTTCTTAATATTCTTGAAAAACAAAAAGGATTTCAATATCATTATGATTCAATCCACATACATCCTCTTGTAGCTCCCATAATTCCCATATGTTGTGGGAAGGATCTGTTGGGGGATGATTGAATCATAGGGGCAGGTCTTTCCCATCCTATTCTCATGACAGTGAATGGGTCTCACGAGATCTGATGCTTTTAAAAACGGGAATTTCCCGCACAAGCTCTCTCTTTGCCTGCTGCCACCCACATAAGATGTGGCTTGCTTCTCCTTGCCTTCCAAAATGATTGTGAGGGCTCCCCAGCCGTGTGGAACTGTAAGTCCAATCAATAAACCTTTTTCTTTTATAAGTCGCCCCGTCTTGGGTATGTCTTTATCAGCAGTGTAAAAATGGACTAATATATATCCTCTCATTCTAAAATCATATGAGTATTCCATTCTCTGTGAATATTCTGACCATTCAGAATTCAGTTTGTGGCTTATTTTCTTTTGTAAGAGATAGAAATATTTTAAGAGCATAGAATAGAATCTGTCTATGTTTAATGTGGAATCTCTCCAGGACACATGGAAATAGTGATGTGAACTCTCAGGAAGGTGTTAGAAGGAAAACAACCTTCTCAGTTGCTTCATATGGACAATTACAAAGAATATGAAGGACGCAGTCTGGTGACATAGTAGGCAGCTGGGAGGGGCTAAGAGGGCAGAGCAGGAGGAATGAATCGTAATTGACCTTCCCCAAGCCATCCTCACCGAGAACACATCCCTTCATAGTCGGCGTGGCTGTCTGCTCAAAAGGACAGATCACAACTTCCTGCAAACAGTCCTAACACAACGTAGTGATGGACTAGACAGTTTGGGACTACAATTTGAAACTGAAATAAGTTGATTTGATTTTCCTTTTAAAAAATGGCAATGAGTTGTACTTCCAGATCAAAGGTGTAATACCCAATTTTCATAGAAACAGTTATATTTTATCAACTTGAAATTCTGAATCTCTAAATATTAAACATATTAATTGCATGTAAATTACCAAAAACTGGCTGACTTAATACAACACATATTTATTCTGTCACATTTCTGGAGGCAGGAATTGTGAATCAAGGTGTCAGCAGGGCCATGCTCCCTCTGTGGGCGCTAGGGAAGAATAATCCCTTGGCTCTTCCTAGCTTCTGGTGCTTGCTGGTGGTTTTTGGCATTTCTTGGCTTGCACTTGCATATCTCCGATCTGCCTGCCTTCTTACCTCCTTCCTCCCTGTGTTTCTTGGTGTCCTTTCCTCTTTGCACCAGTCACTGAATTTAGAGCTCATCCTAATCTAGTATGGCCTCTTATTAACTAATTACAGTTGCAAAGACCCTGTTTGCAAATAAGACCACATTCTGAGATTCCCAGTGAATATGAATTTAGGGTTGCGGGGGGAGGAATTTTACACGTGTATAAACAGGTTTTTCTTTTCAGAAGAATTCATATTTGACTAAGTTTGTATTTTATTCTGCATTGTAATACATTGGGGAACAGAATGTTCTTATCAAAAAGTTATTTGAAAGAGATGCAAGGTTTCATTTGTGATAATAACATACTTCTAATTGTCTTCTCATCCAGTCTCAGTCATATCTCAATATTATGGATTTGATGAGTAAAAGTGAAAGCTATAGCTCCATTGACATCCACTGTGCCTATCATTTCACTCTGTGGGGTGGATTGCTATAAATACGAAGTTCTACCCTGTACTCAGTCACCAATTTTCCAAATTGCAGCCATGTTCATGGGTTATCATCTATGCCTAGACCACAGCAATCAACCTGGGATTTCCTTTTCACCACCATTGTAGAGAGTCTCTCTCATTTTCCTGTGTTTGAACATCTGTTTCCTGTTCCCATCCCATCTTTCTATTCAACTTTATTGGTTAAGTTGCTCATTTTCGTAGAACACATCCTCTTGTACCTTCTAAAGAAAGATGAATAAGAAATTAAATTTTCTTTTTCTTGTAAGTCTGAAATATAATTCATGGTATCTGTGCAAAAAATAGATTCGTTAGTTGGAAACAATTTTGTTTCAGATATTTGAAGTCATCACACATTGTTTCTTGCTTCCAGCATGTTTGTTGACAAATCCCAAGATTTCAAGTAGTTGTCTAATTTTGTAACACTTTCTACTCAGTCTTTCTTTTTGTCTTTTTGCTTAAATCTCTGAGAGAGCTCCCAGACTTTATATCATAACATCTTCATAGGGCTCTTTTTTCCACTATGCATATATTTTTAGTTTTTATTATGTTCTCTGATAATTTCCTTTGTGTCATTTTGTTTTAGTTTTATAAATGCAATAGCCTCTATTACCACTCTTAGGATATTAATATCAAGTTCATTTTTTCTTTCTTCATCTTTGTTTCCTCCAAGATGCTGTTTTTTTCCTATTGGTTTATTTTGGTTTCTATCTTTCTTATTAAAGATATTTCCCCAAGATATTTGGTAATCTATTTACTTGCTTATAATTAAGATGGGGTGGAGAGCTCAAAAGCGGATAAAAGCTCTGAGCCTCCAAGTGGGGACTAGCAAACTTGAACGCTACTGCAGAAAGATATGGCCAGTTTTCAGGAAAACCAGGATGTCAGTATCTTTGTTTTCTTCTCTTATGGGAAGGCAAATTTTCCAGAGACAGATCTTCTAGTCTCCTGCTATAGAATAGAAGTCTGGTTTCCCATGTTCTAGAAGTCAAGCAGAAGTAAGGGACAAAAATATCAGTATTTATATGTAAGTGATCCATTCATTCTCTTTATGATGCTATTTGTTTGCCCTCAACAGTCCAGTCCAGGCACAGTTTAACCTTCACCTAGCACCCAAATCTCCAGAGCACTGACAGAGTAATTGAAGGGTGATCAAATGATATGCAAGAGATTATCCAGGAATCGTTTTTAACATCCTCAAATCTTCTTTAACAGCAAATTACTTCACTCTTGGTTCCATAACTCCTAGTTCCTGAGGTTTTTGAAAATTTTACAGTTCAATTTTGGTTCTTTCACAGTTTTTTTCTATTTCTAGATTAGTGTTTGCTAAGTGGGTAGTCCTTGCCCATCTGCTTTCTAACACCCAAAATGCTGTTGCAGTGGTTTTTCTCTCCTGTCTTTGTGGGTCTATGTCTCTGAAAAAAATTACTTTATGATAGTTTTAGTGAAGTTTGGATGGATCAATATTAGTTGTTTATATTAATCTGTCATCTTTATACAATTTTATTGTATAAAGGATTTTAAAATTATTATATATAAATGAATAAAAATAAAGTAATTGACTATCCAGAACGGTAGGATCTCTGTCTCTTGAACAAATTAATACAAAATGTAAGCTAAAAATCTACAAACAATGTGAGATCGTTAGCTGATTTTTTTATTCCCCCAGAGGAAAACAGGGATCTGAAATACTAGAGGCAAAGATACAAGTCTATTGATAATCAGCACCACTTCCAATAAATCTACCATAATTCTACAGGTAAGAATGTTGGCTAGGCGTGGGGGCTCACGCCTGTAATCCCAGCATGTTGGGAGGCTGAGGCGGGCTCATCACCTGAGGTCAGGAGTTAGAGACCAGCCTGACTAATATGATGAAACCCTGTCTCTACTAAAAATATAAAAATTAGCCAGGCATAGTGGTGGGCACCTATAATCCCAGCTACTTGGGAGGCTGAGACAGGAGAATTGCTTGAACCCAGGAAGCAGAGGTTGCGGTGAGCTGCAATTGCGCCATTGCACTCCAACCTGGGCAACAAGAGCAAAACTCTGTCTCAAAAAAAAAAAAAAAAAAAAAAGTACAGGAACAAAGAAAAAAGTATGAATATTACAGAGAAAATCAAAATGTATCATTTTTATTAAAATGAGACAACAATCATAAGTGACTATTGATATCACAAAAAAGAAACAACCAGATATCACGTACCTTCTGATGTAGGTGGACTATGTCATAGTTTGGGCAAAATATTGAATGTAAATCAAATCAAGATCTAAATATGACTATCAATTTACAGGAAGTAGAGGGATTATATCAGATTAACTGACATATCAGGGTATTATCGGAAAATAAAACTTACATTCGGAAACGACAGCAGTGCACTCTAAGAACTTTCTGCAGTAATGGGATTGGTCTTTTTCTACATTCTTCAGTAGAGTAGCCACTAGCCACATGGGCTATGAAACACTTGGAATATGCAAGTGTGCCTGCTATAACATTGTAAATAGCACGTAATTCAATTTTGTATTCTTTTTACTATTAATTAATTGAAATTTAATAGCTAACTGTGGCTAGGAGCAACTACATTGGACCATATCAAACATTCACTCAATACCTAAATAGCAAACAAATAAAGAGATATAGAAGGAGATTCTATAGAAATGACTTAAAATGTATCCATCAATTGCAAAGTATAAATACTTGAATTCAAATTTAAAGAAATTATACAAAATTGTTACAAGATATTCAGGGGAATATGAGTACTCATATTTGATGATACTAAGGAATTATTGTTACTTTACATATGATAAAAATGTTATGGTTTTGTTTCAAATAGTTTCTATATGAAATATCTATGTAAACTATTCCCACGAGAAATTATTTGATGACTTTGATTTGGTTCAGCATAATCCAGAATTGGGTGGACAGATGAAACAAGGAACAGATGAAACAAGATTGGCCATAAATTTGTTGTTGAAGTTGGTTATGTGGAAATACATCATACAATTTTCTTTACTCTTAAATATTCTTGAAATTTTCTGATACTTAATGTTTATAATACTATGTCCCAATTGCAGTCATTCTGACTCTAATGTACAACTAGGGTTGAGATAACTGGGGAAGAGAAAACAATGTAGAGTCAATATTTTAAGTGTAGTTTTAAGTTGGGAATAGAAATAGTTAAGAGACATTGCATAAAGTGATAGATGAGTCTTTTTTACCCTTCAGGAAATTCTGCTTCAAAATTATTTCAAACTCATTTGAGGTTTTAGGATGATGATAATTTTAAATAACCAATTTTTTAACTTCAGAATTTTGGTACATGCATAAAGGGAGGCAAATGTAAGTTGCAGAAGCAATCAATAAAAATAGATACATCCTTTTAAGGTATTCTTACCATGCCCCATGTGAAGCTAACAAGGCTCTACCTCCAGAGAGATGAAAACCTCGGCACGTACTCACTGTAAGTCTTCAGAAATGAAACCAAATATGAGCAAAGACCATAAATAAAGATATTTATTAATCATTAAAGTCATTTGAGAAACCAGGAGGCTTTCAGTATGTTTTAATTAAATAATCAGGATCAGCTAATGCAGACAGAATTAATAAAATTATTTTTTCTCTTTCCCATTGATTCAATGCTTTATTTTCCTCTGAATGTGGAGCATTTTTTTCTACTTGGAAGTTTAACAAGAAGCCATTCTTAAAAATAATCCTTCAACGAAGTCTCGGGGGCCGTAAGTATTTGCATCTATATCATTGCAGGCTTTGCAATGACTGCAAAAGATCCACTTTTCTGATCAATCTATTTTAATTGTCATATCAATTAAAACCATTTTATTTATTCAAAATTTGCAGTGATTAAATTCATAACATAGTGTTCCTACTGGCATAAAGAGGAGGAATTTATTATGCACTGTGCCTGCCAATTTAAATATATTTTCTTACCTTAAATCTCTTCTCAACTTCATTATTATTATTTCTATGGGGTGGATCACAAAGTCAAGAGATCAAAATTATCCTGGCCAACATGGTGAAACCCCATCTCTACTAAAAATACAAAAATTAGCTGAGCATGGTGGTGGACACCTGCAGTCCCAGCTACTCAGGAGGCTGAGGTAGAATCACTTGAACCTGGGAGGCGGAGGTTGCAGTGAGCCGAGATCGCGCCACTGCACTCCAGCCTGGCAACAGAGTGAGACTCTGTCTCAAAAGAAAAGAAACAAAAAACAACAACAAAAAAATAAGTAGGTTCAGAGGGGTTAACTCAGTTGCTCAAGTTTATATAGTGAAGGAATAGACTTTAAAACTAGTTTGACTTTAATTCAAAAATTATTTTCATGATACCATATTATCTTCTACTCTGCTTTTTATCTAGCTTTTACATGTACACAAGAAAGGGAGAGAGATGGAAGGAAAAGGAGAAAAGTTGAGAGAGAGAGAGAGAAATTGCCAGTCACACATTCTGTTGGGAAGATGGTTTAAAGTGTTATCTAAAATAGAATGCCAATTAGAATGAAAATTTCAGGAAATATGAATGCATTTGTTTCCTGAGGCAGCCATAACAAATTACTACAAAAAAATGTATTATCTCACAGAAGCTCTGGCAGCAGCAGGCTCCATACCCCTCTGCACCCACCCCTCCGGCCTCTGTCTGCATGCTTGGCTTTGCCCTTGGAGTCATTTTGTCTCTAGAAGGGTAGCATATAGTCTCAATCAATGATCCCTATCAGCTCACTTCCTACCTATAGAATCTCAAAAGCCGAACACCCATTCTTCATTTCATTCTATCTCTGTCCTCTTTTGTCCAAGCTGGCAGCGTTTCTGCTAAAACAGTAATCTCAAACATCTTGTCTGTCTCCCATATAAGCCATGGGTGTACATACTATGAGACAAGAGCATTCTCCACATATTCTTCCTAGAAAATTCTAGCCCTATTACTGGCTTTTGTTGAGAGGGTTGATTGGATCCAGGAGTCATACACCCAATTCCTTCAGCAAAAGTTATCCAGACACGTACTCCAAGCTTTCTCCAGAGAATGCTTTCCTAACAGTAAACAGCCTAGTTTAGCATACTTTAAAATCTGCACAAGTTAGAAACCCATCCAAAGAATCCAGTGCCAATTCTACTTTGATTAACAGTTCTTTCCTGAGTTTATCTCTTTCTTCTCACATTTTGCTATATGCAATGAGGAGAAACCAAGGCACATAATTAACACTAAAAAAGTTGTCAGAATCAAAATGGAGTCACTTATGCAAATTCCTAACAAAAATAGAGCTGGGAGGCCATAAAGGAAAGGCTCTCATACACATATGCCTGTGATAAAATATTACAAGGATTCTCTGAAAAACACAGTCTTTCATAATGGCCACCACAACCTTACATGAAGAATACTTCTGCGAGGACATCTGCCCAGCAGCTGTTTGTTCATCCTTCAAACTGATGCATGTTCAGCCTTTGATCCCCATAGCCAAGAACAAATATTTCAAAATAACTTATGTAACTCTACTTATTCTGTCTTTAAAAACCCTTGCCTTGTTTTGCCTCTGTGGGTACACCTGTGACCCTTTATGGTTCTCCATGGCAATTATCTTCCCAGATTTAATCTCTTATCTATTCCTGAGTAAATTCATTTTTTAAGAGCCACTCTTTCTGTTGTTATTTTAGGTTGACAACACCTTGTTTGCAAATTTGCTCAATTAAATACCCACTCCACTGCTTACAAGTTCTGCTTACCACCCAACAGTAAAAACAATTCAACCAAGTTGTCTTCCTATTTATAACAAGAGACATTTTTTTCCTCCAGTCTTCAATATTATGCTATTCATGTCCTTATGAGATCTCACCAGAAACACCTTTAATGTCTATATTTCTAACAAGAATCTCTTCAAGAAAATCTAGGCTTTTTTCTTTAATGCGCCACAAAATTCTCCCAGCCCCTAACCATTATCTAATTCCAGAGCCACTTCCTAATATAACAATTTCTATTAGTTTCCTAGGAATGCCATAAGAAAACTATTAATAACGCAAACTTAGTGGACTGGAACAACAGAAAATTACATAGAGAAAATTATATATAAAAACGTTTTATGTATATATAAAACATTACTACAGAATCCATATTCTGACACATATACATGTATATATACACACACACATATATATGGCTCTGGCTCTTCTGGCTTCTGTTGGTTGTCAGCAATCTTTGACATGCCTTAGCTAATAAGGGCATTATTACAATCTTTACCTCTGCCTTTACATCACCTTTTTCTTTCTTTTTTTTTTTTTTGTCTCTAAGACTGTCCCCAACTTATGATAGTTCAACTTATTATTTTACTTTATGATCACGTGAAAGTGATACATGTTCAGTAGAAACCATACTTTGAGTATTAAAGTTTGATTCAAATTTTTTATAACTTTTTAACAAAATAGGTTTGTGTTAGATGATTTTGTCCAAGTGTGGTCTAAGGTAAGGTAAGGTAAGGTGTCATCAGCACATTTAAGGTTGTCTAGGCCAAGCCGTGATGTCCCATAGGTTAGGTGTATTAAATGCAATTTTTGACTTATGATTTTTCAACTTACGATGAGGTTTCATGGGGATGTAACCCCATCATAAGTTTAGGAGTAACTGTGTGATACACCTATGATTCACTTTTGTAAATACACCAGTGATTGGGTTTTGGGTTCACCCAGGTAATCCAAGATGATCTTAAGACCATTAAGTTAATTGCACCTGCAAAGACCTTTTGTCCAAAAAAGGTTACATTCAGAGTTACCAAGAGTTACAATTTGAACATATATTTTTTGGGAGCTATCATTCAACCTACTAGAGTAGACTATATGTACATGTAAGTGCATGTGTGCATGTGTATATATATGTACATAGGAATACTTATGTATTATTGCAGAAAAGTATGTAGCTACATAGATCTGATAAAAATTTTGAAAGATTGAAAAGTGTGGAACCAAATTTGTTTCATTAATGATGCTAAAATTAAGCTTATATGTAATATTATATGTTCAAATCATACTTTCACAGCTGATGAAAACATTGCATTCAATCAAATACATTTCATAGAAATAAACAAATATTCACCCAGAATTGTTGGGGAAATACAGATACAGACATGAAATACAGATATACAGAATACAGAATGACGGAATACAGATATGAAACCAACCAGAAACAGCTGATCCTTAACGGAGTAATAAGTTTATATTTACATTATCTGCTCTGCCCCGTCTTTGAAAGATATCAGATATTTATTCTTTAGGTACTGCTATCAAATCAGTTCAGAAAAGCAGACAATGCTAAAGTAAAGACACATCAAAAAGAATGTTCTTTATATAGCACAAGAATAAGAATGGACTTAAACACATTTTGAAACTAGAGGAAATGGTAGTAAAAAAGACTCCATGTTTCCATCTTGAATTATAAATCTACATTTTTGTTTATTTATTTATGGTTGAGGGTGAATACACAAGCTAGTATAAATTTTTTAAGTCCTTCTTGTTTTCGGTTGTCTAGGTATCTAATATTTCACACTTGGGCTCATTCTACCATGTAGTTGAAGACTTCTAGACAACTGCTCTGTAATACGGCTGCTCTTCTGCAGATAGGATTCACCCATAGTGTTGAATCTGCAAGAATTATACTCCATGTGTCTATATCAGGGTTTTTAATGCTCTCAGGACAAGTTATCAATTGTTTAAAACCCAGATCATCATTGAATACACTTCTTTGCTAGGAATAACTATATTATAATAGCAGTATCATTTTGTATAATGTTTTGAAAGAAAAGAATTATTGCTCCATATAGGAAACTTCCATTACTGAAAAAAATATGGAATATACTTTATTTTCTTAGCTGCTGGTATAAAATTTCTCTTTGTGCAGACCTATCTTTTTTGAGATAATAGAATATCACTGATGAAGCCTAAGTTCCACAGTGCCTGACTGTATTTGGACTGCTGTTTTGGTTAGAAAGATTGTAGAGGAACTTCTCATTCACACCTGAGGAAGGAACATATTTGTTCCTAAGAGGTAGTAGAGAAAGAAAACATTGGAGGTAAAGCATCAAAGATAGAAATAAAGAACACTATCAAGAAAGCAAAAAGACAATCCACAGAATGGGGGAAAGTATTTGCAAACCATGTATCTCATAAGGGTCTAGTATCTAGAATATATAAAGAGCACTTACAGCTCAACAACAGAAAGACAGCTCAGTTTAAAAAGGGCCAAGGACTTGTAGAAATGTTTCTCTAAGTATAGAAATGGCCAACAAACTTAACATTATTCACTGTTTGAGAAATGCAAATCAAAAGCAAATTGAAATCTCACATCATGGATGATATCTACTAGGATAATTTTAATTGAAAATGAACAAACAAAAAGTGGAAAATAGCAGTGTGTTATCAAGAATGTGGAGAAATTGGAGCCCTTGTACATTGCTGATGTGAATATAAAATTGTGCAATTGTCCTTGATAGTTAAATATAGAATTACTATATGATCTAGAAGTTCAGCTCCTGAGTATATATCCAAAAGATTTGAAATCAGGAGTGCAAACAAAACTTGTTCACAAATATTCATAGCAGCACTATTCATAATTGCCAAAAGATGGAAAAAAAACAAATATTTATTGCTGAATGCATAAAATGTGGTACATACATACAATGGAATATGGTTCAGCAATAAACAGAAATAAAGTACTGATACATGCTACAGCACAGATGGACTTTGAAAATAAGCAAAGTGAAAGATGCATAATATAGAAGGTTACATATTGTATGATGCCATTATGAAATCATGAGTAGGCAATTTCATAGAGACATAAAACAGATTATACTTGGTATTGGGTTCCTTTTTGTGGTGATGAAAATATTCCAGAATTAGATAGTGGTAATGACTGCACAGCACTGTGAAACTACTAAATGCCACTTGTGACAAATTTTATGATATGTATTTTATGACCATAAAAATGAAAAAAATAAACATGAAAATACTTGGGAAAAAGGAAGAACAGAAAGAAACCTAGGAAATTGCTAGGTGAGCTATGCAATACCTTCTTCTTTCCACCATGACCGTATACTTTGGTCTTTTCTAAAAACTAATTAAATAAGTGAATGGATTCCTTTGGGAAATTGGTGTCAAAACTGAGTTAACATTATGCCCCCATCATCAGCCTGTGTAGGTGGGGGAAGCAAATGTGTGATATACAGATTTAATTTAAAAATTATTGAACATCTCTTTATCGCTATTCTAAAACTTTGGAGCTGTACAGCAATATAGCAAGATTACTGTCAGAATTTATCCCCATAGTCATGCTTTCCTAAAAATAATGCTCAATGTTCTCCCTCGTCCTTCCCCCTGTGATGCTGTGGAGGAAACCTTAAATATTAAATTTGAACTCAATTGAACATGGACAGAAATGATGATCACCAAGTCCCGGAACAGGTTGTGTGAGCCCCTTGAGGCGTTCATCCAGTGCTGTTTTGGAGAAATCTCTATTTCAATCTATTCCTATATGCTAGTTATTGGAAAACAATAGACAATCACAAAAACAAGTTGACCTTTTTGTGTTCCTTGAGCCCAGTCACGAAGGGCCCTCACGACTGGGCCTCATGCCATGCAACTTTTTACAAAATAAGTTAGGGTCCCAGACTGTGCCGAACCTTCATGAGACCTCTTCTCATCTGTGCGTGGATGGGTGGCCGACTCTGGAGCCCAGGCTGTTGCTTCCCAGTCTGGTGGTGAATCCTCCAGAGTCTGGTGAGAGTAAATATATACCTTTTCCCTTCTCCCTTTCCCATTACAATTTGCTTATCATTTGCTTTTTGTATCATTTGCTTATTAAATCAATTTGCTTATTATATTACTTTGCTTATTATATCATTTGCTTAATATATCCCATTGCCATTTATGTAGGATAAAGCTTGTTTACCCTTAAAGCTATTGTGTGTGTGCCTTTTCTTCTCCCCTCGCATGTTTCTCGCACAGAACAGACACATACAGGCATAGCCCTATCGAAAACTCAGGGACTTTCCCTGACTGGTTTCAGGTATTTCATGACATCAAAAAACTCACAATCTTGTCAACCTTACCAAACTTTATAAACTGTGTTGGTTTGGTAGGGTTGCCACATTAGTGCTCTTCTCCTGTTTTTGGTTACCAGATTTGTTCCCTGTGTCTAAATTACTGTCTTCCAATTTTTCTAGGAAGCACCTCTCACCATCTTTTATTAAAACTACTTACCCTTTCCTCTGAAACAAAGCACAGACAGCCCTGAATCTGAAACCCAGGTCTTTGGCCAAAAACTTGCTTCCTACTGCCAAATATGCCTAATGCCTCCTGCCTCATTGAATTGCTAAATACTGTCTGCTTTTAATTTCTCTGCTACTTGGCTCCCCTCTTCTGTCTGCCAGGACACTGTTATTTCATGCTGGTCCACCCTCAAAACCTGTGATTGTTGGGGCCATGATTTATTACTATGATTATTTTAATAGCAACAGACATATTGATGACTAACATTTATTTTGTAGTATGTACAAGGAAGCATAGTAAACACTTTAAATATCTGATTTCCTTTTCCCATCAGACAGGCAACTAAGGCTTATTACATAGATTATAGCAATTTCCCAGGGTCATCCAGCTTATAAATTCATGAGTTAGAACTTGAACTTGGGTTGTTCTGGCCCCAAAGATGGTGATTTTCAAATACTATAACATACTGTTAGGTCTAGGGCTCATCACTACACTACGGCCACTGTTACATTAAAGCAGTGTTCCTACAAAAGCCCAGCTGGTGGGAAGGCTGGACGTGAGTCTTATTTGGATGATGGGCTCCAGACCATGGCTGACTGGGGATAGATGTTTGAATTTTGACTTAACTAAACTGTCAGAAAGACCCCAAAGGGGTTTCAAGGAGTGTGCATTATGAAACATGGTGTGGACTATTGGAACATGATGTCAAAGAATTGTTGACACTCATAAAAAGTTCCTTTGAGTACATTGTTTTTGATACAGGTGAAAATGGAAGATAACTATTTACTTGACATCCCTCTTAAGGTGTTTATCCTACGTCTCAAGCAAGTTCTCAAAATACACGGAATTGGGATACCTACAGAGTGCTTTTGTTATAAAGGCATTTGAGATGTAAGATCCATATATATTGACAATTCTTACTGGTAAGTATATTTTGAAACTATGAAGAGCTTTGCCAAACAGTATACACAAACAATTGTGCTATTTTATTTTTTTCTAATGCATGTTATTTATTTCAACTTGTTGTAAATGTTTCTAACATTTGGGAATTTTTTTTTAAAACTTCGTCCTTCATTCCATCCTATTACACTCAGGTAATCTGCCAAGTTCCTAGAGTACTGAAAATTCAAATAAAGCTACTCATAGCCTCAGAATAAAATACATTTCTCTCAAGAATTATTTGATTATAGAAGGATTTTCCTATAGGTGTCTCTGTAGAAGAATTCATTATTTGGTAATACCGCAAAGGCTGCACAGATCTGGAAGAAAGTATTAGATGAATTGTGGTCACATTTGATTAGATTTGGACCTGAGGGAATAATTCCATACATCAAGGTAACAGGAGAATGAGCTCATCTGCGGTGCTTTGTCCCTGATGAATTTCACTCTCTACTAAACATGAATAGTTAATTTTTAAGGAGGATACAAGAAGCACATGCATACCACATTTAGAGGTGAAACTATTTAATCTCATACTTTGCTATAAAATGTATTTTAGGTCTAATCACTAGAAACCAGAAAATAGCTTTTGCTGTTACAGTGAGTCAGTAATTTATGTGACTCTGACAAGTTAAAATTGCCTAGCTTGCACATCTAAAGGGAAATTTAAAAATTAGTAACAGGAAATGATATATTCTTGTCAGGGAAAAATAAATACTATAATTCTAACTTACATGTGAAGTATTTATGATGATCTTGGGATTTTTTCTTGTTCGTATATTTTTTTTTCTTATTTGGATTTTCAAAGGAATTTATTAGCTGTTTTGCTATTTTTCTATGCTTAAAATTTTCCAAGGATATGCATTTAAGATTCTATATTTTACTGTAGTAGGAACAGCAAGCAATGAGTTTAAGGAAGAGACTCTAGAAAGAAATATTTATTTTATGTTAAGCATTTTTTTAAACTATAGATTAATTTTATCTCATTATACGCTTACTTTTCAGGGTAGATGTAACAGGATTTCAAAGTAGAAATCCTCTTGTCTCAAATTTAACTGAGGCTCTGATATCAAAGAGCAGAGCAATAGGTCTGAACCAAGTGGTTTGACCACACCTATGCAGAACTGGCAAAGAAGGTGCCTGTTGTTCTGATTTGCATGTCTCACCTCAACATCCATGTCAATAATATTTAAGTGGTTAGAGAGGGAAAAAGAGGGAAAGTATTTGAATTTCTTTGGATAGTGGTGGTATTCATATGAGATGAGTGATAAATATTTATTCGACATTTTAAGCCATCAAAAGGGTATTTTAAGACTCGGGGAACTTGACTTTGTACTTTATGAGATATTGAGACAGATGCCAGACTGTTATCTATGAAGGTCCAAATATATGAGTTTGTGGTTATGGTTACCTAGTTGCTACAAGAGCATGGAGAGTTAAGTTGGGAAGTAGCTGCCCTTCCGCTTGTCAAATGTTAGTGTTTGGGGGGAACTAGTTGTGTATATTTTGATGGGAGCTAGCAAGAACTTAGTTTGGATTACACCAAAACAGGGCTGTGTAAGAGACGATGCGACCCCAATACAGAGGATCTTCTTCCAAATGCTCACTTATTCACTCATTCATTCAACAAATATTTATTGAACATCTTCTACATGCCATGCATAATTCCAGGTACAGGAGATGTAGTAATGAATAACATGGGTAATTTTTGCCTTCTAAAATCTTATAGTCTATTGAAAAGGACAGAAAATAAGGAAATGTGTAAAACTGTGAAAAGTACTTTGGTCAAAAATAAACCATTGAATAGGGGAAGAAAGGTCTAGTAGAAGGTGATTAACAAGGGCCTGAATTCAGGAGGAATCTGAAGTGACCAGCCACCTCAGAAAAGATGCATTGGCTGCATCACAGGGAGTCTACCTGGACATTTACAGGGAGTTGAGGGTGAACTCAGAGAAACCAAAAATATCCAAGGTGAGAGTCAACTTTCAACCATCTGCCAAGCCTAGAAAAGACAAATATCATTTCACAATGGGATATTTCCTCATATCTCTCCTCTCACCTTACCCATCTGAATACTAGAGAAGCCAGGGGTGAACTAATGGGTGGTGATATGGTTTGGCTGTGTCCCCACCCAAATCTCACCTGGAACTGCACTAATCCCAACATGTCAAGGGCACAGCCAGGTGGAGATAATTGAATCATGGGGGCAGTTTCCCCCATACTGTTCTCATGGTAGCGAATAAGTCTCATGAGAGCTGATGGTTTTACAAATGGGAGTTCCCCTGCACAAACTCTCTTGGCTGTCACCATGTATGATATGCCTTTGCTTCTTGTTTGCCTCCCACCATGACTGTGAGGCCTCCCCAGCCATATAAAACTGTGAGTCCATTAAATCTCTTTCCTTTATAAATTACCCAGTCTCAAGTATGTCTTCATTAGCAGTATGAGAACAGGATAATACAGATGGAAAGATGGGAGATTGAGGGATCAGGAGGAGAGGAGGATTAGCAGAAAAAGGGGGAATAGGGAAGTAGACCACACTGGCCTTTCCCATTTCTGTTTCAACCCTGCAGAACACTCAAGGTGTGGGAGGGGAATGTTGGAACCTCAAATGAAAGTTGGAATTTTGATTGTTCAATTGCACTCACATTGTAATGAAATGAGAGTGAGCTTGCTTCTGACTAGAAACATACTGAGGACTTTTTTTTTTTAATCTAAGAGCAACTGGAAAAGTCATGGGACTTCTGTGAGAGTCCATGTTAGAAGTAACTAACAACTAATGCACCAAGGTCGTTTGAAAGGAAGTGGGAGGAAAATAAAATTGCTTAATGATCAATTCCTATTAAGTTCTACTCTCTCAACTTAACTGTGGCAGTCAGCGTTACTAGAGGAGTAATGAAGCTTAGAGAGTGAATTAACCTATTCAAGTCCATACAACTAAGAAATGATGGAGCCCGAAGGCAAACATAGGAAAATCGAAGCTCTAATTGACTTGTGTGGAAGAAGTATTCTGGCCCCAATGCCTTGAAGCAGAAGAGCATTCAAGAATAAGACTTTCTTTATGAAGGATTCTTTTCCCTTAAAGTCCTTTAAGGGCCACACAGATTGAGGTTCAACACACGTTCTGTATTGAAAAGGGAAACATTTCTTCACTGAATGTATAGTCTTGAATGTGGTAGCATCATTCCCCCACTTCCCTAGATAGGATTGGCCGATAATGTCTTCCACTGCTTCTTTGTCCCATATGCCCAACCTGATCCTCACTCATTAGAAATGCAGGGTGTAAGTCTGAACTGGTATTAACATTGACATAGATTTACAATGCACTTTCATCCAACTGATTATTTGATCTCACAATAATCCTAAGAAGAATAAGTATTGTTATGATTACTTTGTCATAATGATAAAAAATAAAACTGAAGTTAAAAGAGGATAAAAACTGAATCTAAAGAGTGAATTGCCCAGGGTCATAATACTACTAACTATTAGAAACAGACCTTGAGCATTACTCTTCTAGTTCACAGTTAAATGTTCTTAAGGGAAACTTAAGAAGATTAAAGAGAGCACTGTTACCATAATAGATAAAATACTGTGTCTGAACCAGATATGCTAAATATTTTTCAGTTTTTGCTACTTTTAAATTTAATATTTGCTATACTTTAGTCTTTTTTAGCTATACAAATTCCCTCTGGCACTCTACTGAGAACAGTTGTTTGTTTGAAGGTTTTATTTAAATTTTTTTTTCTGTCCTTGTGCTTCCCTAATTTCTAAGTCAGAAAAAAGCTAAACGTTTCTCTCATTAACTTGTATAGCCTACTCCCAGTGTTTCATGTGTAGTAAGAAAATTCACTTGTGTACTATTGCTTCCTAAAGAAAAACTGCTAAGGCTTTACTAAAGGTGATTCTAACAGATGATAATATTCTAACAGGTGATAAATATTGAAAATTCTAACAGGTGATAAATATTGAAAGAACTTAGCCAGTGGATCCAAAAGATGAGCTGCAAACAACCAAGTTGAAATTTTTGTTTTTATTAATGTACACACATTTGAGATGTGTTAATAGATGTAATATACATTAATTAAATCTTCACCAAGTTATAATCAATAAAAGGAACTTTAAGATTGTAATGTTGAAATATAAGAATCTTTACCTATAAATGTACAATCATTTATTAAATAACTTTTTCATTTAACATATACTTAATGTCTCCACCTATTGACCTACTATTGTTTCTGTTTTGGAGTTGCTACTATATAGTATGCAAAAAACTGAAAATCTATATTTTTATAGAATTGAAAATACAAATACACTACTGAAATGATCAAGTTATAATGATTACACAGATGCATATATATACTCCCTTATGCATAAAAAATATTACAGTGCATATGTCCTTCAAGGGCAAATGTATTATTAGGCCATTCATCAGTTGACTAGAACTTAGGGTGTTTGATAATGACAGTGCTTGCTTTTTGGAAAAAAAAAATAAGTTGCATATTACTAAAGTTGAGGTTAATATTTTACAAGGTACTTCACAATTTTTTCACTATGAATTATCATCAGTGTTATAAACATAAAAGAACTCTCTCCAATGAAATGCTCAGATTAAATGAGGATTACATGCTTTTCCATTACTTTTCTTATCTTTATATTCTATTTGTAGCTATATATACAGATATCCTTGAAATCAGAAATACAACCAGTGTTTTCTTCCTAATAAAATCGCATTTTAAATGAATATTAATATGACCAACATTTTATTTTTAAACTTTTTATTACAGATATTTTTAAACATCTGCCAATTCAAAGAGAATAGTATAAAGGGCATTCATATTTCCATTAAGCAGCTTCAACAAATGGCCAATATTGTTTTATCTATTCCTCCCACTTTGTAATTATTTTGAAACAAACACAAAACATATTAAAACTTATTCTCAGCAAACTATCACAAGGACAGAAAACCAAACACCACATGTTCTCACTCATAGGTGGGAAGTGAACAATGAGAACATTTGGACACAGGAAGGGGAACATCACACACCTGGGCCTGTTGTGGGGTGGGGGTGGGGGAGGGATAGTATTAGGAGATATACCTAATATAAAAGACGAGTTAATGGGTGCAGCACACCAACATGGCGCATGTATACATATGTAACAAACCTGCACGTTGTGCACATGTACCCTAGAACTTAAAGTATAATCTTTTAAAAAACATAACCACAATAGCCCTATAATCCTAAATAATAGTAATTGCTATATACCATCGAATATTTAGTTTATATTCAAATGTCTACACTTTGGTTCCATTTATTTTACTTAATATGTCTACATATTGTTTCTTCTGTAGCTTTCTTCTCTTACTTTCATTATTCTATTTATTTATTGAAGAACCTGGACTATTTTTCTTAAAACATTTTCGAAAGATTAGATTTTGCTAATTGCATTCCTCTTTGTCTCTGTACTTCCCACAAAATGACAGACTAACCGATTAGGATTTTGTCAAAAATGAATATAGCTGACTTTTATTTCTTTTTTGCACCATATCTGAAGGCATCTAACAAGTGATTGCTTTTCTTTTTGAGACTGAACAATAGGTTCAGGTGTTGCCACCTCCACTCATTCATTAAAAAGTTTCCTGGCAGGGGTGGTGGCTCATGCCTGTAATGCCAGCACTTTGGGAGGCCAAGATGGCTGAATCACCTGAGGACAGGATTTTGAGACCAGCTGGCTAACATGGCGAAACTCTGTTTCTACTAAAACAATACAAAAATTAGCTGGGCATGGTGGCACGCCCCTGTAGTCCCAGCGACTTGGGAGGGTGAGGCGGAGGTTGCAGTGAGCAGAGATTGTGCCATTGCACTGCAGCCTGGGTGACAGAGTGAGACTCCATCTCCAAAAAAAAAAGTTTCCCATCTGCTTTTCACTCACTAGTGTCAGCAGACATTGATATTACAAAGAGTCAGTAATTACAGAAATCCAAAAATCTCTATTGTAAAGTGGTAGAATTCCAATTCAATTGTTCCTTGTACATTTATCAGCTGCGTGTTTTTCTATAGAGGCAAACACTTATTCATCTACTATTTGGTTAACTTGAGGTGCAGATTTTATAATAAATGGAAGATAAATGCTTGCTTGTTCATTTTATTTACGGAGTTTTAGAATTATGAAGTGTCTCCATAGATGATCCACATTTGCACAATGAAAAATGAGTTCTTTTTAGTTGATTTTTAATATACACAATATGTTGCATCACATTATTCTTATTATTCTTTTTGTTGCTCATGAAATAGAAGGACCTTACAATTTGGTTTTAGAGTTCTTTATGCATACGTTAGTAGTCTTGAATACCTATCTCACTTTCTTTTACAATAAGAAACCCTATGATCTTTTAGCCTATTTTTTCCTAGACCTGGAATCAGACATTTCTCCAAGAAACCTGGCTTGTTGTAGTGGGAAATGGAATTTAAAGGCTACAATCCATACTTTATTGAGTTAATCATTGACTAATGTGTTTTTAAATCAGAATGCCAGATCTCCATTTTTCAGGAAAATATTTTAAGGCTCGTATAGGTTTTCTGTACTTGAGTTTTATATATGTCTCTTATAAATAGAATATATATTTTCATTGTTGTTGATTTGTTTATTGTCTCTCAGTCTGATAATACCTTAATATCCTCAGTGGAAATGACAGTCCTACTAGTTGTCTTCTACCATATTTGGATTTTATCATTTTATTGCTTTTTATTTGTTTTACTTTCTTACCTTCTACAGTTGTCTGTATAATGATATAGATACACTTTGCTTTCTGTTTCTATTTATAATTGCTTGTCATGAATAATGTTTAACATGTATATTTGAAGTCCAAAGTTGATCAACATCTCTACCCTTCTACTGAACAATAAAAGGACATTAAAAAAAAAAAAAAGTTCTCTCTCATTATCTATGCTATTTTCTCCAAAGCATTCCAGAATTTTAGTTCTTTTTGTATTTCTATAACAACACAATTTGAATATTACTACTATAATTCATGCACGTATGTTTAGATTTACCGATGTTTACTAAATTTTGTGGACCATGCCCTCTTCCATCTCAGATCATTCTTTAAATTTTTGTTTTTTTGCTTTCCTTGAATGGATTATTCAGAAGATTTTTTGTTAGGTAATGACTAGGTCCCTAACCATTTTTAAAGTGGAAGACAAAATTTTACCTCCAAATGCTTGTGGTCATTTTCTCTATGACTGTGGGTAGGATCTATAAGACAGCCAGACAGAAACCTCTGAAGCTTGAGAGACTACTTGCCCAGTGGGAAATAAGGTCATTTTTTCCCTACCCTTTTCTCAGCCTCCCATTATAACCACCACTAGCCTAACCTCCAACTATGCTCTCAGGTTCTTTTTTAGTAAAAAGTGGAAGTTTAATCAAGATGGCCATATTATCCAATTCTATGTTACTGAAGACTTACTAAGGTATATTAAAGTATATATGCATGGCATTTAAGAAGTCAGTTTAGAGATATTTCCCAGCAAAACATCATTTGAAGACAAAAAAGGACTTATAAATTGGAATATATATATATATTCTATTTAAAAGTAGATATTTGATTAAAGCTAATGTGAGGCTTATTTTTGTCTTTGAACTCAGCAAACTGGTTTATTTCATTCTATTAATGTTTACTTTGACCTCTGGCTAAACAGACTTTGTGTCTTTTTTTTTAAAGTGCTGTCCTCCTAATATGGCTATTCACTGGTTTTATATTTATATCTTATCTTTCCTTGGAGAGTAATGGTTCGTAGTCATAAAATATCTTAAGTCCAGTTTAGTCCGGAGGCATCCCAGAATCTTTCTAACATAAACTCATACCTCCTTTTTAACATCTCTGCTATCCTCTGATCACATCTCCCCACACAAAATATTTTTCTCCCTAAACAGACACTTACACACACAGCTACCATGTATAACATTCTAGAATAATCATACTCTCCTCTAGTTATGACAGTTGGAATATATCACATAAATGAATTTCTTCAATAATATTAAAATGTATTTATTCCCAGAACTTTCAATATATTAATTTCTAATGGTAGGAATTTAAAAAATAGAAGTACATATACAAAGGTAAACATACAAAAACTGTAAATTCCTAAGAATATGTTAGATCAATGCAGCAATTAGGATGTATATACTAATAATTAGAAAATAGCATGTATTCTGTTCTAAGACCCAACTGAGTGAAAAAATACTTAGATGCTAAAATACCAACCTTAATGGCTATTTATCTGCACCTGATGTATAAGCATTATTATATTTACATTCACTCAACAAACATATTGGCTCCTAAGTGTTATATTCTCTGTGCTACAATCACTTGCAAATCATAAGGTACCTTACAGTTGCAAAATATTTTGATATGGTTTGGCTCTGTGTCCCCACACAAATCTCACCTTAAATTGTAGTTCCCACAATCCCCATGTGTCATGGAAGGGACCTGGTGGGAGGTAATTGAATCGGGAGGGCAGTTACCCTCATGCTGTTCTCACGATAGTGAGTGAGTTCTCATGAGATCTGATGGTTTTACAAGGGGCTTTTCCCTCTTTTGCTTGGCACTTCTTTCTGCCATCATGTGAAGAAGGATGTGTTTGCTTCCCCATCCACCACAACTGAAAGTTTCCTGAGGCCTCAGCAACCATGTGGAACTTTGAGTCAATTGAACCTCTCTCCTTTGTAAATTGCCCAGTCTCAGGCAGTTCTTCATAGCAGCATGAGAATGGACTAATACATACTTCATACAAAAATAAACTATTTTGGAAAAAAAATTATCCATGTGAAAGACAATATGATATAAATTACTAGTGACTTAATACAGTAAGGGATACAGTGGCATTATAATTTCTAAGGGTGAAGGTCTATGACAATAGCCGTGGTTTTCCACAGTACCAAGGCTTGGGGCATGTGCACGAGTTAAAGATGATGTGTTTCTCCACGTGGCAGTTGGCCTTTCTGCTAAGAAAAATTTCCCTTATGAAATTAACTATTAAACATTGGTTTCATTGACACTGTAACTCGCTAAATTAAAATATCCCAAATGATTAACAAGATTAAAAACTTCAGAGATAATATCTACTGAAATGACATCAACAAAATATGTGTTGTCCACATGCAAAGTGCATTTAAATTTTTCAGTTCTATAGATTGACTCTTATAACTCAAATATTAAAACCTTCTATAATTCAAAGAGATTTTAATATAGTATAAATACATCGAATACAATAGTATAAAAATATGCTTTTTTATAATCACTGTGAAAGACTTGGTAATGCAATGGCAAGAGAAGGTGCATACACTGATTTTATAATCAAATGACTATTTTCTTAAGACAATTGAAATTTTGAAATAATTATAAACTGCCAGCAATGGCAGAAACCCTAATTTCTTCTATGAAAAATTAAATTCAAATTCAATATATTATAAAACACTTCTCTTGGTATGTTCTTCATCATTCATTAAAATACAGAAACTATCACTATGATTTTAAAGTGTCTGATAAATCAGAACCATTAATCTAAATAAATGATTTATCATTAATTACAAAGGTAAAATTTGACAACTCACAGAAATGCTATTATACTCTAGGTGGCATCTTAAATAAGGGACCATATCTTTGATGGTGTTGAAAATCAGATCTAAAAATGCAGTGGGATGGGCTAAGAATGCTACACAAAAATAAAAAATAAACTGTGGTAGTATAGTATTTATTACCGTGGATATTGTCATAGTATAGTATTTGGATATTGTGGTAGTATAGTATTTATTACTTATGTTTTCCTGAAATTTCTTGGTTTATAACTAATGACAAGGAGAAGAGAACATAGATTCATATTCATTATTGGGAAAGAAACAAGTATCCCTATTATATGGAAACATGACTATATGGCTCCAAAAAAATCGGTTATTTGGCCAATTTAGTTAACAACTAAATATTTCAATGAAAAAGGAATGACTATTTGTGAGAATATGGTATTAAATTGGCTAAGAAATGTATTTGGATGACGATTTTGGTCTTTGTATTTGTACTTGGATGGCTGTAGCACTAGGTCACTGGAGCTTCAGTGCCTGGTCTTTCTTCTTTAGCTCTTTTTGCCATACTGTAGCTTGGTACCAAGGGTTTCCTTTTTTTCTTTTGACACTGGCAGACTTTTAGAATATTTTGAGTTACGTTTTATTTGAGTTATACATTTTGTTTATCCGCTTGTAGCAGGAAAGAGATCTCTATTAGTATATTCTTCTATGGTGAAGAAACAGCACATCTTAACTCACTTTGTACTATTGTCAGCTTGTCTTAGCCTTGGTTCTGTCAAGAAAATAAAGGCGATCTATTTGAGGAAGTGGTTCCAAGAAAAAGGAAGTGATCACAAGAAAAGGGAAGAGATCACAAGAAAGGTGAAGAGTGAAACGAGAAGAGAAGAGAGTCCAAGGGTGAGTAACTAAGTCACCCAGCCTTGTGGGCAGTTAGGACCTGACCCTGCTAGGAACCTTGTGAAGAGCCCTGTGAAGAGCTAGTTCCCCCTCAAAATTATCCACCCAAAAGGAGAAAGAGGAGAGACTTTAGATATCCACCTGTTCCTATACCATATTTGGCAAGGGTGGCTTCATGGGGTGTTCATCCCCTTGCACTTCTAAGCTTATGCCTGAGTCAGATTGAGCAGCTCCTTGCAGGCAATCCACACAGCGGCAGCAGAGAAGCCCTGAGTAGAAAGCAAGGATATCTGATGCAGCTGCGGTGATATAGTGGCAAGTCGCATCTGCTTGCAACAGCTGGTCTCAAGAATTGTGGTAACAAAGGGAGGCTAAGAGGATGGGAGGCATGGTGCAAGAGAGGTTTATGTATTACTTCTCGGAGGAAAAATATCTTACTGCAGTTTAATTTTCTTTGAAATGAGTGAAATCCTTTTTTGTTAAACTACATTTTGTTAAAAAACAGAAAAATCACAAAAACAGTGAATGCAGACATATTATCCTCCAACTTCTCTTACCTGATCAACTTTTCAAAGCAAAAACATAGATATTTCTTTCACCAGTGAGACCCTTTGAATGCTTTTACTTCTTCGGAGCTCTTCCCTAACCATTATCTGCTCCAACGATTTTGCTTATCCAGTTATGCTTTTAATTGTAGACCGTATATTTTTTAAAACTATGCCTTTTCTCCAAGAATCCTAATTAAACACTATATTGACACTGTCAAATAATCTACCCTTATCCTTTATCATCAGTTTATATTTAACTATGTGTAGAAAATTATATATGTGATGCATGTGAATGTGTGTGTATGTGTGTGTTTTAGACTTCCTGTTAGCCATTTAATTGGCTACTGGAGGAAAAGATTAGCAGGTAAGTAAACTATTGCTTAAAAAATTCATGAATATAAAAATGCCCAGTTAAATTTTGAGGATCTGTAATTAAATTGGAGAAGACAAAGCAGCTCTGCTAGGTCTTACAAATTATATGGAATGAAGTCCATAGTGTTGATCACTCATGGATTTATCAAAACAAATTCAATTTAATTCTCAAATATCATTGCTGCAATGTTAAATTTACAACTAATGTATGAAGCAAGAACACCATGCATGCATTATGTCTAAGAGCTATTTATTCTTGAGTTAAATAAGCAAATATAAATTGATAAGTTATCATTTTCAAGAGAAAAGCCATTAGTCTTTGCTAAACTCCATTGTATGTACTTTTGCAAATAGCATTCTTTATAGTAAAAGCTAAAATTATGTTACTCTCTTTGAATCGTTTAGTACAACAAAATTAAGCCAAGCAAAGTCTTTATTATATAGACATTTAAATCTCACAAAGATATGAAAAGTAATTTAATGAATTATTCACTTTCATTGTAGTGTGTTCTGATCACCTCCTATTCACTCCATTGTTAATGAGGGAATCCCCTGCACTAAATAGTACAAGATGGCCAAATGGATGACACCTATCATTGGCCCAATGAAACTGACAACAGTTTATTAGTCATATATACTCACAGACTAGGACATCCCATGCCATGCAAGGCTACATGGGGTTTTTACTTGGTAATAGAGTGAACAGGGATATTGGAGACAGGCTTTATATTAATAGGAGGGTGAGGTGTCTGCCTTCTGGTTCCTGCAGAAGAATGTGATTGGTTTGTTAGAGTAATTCCCCAGAATGGCAGTTAGGTTGAGAGCCAGGTGGAGTGCAACTGATCTGGCATAATAGAGGAACTAGCCAGGTAGGCGTGCTTTCTTTAAGAGAGTCAGGACATGTATCTGGCAAGAGCAGGGAAGCTTGTAAGATTTACGGGTCTTGTGAGTCCCAAAAACGTCAAGGCAGCACTTGAAATTTTAGACCTTACCATGCAATGTATTTAATATCATTCTAAAGGGACTGGCCTTTCAATTTGGGGTCACTGAAACCAGATGTTTAAAAGATAGACTTACAATAGCCATATTTTTATTGACTACAGTGATTCTTAATGGGAAATATTTAAGCTTGATATAATGGGTAGTTATAAAATGAAATTCAAATGTTAGCTGCTGTGGTACCAAGATACTAAAATATAGATTTATATTTGGATTTACAAACACAAAGGCTACTATGGGGAACTTCAGCTGTTGATACAATAGTAAATCCTCTAATCATACTATACGGTATTTTCCTCAATTTTTGTTCACTCTAATAAAGCTATCTTGCTTTCTACCTGCCTACCTCCAGGAATCATGATATTAGAAAAAAAATAGAAAGCAAAATGTAATGAAAAATAGGTAATATGTATAATAGATGCAATTATTTATCTTTGCTAATTGTAATCACAAAAAGTCACTTCGAAAAATGAATTCAAAATTATATATAAGAAGAACCTTATTAAAATTATGTGAAATCTTAGTATCCAGAGAGAATAACATGCATATATTTAGCAGAACATTACATTTGTTCTAGTTTTTTGCTGTAATAAAAATATGAACACTTTAATATCCTTGTTGATATGTCCACATAAGTTAAAATATATATTACTGTTTTAAAACAAATACATATGTTTAGCTGTGTATAGATATATTAAAATGAGGGATTTTACTTAAATATAATAAAATAACATATCCCAACTTCTGTGATGTGTTCATATAAAAGTGGCCAAAGATAACATAGAACTAAGGTTAAACTCAAGTAACAAAGTTAGTTCCACTAACTTTTGCTTTATTTTTCTGCTGAGATGATCTTTTAGAAAGATTCATGAAGCTTTACTAAAGCTCAGACTAGAAGCAGTGTAGAAGAGGTAAAGTTAAGTGAAACAGATTTATATGATGAAATCTGATTTATAGAGCTCATACCTGCCATCCAAGCAGAAAATGTAAATGCTCTATGTTGGAAATGGGAGAATATTTTAATTCCGAATTCCCTGAAGGCATTAATTTTTCACTTTTATTATTCTTTGGATTAACATTCAGATTTGAGTTGTTCCCATTTGCTTTGATATACTCAAAACATTGTCAAATAAATAAATGTATTACATATGGTGATATATTGTTGGTGATATATTATGTATT
The DNA here is from genome assembly GCF_047675955.1 of Chlorocebus sabaeus. Taxonomy (NCBI): domain Eukaryota; kingdom Metazoa; phylum Chordata; class Mammalia; order Primates; family Cercopithecidae; genus Chlorocebus; species Chlorocebus sabaeus. The sequence goes on along the minus strand of NC_132924.1, from coordinate 82,262,474 downwards.
TATTATACTTGTTTTCTAATCATCTTTCACAAGCTTTAAATTTTATCATATTCTCTATGTAGCAATAAAGCCATTTCCATTGCAAACTTATAACAATAATGGATAGCAACCTTCAGGGGACACATTTCTGAGAAATTTATTTCCCCTCATATTGCTTAGCCACCCAAGGAATGAATTTGTTTCCATGACAGATAAGGACTACGCCGATCATTTTTAAAATGGTCTTGGGGCACCACAAATCAATAACAGAAAAAGAAAATGCAAGATAATATTTCTTTTCATTAGGTTGATAGATGGCATTCCAGATTTATGCATCAAAATTGTCTCTTTAACAGTTATTAAATAACCCTAAGCATACATCTTGGTTATGTGGATTCTGTTTTACATTGAATAATCAAGGCCCAATTCTATTTGGTGACAATGTGGTTAATTTACAGAAACATAATAAGATTATATCAAATCTAAAAGACAGAAGATAATTACCACAAGGCATAATATTCTACACTGAAATCTAAAAGTCACATGATGATATAACTTTAAATTAATTTTTAGTAGAAGATACTTCTGCAACATCAATGCATTCCATAGGAATGTTTGTAGTTGTTTTGTTTTGTTTTTTAAATTCTCACTTGAGCAATATGTACTAATAATGGTGATCTACAAAATTGTCATAGAAAAGGACATACATTCCATAGCCTATATTAAATTCAGATATGTTGAATTTCTTACAAAAATATTCCTTTAAAAGTAATTTGAGACAAACTGAAATGGTAACATTCTAAAAAGGTATTTTCCTATGATTGCTGTCGTTTTCCTCTGAGTGTTATAAATGCCTAAATCACATATTATAAATGGAAAAAATGTTTCCTTTAGAGAAATTCCCTAAACATTTCTTTAGAAAACTGATTTTAAGGTTTTACTTAAATGAAAGTTGTTTGTATCCTTTTAGCATTCAGATATCAAACTGAAATATATTTTGAAGTGCTATTTTTGCAAACATTACCAATTGCTTTGTTGAAAAGTGCAAAATTTATGTAATTAAGTGAAGAAAAAATTTCTCATTTGATGTAAAGCTCCATTTGATTGTCTGAATTCTTCATCCTTCATTAAGTACACATCATCTATATACCAGAGAATTGAAAATGTTTATTAATTCGAGTTCTATGGATAATTAATGGACATATTCCATGATCCTCAATAGGTCAAGGGAAAAATAAATGAAGTGGATAGTTGAAAGTAAATATTGGCAGTTCCTTCCCTAACTGGTCTTATCTTAGAATTTAAGGGGCCAGATGATTCCTTTAACAGATGGGCGACAATCTTCTGAGATAACCCATGTCTCTTTAAATATTTACTTTTCTTCATCATCAGGTGTGACAAATCTAAGTGAATGAGTTAAAAATTTCATTTAAGAATAAGTGTATTATGCCTCACAAATTGTAGTTCAATCAAATATAAAGCATTGTATTTAGCCATTACACATCAATGAGAATGACTAAAATAAAAAGGTTGAAACATCAAAAATCACCCATGGCTTTGTTGAGAAGTGCAAAATTTATGTAATTAAGTGAAGAAAAAAATTCCTATTTGATATAAAACTCCATTTGATTGCCTGAATTTTTCACCCTTCATTAGGTACACATCATATATATATACCAGAGTCTTGAAAATGTCTATTAATTTGAGTTCTATGGATAATTAATGGACTGAAAAATGTACAGATTCAATCCATTCCTTATCAAAATCCAACTTTTATTTTTGCAAAGATGAAAAATATAATCCTAATATCCTTAAGGAATTGCAAAGGAACTCAGATACCCAAAAGAATCTTTAAAAACAAGAACAAAATTCGAGGACTTAAACTTCTTGATTTTAAAACGTATCATAAAGCTACAGTAACAAAAACAATGAGATACTAAGTCATACAGGTTAGAGATAAAATTAAGAGTCCAATAATATACCCATCATAATCTATGGTCAATTGATTTTTGACATGGCACCAAAACTATTCAATGGAGAAAAATAGCCTTTTCAACAAATTCTGGGAATACTGGATACCCATGTATAAAATTATTAAGTTGGACAGCTATGTTGTGTCATTCACAAAAATTCACACGAAATGGATAAAAGCCCTAAATATGAGTCAAAACTATACAACATTTTAGTAGAAATAATACTGATCAATCTTCATAGCCTTGGATTTTGCAATACACAGTGAGATACGGCACCAAATACACAACCACCAAAATAAAAATAGATAAATTGAATTTCATTCAAGTTAAAAATTTTTGTATCTCAAAAGACACTATAAAGAAACCAAGTGAAAGAAAACCTCACAAAATAGGAGAATATTTTTGCAAATGTTATATCTGATAAGGGTGTAGTATTTAGGATATACAGAGAATACTTACAGTTCAACAACACAAAGACAAAGAAGCCAATTTAAAAGCCAACAAATTACTTCAGTCCTCATTTCTTCAAAGAAGATAGACACATAGCCATGAAAAACAAAATGCTTAATATCACTAATTAATAGGGAAATGAAAATTTTAAAAAATGAGATATCACTTCGCATAGTGTAACTTTTCAAAAAGTGTTGGTGAGAATGTGGAGAAATTGGAGTTCTCATACATTGCTGATGGGAATGTAAAATAAGTACAACTGCTTTGGAAAATAGTCTGGCATTTCCTCAAAAACTTAAATATAAAATTATCGTATGACCTAGAAATTTTACTCTTAACCACTATCCAGGAGAATTGAAAATATGTGTTCCAAAAAAAATTAAATATAAATGTTCATAGAAGTATTTTTTGCAGTAGCCCTAAAGTGGAAACAGTGCAAATGTCCATCAACTGATAAATGGATAAAAAATGTGGTATGTCGATACAATGGAATATTATTCAATCATAAAAAGGAATGAAGTACTGATACAGCCATGATGTGAACAAATCTGGAAAACATTATGCTAAGTGAAAGAAATCAGATACAAAGGTCACATATTTTATTATGCCTATTATATAAAATATCCATAATAAGCAAATTCACAGAGATAGAAAGTAGATTAGTGGTTTCCAGAGGCTGTGATTAGGCGGGAATGGGAAATGACTGCTTGACTGGTATAAGGTTTCTTTTTGAGGAGATGGAAACATTCTGGGATGAGAGAGTGGTGATGGTTGCACAACACTGTGAATGTACTAAGCTACTGAAATATATTTTTAAATGGTTAAAATGGTAAATTTTATGTTATAAAAATTTTACTTCAATAAAAGAATATAAAGAGGGAAATAGTGATGTAACAGCATGGGTGGAACAAGACACACAATATTGTATAAAGGAGGCTTGGCCTTTATGCAATAAAGAGTACATATTACATAATCCATTCATATGAAGTTCTAGAGTAGGTAAAACAAACCTATAGTGAAGAACAACTTATATGAAGCAATAGAGAATTTTCTAGGCTGGTGAAATTTTTCTTTATCTTGAGGAAGGTGTGGATTACACAGTTTATGCATTCGTCAACATCTGAACAGTGTGATTAAAAATTATACATTCTATTGACAATCAGTTCTAACACTTGTTTTGAAAACATAAATTCGTTCCAACCTGACTAATATATTAATCAGAATGGAATTTTGTGTTTGCTTGTGCAGGATTTGGCCCATAAAAAAAAAAAAAAAAAAAAAAAAAAAAAAAAAAAAAAAAAAAAAAAAAACTAGCTGCATGCCAAAAATTTCACCAAGCTTAAATGAGATAAATAATGCACAAACATACATTTCAAACATCTAGCAACTATTTCAGTTCACCATGTGTGTTGTAAGACATTCCAATGCTCATTTAGTGTTACAACTTTCTGTCCAATTTCAAATAACCCACTGTACTGGATTGAATAGTGTCCCTTCAAAATTGATGCCCACTCAGAACCTATAAATATGAACGTATTTGGAAATAGGGTCTTTGCCAATACAATCAAGTTAAAGTGAGGTCATACTACATTAGGGTTAGTCTTAAAATCAAAGTGACTGTTGTCCTCATAAAAGGAAGATTTGGACCCAAAGACACAGAGTCACAGGGGAGAAGGCCATGTGAAGACAGAGGCAGACATTATAGTGATGCATCTACAAGTCAAGAAACACCAAGGATTACCAGCAAGCACCAGAAGCTAGACAAAACAGGGAAGAACTCTTCCCAAGAAACTTCAGAAGAAGCAACAACTGTCAACACCTTGAATTCAGACTTCTTAACTCCCAAAGTATGAGAGAATAAATTTCTGTTGTTTTAAACCTCCCTGTTGGTATTAATTTGTCATAGCAACCCTAGGAAACTAATATACCCACCTTCCACCACTTCACAATAACTTGTAAGCTAAACCCTTCGGAAGCACACTTCCACAAGCAAATATCTGGTCTTTTAAAAACTTAAAGCATCATATATATTATAGCATGTATTTTTATCATGTCCATTTAATACATGTAAAACTTTGCTACCATTTATCTAGGTTCATGTCATTTTTTATGTCACTGATATATTACCCTCAACCCACTTTTCCCATAAGCACTGTGTTTTGTTGGGCAATTTTCCATAGCACAGTAATTTTGGGAGCACATATATAACATTACAGCAGAACTGACAGTGTATAAATGTTACCTCAATAAAAAATAAGCATACAATTCTTTAGGTATCATTTAGAGCTCTAAATTTATGTAATAAAAATGCCTGAAATCAGTAATCTATGCTTCAAAAAGTTTAAAAAAAGATTCTTTTTAACACCTTTATTGATTTATCATTTCTACACCATGAAATTCATCCATTATAACTGTTCGATTCAGTGAATTTTTTTAATGTATAGTTTTGCAACTATCACTATACTCCAATTCTCAAACATCATAATCACTCTGAAAGTTTGCTTATGTATCTTTGCTTTTTCTTGACATTTCATATAAACAGAATCATAAAATATATAGTACTTTGTGCCTGGCTTCTTTATCCTAATGTTTTTGAGGTTCATCCCTGTATTGCACGTATCAGTAAATCTGTTCCTTTTTATTGCTGAGTAGTAATCCCTTGTATGGAAATACAAAGTTTGCTCATCCATTTGCTGGTTAGTCAACATTTGCACTCTTTCCAGTGTTGGAATACATTATGAATAATGTTTCATGCTTCAAACATTAATTGGCAAGTCTTTGTGTGGGCATATGATTCAATTTCCTTTCTGTAAACATAGAAATGGAATTACTGGGTCACATGTAAGTATATGTTTCACTTTTAGGAAATTGCCGAATTGTTTTCCAAAACGACTCTGACATTTTACATTCCCATAAACAATGCATAATCTTTTTAGTCTTTCTATATTCTTGTAAATGCTTAGTAGTTTCTTCTTTTGATTAAAGCCATTATAACGAGTGTCTAATGGTATCTGATTGTGGTTTCAATTTTCATAATTATAATTTCCCTAATGACTAATCAAAATGAGCATATTTAGTAACACAGCTATTAACCATTTGTATATCTTCATGGGTTATTTGTCTCTTTATATCTTTAGTCCCTTTTTAAAAAATCATTTGTTTATTTTCTTATCATTTAGTTGTAAGAATTCTTTATATATCCTGGATATTCTGGATACAAGCACTTCGTCAGCTAGATATTGAAAATATTTTCTCCTAGTCTTGAACAGCAAAAGATTTTAAGTTTTAATGTTGATGAAGTTCAAGTTATCAGTATTTCTTTTTGTGGATATTTTGGCTACATATGTAGAACTCCTTGCCGAACCAAAGTTTTCAGAAGTTCTGTGGTACTAGATTTTATATGTAAGTCTATGCTCTATTGATCTATTTTGAGTTAATTTGTGTTATGGTGTGAGGTAAGGGTCTAAATATTCCCAAGTCCTGTGTGTGTATATATATGTATATATGTATATATGTGTATATGTATACATATGTATGTGTGTATATATGTATATATGTGTATATGTGTATATGTATACATATGTATATATGTGTATATGTGTATATGTATACATATGTATATATGTGTATATGTATACATATGTATACATGTATACATATGTGTATATGTATACATATGTATACATATACACATATGTATACATGTATACATATGTGTATATGTGTATATGTATACATATGTATACATGTATACATATGTGTATATGTATACATATGTATACATGTATACATATGTGTATATGTGTATATGTGTATATATACATATATGTGTATATACACATATATACACACACACAGAAATTCAGTTGTTCCAGAACTATTTGTTGAAAATGTATTCCTTTCCAAATTTTAAATTTTGAGACACTTTTTAAACTATCGCACACGTTGGCGTGCAGTGGCACCAGAACAGCTCACTGCAGTCTCCATCTCCTAGGCTCAAGTGATCTTTCCTCCTTAGCCTCCTGAGTAGCTTGGTCTACAGGTACATGCCACCACATGTGACTAATTTTTTAATTTTTTTGTAAAGACAGTTTTACTATGTTGCCCAAGTTGGTCTTGACCTCCTGGGCTCAACTAATCCTCTAGTCTCAGTCTTAAAGGCTTGAGCCACCATAATCACCATGATCTGTCTTGACTCATTTCTTAAAAATCAGTTGACATAAATATAAAGATTTCTGAACATTTAATTCTATTCCATTTATCAATGTCAGAGGAAAGTAAACTTTTATAAAAGGGCCAGATAGGTAATATTTTAGGTTTTTGTAGGCCATGTGATCTCAATTACAACTACTCAAATCTGTCATTGCAGTGTAAAGCAGCCATAGATAAAATGTAAATAAACGGGCATAACTGAGTTCCAATATGATTTTCATTATTTTAAAAAAAGAGGTTGGACATATTTGGCCCACAGGTATTAGTTTGTTGACCCACAGTCTATCTGATTCTTCTTATACCAATATCCCACTGTCTTGATTGCTTTAGCTTAGGTTTAAAATTGGGTAATGTAAGCCTCAAATTTTGTTCTTCTTTTTGAAAGCTGCTTTGGCTATTCCAGCTCTTTGAATATCTATATAAATTTTCTAATCATCTCAATTTCTGCTGAAAAGCTTACCAAGACTTTGATAGGAATTGCTTAGAATACATTGATAACTGGGATGTATTGTAATTAAAACATACCAATGAATATGCATAACAATCAATGAAAATGCTTTGCCTCTCCTTTTAGTTAGATCTTCTTTAATTACTCTCAAGCAATTTGTAGTTTTCAGTATGAAAGTCTGGAACCTCTTCTGTTGCATTTATTAATCAGCATATTATTCTTTTTGGTGCTATTGTAAATGGGATGGCTTAATTTCATTTTCTGAAAATACGTTGCTAGTATATAGAAACAATGATTTTATAAATTGATCTTGTGCCCTACAAATATGCTAAACTTGTTTATTAATTTTAATGTTGGATTTCTCCTGAAATCCAAATGTGCATGCAAAAATATGCCATCTATGAATCAAGATAGTTTTATCTCTTCATTTTCCACTTGGATGCATTTATGCCTTCTTCTGCCCCTGTGTCCCATATAACGTTAAATAAAAATGGTATAAATGTACATTCTTGCCTTGGTCATCTTATAGAAAAAAAATCAGTCTTTAACATAGCATATGCAACATTAGATATCATGTTAGTTCACAGTTTTATATAGATACCCTTTAGGAGGTTGAGGAAGTTCCCCTTAAAACCTAGTTTCTTGAGAGTTGTTAAATGAATAGGTGCTAGATTTTGCCAGAAACCTTTCCGCACCTTTTGAATGACCATGTAGTACTCATACTTCACTCTATTAACATGGAATATTTTGTTAATTGTTTTATGTTAAACTCACTTTGCATTCTTGAGATCAGTTCTACTTGGTCATAATGTATAATTATTTATATATTTTGCAGGACTAGGCTCGCAAACAGTACTTCGTTAGGAAATAATTTCCTCAATTTTCTTGGTCATTCTAGTTAAAAGTTTACCAATGTTGTTAATATTTCAAAGAACCAAGTTTTGCTTCATTGATATTGCTCTTTTCATTTTCTATTTCATTGATTTCTACTCTGATCTTTTATTTTTAATTTTCTGAGGTACTTCTAAATTTTGAGACACTTTTTAAACTATCGCACATGTTGGAATGCAGTGGCATGAGCACGGCTCATTGCCGTCTCCATCTCCCAGGCTCAAGTGATCTTTCCTCCTCATCCTCCTGAGTAGCTTGGTCTACAGGTACATGCCACCACACGTGACTAATTTTTTTTTTTTAATAAAGACAATCTTGCTATCTTGCTCTGGTTGGTCTTGACCTCCTGGGCTCAACCAATCCTCCAGTCTCAGTCTTAAAGACTTGAGCCACCATAATCAGCCTCTGCTCTGATCTTTATTATTGTTTTTTCTGGGGGCTTTTCTTAAATTTCATATGGTAGAAACAGAGAATTGATTGCAGATATGTCCTTGCTGCTTATATTTCCATTAAAGCTATAAATTTCTGTAATCACTGTCAGCTATCTCCCTCATATGTTTAGATGTGTTATTTTTATTCCATTCAAAATATTTTCAAATTTTTCTTGTGACTTCTTCTTTGACCCATGAGTTATTTATAAGTCTGTAGTTTAATTTTCAAGTTTGTGTGCATTTGATTAATTAAAATCTGAGTCACCTCTACTCTCTACACCTTCTTTCTTACTTCCTAAAAACTCTGGCAATCTAGATTCCGTCTCTTCGATTCAACTAAAATTCCTCTCAACAAGATTGACAAAGATCTCCTGTTTTCCAATCTCATACAAATTAGTTCATCTTCACGTTGCTTTATAATTTGGAAACTTTTTAGGGCATTGGCTTTCTTCTTTTCATGAGTCTTCCAATATCAAAACAGTCAATTTAATAACACTGCCATCTCATAGATTTCCTCATCTCTTCAGTTGCTTCGCATGATTATCACTTGTGGCACATTTTTCTTTGCCTATCATTTAAATGAGGATGTTCTTCATGCTGCTAATTGTTAATGCAAATTAGTGGCTTTCTGCCTAAAAAGGTAAATTAGAGAAGCTAACTTGAGCATAGTCCTAACATAGGCTTTTACTATGGTTCAAGAGAAGTGCTATGAAAAGCATTTGTATAAGAATTATTCTTCACCCTAATTCCAATTTATTCAGTGACATTGAACATACTACTTGTTTTTAGTTATGCAGACAGACACACACATACACACACACACACACCCACACACACATATATATGCTTTTTACTTCACTGAAATGCTAGAACATTTCCAACCTGTTTGCAAATCATTTTTTAAAGCTTCTGAGGATGTTATATAAACTCCAATAAATGAAAATGTTATTGAAGTCACAGCTCAAGAAATTTTTAAATCTGTAGTGTTGTTATATTACTAGTAATTTGGTAATGTTCACAGTGATAAAGTCAACACCTAGTTGCAAATTTACAGGCATTTACTCTAAAGTACTTAATTTTATAAATATTTTGATTCATATCAGATACCAACAAACATACAAATACTTTCTTAGTATGGGTTGTCCTGGAGTGTGATAATGAATCATCCTTACCTTGGGTTATTGAAAACTAACACTCCTAACTAAAGTAATGTACTAAAATAAGTTGCAATGTCATCTCTTTTTCATTTTTCAAACCCTCATTATTGGCTAGATATGTTTCCAGGCCTACATTAAAGACATATTCCCAATGTCATATACTTTTATTATTGAGAGATACTTCTTCATTGAGTTGTCAAAGGAGAAGGCATGTATTGTGGTTTTATAATTTTAGAAATAGAAGGAGCCTAGAGCTCACCAAAAGAGTCAAAGTAGCATCCTGGTTAGCAACACTGGCTCTGCAGCCAGAGGGAATGGGTTTCAGTTCTATCTCTGCTACTTAGTTCCTGTGTGAAATTGGGCAAGGTATTTAATCTAGCTGTGCTCAGTTTTCTCATCTGTAAAGTGGGGTTAGTAATCATACCTATACCATAAGGTTAACATTAAACAAGTGTGTGTGTACATATGTAAGTTTTATAACAGTACTCATCACATATTAAACCACCAAATATTAACTATGATTATTATCTACTTCAACTCTTAGCTCATACATGAGCCCATGCCACTCAGTTCAAATGAAACCATTTCATTAGGCAGATCTCTCCAGATCATGCACAACTGTAGATGGACAGTTACATTGAGGAGAATTATCTTTAGAGAATTCCTTTGGCATAGTTGTCACCACTGCAATCATGATTCGTATGTGGTGGTTCCATATCTGTTTCAGGGTCATCAAATATTTTACACCAGGTACATGAGCAGAGAATCAATGGAGTTAGGGTAACAAGAGTTTATAAGAGGAACAGAAGAAACTGTTTTATTCATTGGTACTCCTCCACGAAGTATATTACAGCAGCTAAAAAAGCGAAAAGGAAAGATTGCATTGACTGACATGAAGCAAATTTTTATTCTCACCGAAATTTGTATTTTCTTTGTTGAAATAATAGGGATAGTGTACATATATGTTTTTCTTTCTTTTGTAATCCATTCCAGTTAGCAATTATTCAAGAGTCAATCAGTAAGGACCATATTCAATTAAATATTCAACAGAGTGCATTGGTTGTTGTGTTTCAAAAAAGGCTACATTTTTGAATGCCATAATTTTTAAAAACGTAAATTTCTTTCTAGAAAAAAATAAGAATACACTAGATTCTTTAAATCTTACTATGAAATATAAATAACAAAGAAAAATGGTACATATTTTATTTTCCTTAGAGTTATATCATCTTTCCAAATCTTTTTCTTTGCTTTATGTTTCTTTTCATAAGTACACCTGCTACTCCCAAAAGAGGAGGTATTATTTTATTTTGGTTTTGGTAAAACCAAAAATACATTACATAAAAATGAAAATAAGCTACCTATATTATATCTACTTGCTCTTGCTTGCCATTGTTGCTCTATGCATTTAACGTTCTCCTAAAGTAATATATTCTTTTATAAAGTAATGAGTCATATGAGTTATTTTTTGTTAACCAATGTAGTCTTTTCAGTTGAATTCCACATAGTAAAACCAATAAACACCTTCTGGTTTAGAATAGCAACATTTTGAACGTGTTTTATACAATAGCAATTAACACTTCCAATTCCCAAACATTAAAATAATATTAGTATGTGTTTTTGTTTCGCCAGTATATAATTTATCTAACTTGCCCCAATACACAGTTTTGCACTGGTTGCTTTTTAAAGACTAGAATAAAAACTTGATTATATGTGCTGTATTCAAATAAAAAAAAATCTATGGAAGACTTAAAAAATAAAAGATATCCATTCTGATATGGAGTAAGCTGACCATTTGTCACTCATTCCCTTGTATAGACTACCACAAGAAGCTATCCTGAAAAGAATGTAATTTATACCAGGCTAAACATAAAAAAGTACTGCCAAACATAGCAAAACCCAGACAATTTAAAATATGTACTTTTTTGCATTTTGCATCTATGCTTGAATAATTATTCCACAAGGTAAAAAGTGTTTGTGATTCTCTTTAACGGTGTAATTACATGGACTGTCTATTTTTTCTTTCTTTTTTCTTTTTCTTTTTGTTTTTTCTAGGCAGAGTCTTGCTGTGTTGCCAGGCTGGAGTGCAGTGGCATGATCTTGGCTCACTACAACCTCTGCCTCCCAGGTTAAAACAATTCCCCTGCCTCCGCCTCTCAAGTAGCTGGGACTACAGGCATGCCCGGCTAATTTTTTTTACTTTAGTAGAGACAGGGTTTCACCATGTTGGCCAGGATAGTCTAAATCTCCTGACCTCGTGATCCATCCACCTCGGCCTCCCAAAGTGCTGGGATTACAGGCATGAACCACTGTGCCCAGTCGACTGTCTATTTCTTTTAGGTAACTTAGAATCCAAACAATTAATAACAGAAGGAAAGCAAAGATAAGCCATTACTTTCAGTACCCATACCTTCTAACATAGAAATGCAATGGTCAGTGTTTCCTTCCTTTTGCCTTACCTTGACATTCTTCAGCTTGCAGCAACCTGTTGTTGTTCTGTGCACTTACTTTGTTACTAATCAAGGAAGAGAAGGTTAACAGGATGCTTCTATCATCCTATCTAGAAGTCTAGGTATAGGCCTGGTGTATTTTTCAGTTTTAAAGAGCTTCCTAAATGCACTAAGTACTCAAACTTTCCCTCCAGGAATGTCTGTGGGATCCACCATATTGCTTTTCCTATTGCTTACACTGTAGAGGCCGACAGTTTTATTAATTTTGACGGTTCATTTGTCATGCTTCTTTATCATCCATCTCTGGGAAAACAACTTCAATCCTTTGGAATCCAGTTAAAGCACTGCAGTTTTTAGGAAAGCATGTCTGACCCTCTTTTAATCACCCCTGACTCCCCTGAACTCTTCTGAACGCTTTTAGCAACATTTGTCACCCATTTTACAAAATCATATGTAACATCTTTTGCAATTTTATATGTCTATATGTAGTCTCCCTAAGGCCTTATATTCGCCAGTGTACCTCGCATGCCTGCCCTTAATAGATGCTTAGTGATACTAGAATCCTTGCCTTTGACCGATGTTTGCATCTCTCATTGTGGAATTTGTTCTTGCAAGCTGTGCCTCATAAAATATGACACTTTGCTTAATATATGGCAGGTTGGCCAATATTATATGCTGAGATTCAAAGGGATTCAACTTAAAGCAATCTCCCAAAAACATCATTGTCTTTGATTGACCTTCAGAAAAAGAATTTAGTGTTTCATCATGTGTAAATTTGAACATCCATTTCTTGAAAAAGCCATGTGTGTTCATCACATGGCAGAATTGGACTGTTACACTAAGGTGAGAGTGCAGCAATATTTGTCAACAAATATAACAAATATTGTCTCAGTAACCAAGATGTAATGCCATAATGTAGAGGATGCAGAAAAATCTAATACAAGTGGTCTCTGCAAAGCAATGAATCAAGAACATGCAATGCTACATTCTTAGATGTGTTTCCTCTGTGTATTTCTTGCCCTTCTAAACAAGCTGCTTTTGTTCTGGTGAAGATATTCCATGGTATGCAAGAAACGCTTAACTATTGAATTTACTCTAATGTTTTAATATAACACTTCTCAGAAAATTATTTGCATTTCAAAAGGGAGAATTTAGTCCAAGCAACAAACAACTAAAGGTAGGTGTTGTTTTATCCATTGTAATCTGTAAGAGAAAGAGGAATACTCATTGACCATAACTATGAGTATTAAAACTAAATTTTGTAGTTAACTACCTACTCTGCTTTCAGGTGATGGAAACCCACGCAAGGGCTCCCTACTTGATTTAATTTTATCTCCTATGATGCAAACTTCCATTGTCCTTCTCTTGAATTACTCAGTCACTTCCAGTATATCTCCCTGCTTCTATTCTTGCCTTTCTCCACCCGATCTTTTTTAAAAAATTAGATCATTTAAAAAAATTAGATCACAGTTTTAATTAAGCTAAGCATTACCTCCCCACAGCAAGAAAGTGTGATGTTTCCACTGTGCTTACAATAAAATCTAAATTTTTTATGCCCTATGAGCAATTTCATGATCTGACCCCTGCCTTTCTGACATTGTCTTACTAACCCCTTTATTTAACTCCATTGGCTTTTTCCCTGTCTTTTGTAAAACGCAAATCGTTCCACCTTTGATCCTTTACACTTGCTCTTTTGGGTGCCTGGAAATGTCAACCCAAATGTTACTTCTTTGGAGAAATCTTAGTCTCTCAATCTAGACTTCCCACCCCCGATCCAGTCACTTCCCCACATCACTCCCTTTTGCTGTCTCCATTGCAGATAGAAATATCTAAAATGTGCTTAGTGTTTACTTTTGGCTTCCCCTCTTTAGATAGAATCTCCTTGATCTGTTCTGTCATGAGAACCTAGAGCAGCACCTAGGCACTTAGTGTATATTGGCTGAATGAAACATGACTAAGAGTAAAAGCAACACATCTCAGTGCTCAGTGACATAATTCACAAAGAGAAGAACAAGGGTCTGAATTTAAAACAAGGACAAAGAGAGGAAAAATTAATTTATCCTGGGGAGGTAAAGAGACTGCTGACATTCTTCCAAAATTCAGGAACTTCTGTTAGTGTTTGTCCCCTACTCATTGAAGCAGAAAATGCCAGTGAAAAAATCTGAGACAATAGGATAATTAAATAAAGTAGAACAAATTGAATATTAAATGTTAAGATAACTTCAGTTTTTATTATTCAATGTAAAAGAAATAACGCCTGAGTATAATAGGTGATTCCTTTTACTTTAAAAAATTTAAATGTGTTATGAATAAGCATGTACCTATTATTTTAATTAAATACAAATTAGCTATAATATGCATCAGTGTATCATAAAATTTAACCTCCATCTAGGAATAACCCACCTTCAAATATGCACAGTTGATGGAGACTTGACAAGTGAATTGGTAACCTTTACTATTAAATTATCACTTGCCCTGTATTTCCCTGCCTTTATTGAATTTATATTTCTTGTGCCCCAATAAGACAGCTGAGTCTCTGACTGCTTTTCTTCCTCTTTGTCCTAGACAAGCCGCTATTGTTTTTCCCTCACAGATATGTCACCCCTGTCTATTTGCCTGTGACTAAACCCATGTAACCTGATTGGCCTCCTAAAACCCTTTCATCTAATCTACTCATCGAGATTCTTCTTCTCCTTCAAATGAATCCCCAGTTTAATCTTCAGATGGGCTGAGTAATCAATGGTTCAGGTAAAGACTATTTCCTTTTCATCTTGATTTTATGTATGAGGATTTTTCAGCTGCTGAATTCAAGATGGCCAGAAAAGTACTTTATTTTGGTGCCACATTTTCCTCCTTTGCTTAATTTAGAAATAATTTCACTCCTGCAAACAGATCTTGCATATTTGTGAGCGTGAGCAGGTTAAGTGGTCACCTATTATCTCTATGAAGTCCATTGAACTTTTGAGAAAATAGAATTCTTTCATGAAGCACGGAACACACAACTTTCAACATCCTAAAAAATGTGTAGTGTAAGTGAAGGTATTTCCATTGCATATTTTACCTTTGCTTTAAAAGGAGTTTATGTGTTTATCAGTTGGGAAAGATTCTAAATTTAATGAATGCAAAAGCATTGTTCAAGTTTGTCATAAAAATGACAACTCCATTGACCTTTCCATATTCTGTCACAAGTGGGAGTGATAGATTGACAGATGGTCCTGCACTGAATACTGGGAAAAACAATACCAGGACTCTTTGTGTGTATTTACTATACAGAGAATTGAGTTGCTTAAGAAACATTCAAAACAGTCCTAGAAAATAAAGGCTTTAAACTTTTCATCTGAAACTATTTTTAAAGGGAAAAAAATGAGTCATTGATATGATCTGAATGCAGTATTATTCTAGAATCAACTCATATGGATTATTTTCTCAATACAAAAAGAGTAAACAATCACACATCACTGTTTATCTCAAGTATTGCTTTACTGTAATGCTAATCAAAATGGTAGGAATGATTTCTGTGTTTTACAATGCTTCATCAAAAGAGCACTTTATAAAATAATGAGCTGTAGAATGCACATCATCCCTTCAAGAAGGTAAATAAAACTAACATTTACTATTGTTTTTATTGTTGTTACCAATCATTAGTATTGTTATTCTTAACAATGATTATTATGGTTGCTTTTATTTTACCTTTCAGAAAGAAATATTCAAAAGGAGTCATACAACAGAAAGTGGTGTACATCAGAATCTTTAAAAGCTCTTTACTAGGATGCTCTCATGGATGATGGTGGGAGAGGGAGTAGAAAAGAAAGAGGAAAGACAGAGAGGTATAGAAGGAGAGAGGGAAAAACAGAGGCTACCAGTTAGAGAAGCATATCGCATGTTTTGAAAAAGAAGAGAGATCATTTTAAGCTTATGGGTAAAAGGCACAGGTAAGATACAATTTTAACATCTTTTCCTTCTACAACTATTGTCTAGTCTAGAATAAAGCCTGAAAGTCTAAAGTTTGTCATGTCTAGCAAAAAAAAAAAAAAAAAAAAAAAGACTTTGGCACGAAGACGTTATGTGCTACTACCATTCTATGCAAATGTTAAGTTCCTAAAAATTGTATTAGTGATAGGTTCCAAACTACTTCAATTATCAGCCTAATGAGATACCACTCTTTCCATGTATCAGTCCTAAAATTTCAGTATTATTTTTTATACAACCTAGATTTTTAAAGAAGAGCATGAGGTTTCAAACAAGAATAGAAAAGGATGGTGCGTAATGTGATAGACAAGAAACAGGAGAAATAAATGTAATGCCCGGGGAGAGAAGACTCAGGAGGCCAGACACATTTCAGCATGATGAAAGAGTACTCTGAAGAACCGTAGGCCACTTGAGATTTAGTATTCATTGAAAAGACAGTGCCTCCAAGAAGAGAACCATAGTTAGGTTTTATCTATTTCATGTTTTTATCAAGCATGGAAGGGTTCTGCAGTACAGGAAGAAAGCCTATGGGAGAATGAGGCAGAGTTCATAAATCAATCCCCTTATTTTACATAATATTCACACATCCATAGCTGCCTCTTTCTCCAGAAGTTTTTAGATGGCCCCATTTCCTTGAACTTACAAACAAGAACAATGTAAATGCCAGAAACGGTATTCTTTACATGTAATAGCCTATTCAGCAAATGTTTGTTAAATATCTGAATACCTACTCACTGCCAGACACTGAAGATAGAAAGATGACTATACTGTTACAGTATGTAAAATCTAAGACTGAGAGGTAAGGCAACATTAACAACTCAGTGTGCGACAGGAGAGCTGCGTGCAGGGCACCACAGGAGCACAGGAAAGTCATGCAACTCACACTAGGAAACCATGGAAGATTTCCTGGAGAAGACACTGCATGAGCTGATGCTTGAAGAATTGGTAAAAGTTCTTTTGGTAGAGGAAAGGAGATTAGAATGTCTAGACAGCAAGAACAGGATGTACAAGGACATTGAAGTGGAAACAGCATGATGCAGTCAGAAAATACAAGTCTCTGTGTGTATTTTATATGGGGGAGTGCCAGGAGTTGAGACAAGGGCCATTGGCTATGAGGCTGAATTAAGAAAGCATTTTTCGGCTAATGAGGAAGACTGGCCTTTATCCTAAAGATGTGGAAATTTGCTGAAAAAAATTTAAAATAAATTTTGAGTTACAATTTATGTACAATAAAGTGCATTCATTTAAAAAGTGTAATTCAATGAGTTTTGACAGGCAAGTAAAGCTGTATAAACATCACTATAATGAGTATCAGAACATTCCTATCACGCTCTCAAATTTCTTCATGGTATCTTTGCCCCTTTGGGACTATTCCCCTGTCCCAATCCAGCCCCAGGTAACCAATAGTTTATTCTTGTCTCTGTAGATTAGTGTTGTCTGTATGTGTCAAACAACTGGTTTCCCAGTTTGATGCTAATACAAATAAAGTTACCATAAACATTTAGGAACAAGTTTTGTGTAGACATATGTTTTCATTTCTCTTGGGAAAATACCTAGGGGTGGAATTATTTGGCCCATATGTCAGATGCATGTTTAATATTTCAAGAGATTACAAGTTTTCCAAGGTGGTTATATGATTTCATATTTGCATCAGCCATGTATGATTGTTCCAATTGCTCTGCAACATCAACAACAATTGGTATTATCAGTTTTCTAATAGGTGTGTAGTGGTATCTCTTTGTGCTTTTAATTAGCATTTCCCTGATGACTAATGATGTTGAGCATCTCTTCATGTATTTTTTGTTTATTCATACAAGTGCAGCTTTTTTGGTGGGTTGTCATTTTAAATATTGTATCTAATTTTTCATGGGTAAGGAAGTGTTTGTTATTGATATAGGAGTTTTGCATATATGCTGGATATAAGATCTTTGTCAGATATATTATTGTGAATATTTTCTCCCATTCTGCATCTCAAGTTTTCATTTTCTTATCTTTGAAAGAATGAAAGTTTAACTTTAATAACATCGTTTATTCTATTTTTTATTCTATGATTCATGTTTTTGTTCCCTAAGAATATTAAACCATGGAAGAGTTAATGTAACCTGGGACAAAAGACTAAATGTGCATTTTTTGTTCCGTGTACATGTGAACTGCATATCCTCCTTTCATCATTGGAATAGAAAATAATGAATACCATAAACCTTTAGTCATGTTACTTTTCTCCAGCAATAGATACCATGTCTAACACAGCAGGCATGATCAGAACCACTTGGATAAGTTTGTATTGAAGTCTACAGTCAATCTCCAGAATCCACCTGGTTTCTGCAGGAGCCAAAGCAGTTATTTAAATTGGACCTACAATAGGTAATACAATCTGCTATGTTTTCTTTTGAAAAATTAATAAAACTTTATTGTAACACCTAATGGAAAACTTCAATTGATGGAAAAACATTGCGTTCCTGGATAGAATGACTAGAAATATAATATCATAGTTAATTAGATGGACTACGGAGGCAAACACCTGTTTGAATCCCAGCTCTCCTGCTGATTAACTTCTTGAACTTGAACCAGGATTCATGGAAATACAGGAACACATAGCATGCCATCAGGCCTCACAAAGGCAGAAGGAAGATTTTTTAGGATCCAATACAACTGTGGCCACCAGATCATCTAGAGCAGTGCTTCCCAAACTTTAAGGTGAGATTCACCTGGAAATCTTGTGAAAATGTAGATTCTGATTCATTAAGTCTGAGAATTGACCTAAGATTCTTCATTCCCCACAATCTCATGGTGATGCCAATGCAGCTGGTCTATAGACCACACTTTGAGTAGAAGGGATCTAAGTTTCTTCAGCTGAGAGGTTACTGATCCCTCTTCTGGTGCTCTGCTGACCTTGTGATTCTTTCTCTATGCATCAGTAGTTTCTATCCCATTTCCAATTACTACAAATTCCACAAGAAAACAATGATTGTATTGATTTATCTCAGGGCAGTAGGAATATAAGCATATTTTAGAATGCCCTTTTATACCTTGGAGATGTTCAACAATGAGCTAGCATTACTCACATAATCAAAAAAAAAATATTTTCTGCTATTTGGGACTAATAACATTACTACTTTGGCTGCCTTAAATGCAATCCTGGCCAAACAGAAACCCTTCAGGGACCCACAGAACTGGAGAGAAAATACAGACTTGAGAAGCAAAGAATAAAACACAGAATAGTAAAGAATACATCCTGTGAACACAGCCAACATCTTTGGAAAGAATTACTGGATTCTAAGTGGCCAACAAATTGCATTCTAACGAGAAGAGCCTTGCTCTACTGGACTGAGGATACTTCTAATATTCTTGTATGTCAGTGAGTCCAAATCTGCAGTGCAGCTATGTGAACTAACTAGAAGGGCTAGGGAGAGCTTTGTCACTCACCTTCCTCTAGTCTGCAACTGTGTTCTTCTTTATACAAACTTGCAGTGTCTCCTCTTCCTGCCAGGCATGGTTCATTGTCATCTGAACACACTTAAAAGGAGAAAGAGAGGTTTCCCTTAGCTAGAACTAGCCTCATGGGTAACTAAAAGGCCTAATAAAATATTTCTGCATATTTGCACTAATTATCAGCACACGGTTTAATCAGCCCAAGATGGTATATTTTGCCGGGCTTTTCTATTGTGCCCTAACGTAACTTTGTAAGAGGAACAAGTGGCAAACACAATGTAGTGTGAGTTTAAACCAACATACAGCCCTCTCCTTCTGTGCAGAGCTCCAGGGTTTGACTGAACACTGCTTCATCAAATGGTCCAAAGACCTTACTGGGCCTCTCAGTAGTTCCGAGCTGAAGGATGATTCCACTTTCACTGGATTTCTGCCTTTGTTGCAGTAAAAGAAAGGACGTTTCTCAGTCTTCCCCTTTGCATGTCATTAACCTATATAGCAGCTGCCTGAGAGGCTTTAGGTATGTTGGGGCTCTTTCTGGATTTATCGGCTGGGAGATTAGCTGATCCTGCCTCATATTGACTCTCACCTGCCACCTCTCAGTTGACCTCAGCTACAAATTGCACTTGTCGGGAGATTAACCCTAAAATTACCTGCCCATGTTTCAGTGGGGAGGACAAGCCTTGATTCTATCCCTTAATAGAGTTCTGCCAGCCCAATCCTGTTTTCTTGGTGGGAATTCTCAAGACTCACATATGCTACTATTAGCATTTTATGAGCTCTGAAGGTTTCAGACAGATAGGGCACCACATTTCATCAATTCAGCAAGGAAGGGTTTATAATGTATGGTATAGGCATTATCACATTGTGTCACCTGAGCCAACTGATAAGCATAGATATTCATAGTTTATCTACATAAATAGTTTTTGGTACTGATTTGTTTTGCTAGCATTCCAACTTTATCTCTGAAAACATTCAAACACTATCTGTACCTCTTTGATGTAATAAAGACTTTCCATGGTGGCTTGAGGATGTTTACTTCCTTTTTCAATGCATTGTCACCATGGTTCAAAAAATCAGAATTTTGAAAAGGAGGAAAATCTGTGTGATTAGGAAAAATAGAGAAAAAAAGACATCCACTAGTGGAACAACAGAAGACTGTATGCAGAATAATAGAAATGTCTAATGGGCAATTTTTCAAATGTTCACTGAAGGCATATGATATAAACTTCTTTTGCTATCTCTTCCATAAAATCTTTGCTAAAATGTATGGTCCTAACAATTTTGCGTGAGTCAATATTTGAGTATTTGAAGATTTGCTGTGTTCCATGTTCTGGGGGATGTAAAGAAAACATGCAGACAGAACCCCTGGGCACAGGAGCTATTAGATGGGGACGCTGGGTGTATTTGTCTAGGTGGTATACTCTTCAGGGAAGTACTACTCACTTTTTAGTAGAGGCCAAAATAGTGATGTACTCAATCTGCTCAACCATCTGTTGTGGTCCTAAATTAACAATCAGCTGATATGTGGATTATGCTTTTTTAAACTGATATGTATATAATCTATTATATATATATATTTTCAGATTGCATGTGATAATTTGATATATTCATATAATCAAGTCAGGATAGTTAGGATACTCATTACCTTAAATATTTATTTTTCCTTTTTGCTAGTTATATTCTAATCATTCTCTTCTAGCTATTTTGAAATGTACAACCAATTAATGTTAACTATAGTAGTTAATGTCATTTAACGTTATAGTTACATACTATATGTAATATAGTAATTAACGTTATAGTTAACGTTATAGTAAATAACATTATAGTTATTTAATGTTTTGATAGATCAGTAGGGTTGACCCTTCTGATCTATCAAACACCAGGTCTTATTTCTTCTATCTGAGTATATAGATACATATTAGTCAACCTTTCTTCATCCACATCTCTTTCCTACCCTTCCTGGTGTTTGGTAACCACTAATTTACAAGATGCAACTATATGCTGCCTATAAGAAATCCACCTTACATTAAAGACATACATAGGCAGGCCACATTGGCTCATGTCTGCAACCCCAGCACATTGGGAGGCTGAGGCAGGTGGATTACTTGAGGTCAGGTGTTCAAGACCAGCCTGACCAACATGGCAAAACCTGTCTCTACTAAAAATATAAAAATTGATCAGGCATGATGGTACACGCCTGTAGTGCCAGCTACTTGGGAGGCTGAGATATGAGAATCACTTGAACCAGGGAGGTGAAGGTTGCAGTGAGCTGAGATCGTACCACTGCACTCCAGCCTGGGTGACAGAGAGAGACTATCTCTTAAAAAAAAAACAAAAAAACAAAATACACACATAAACCAAAAAGTGAAAGGATAGAAAAAGATGTTCCATGTAAGTGAAAACCAAATTAATAGGCTTAACTACATACATGAGATAAAATGGTTACAAGACTAAGACTGTAAGAAGAGACAAAGAAGGTTACTATATAATGGTAAAGAGGTCAGTATAGCCAGAGGATATAACAATTATAAATATCTATGCACTCAACACCAGAGCTCCCAAGCACATAAAGCAAACATCACTAGATCTATAGGGAAGAATAGACTGCAATACAATATAGTAGGGGACTTCAACACTCCACTCTCAGTAATAGACAAATCATTAGGTGGAAAATCAACAAAGCAACCTCTGAGTTAAACTACACACTAGACCAAATAGGCCTAACTGACATTTACTGAGCATTTCACGTTAAGCACTGCAGAACACAAATTCTTTTCATCAGCACATGGAACATTCTCCAAAACAGACCACATTTTAGGCCACAAAATAAGTCCCATCAAATTTTAAAGAGTAGACATTATATCAAGTATATTTTCTGACCACAATGGAATAAAGCTAAAAATCAGTAACTAGAGGAACCCCAGAAATTACTCCAACACATGGAATAAACAACATGCTCCTGAACAACCAATGGGCTAATGAAGAAACTAAGAAAATTAACAATTTTTCTGAAACAAATGAAAATGGATAGCTGGGCACAGTGACACATGACTGATGACTGTAGTCCCAGCCACTCAGGGGCCTAAGGCGAGAGGATCACTTAAGTCCAAGATTTCAAGGTTACAATGAGCTATGGTCACACCACAGCACTCCAGCCTGGGTGACAGAGTGAAAACCTAACACACACATATATACACACACACACGTGCCTACAAGAAATCTACCTTACATTAAAGACACACATAGGCAGGCCACATTGGCTCTTGTCTGCAACCCCAGCACATTGGGAGGCGTGTGTGTGTGTGTGTGTATATATGTGTGTGTATATGTGTGTGTGTGTATATATATACACACAGATATATGCTTTTTAAAGTTACACACATATATATACTTTTTAAAGTTATCAAATAGCTGTGAAGCATAAAAGACTAGATGAACTAAAATTACAGAGAATGAATAGTCCCAATTAGGTAAATTAAGGTTGCTGTCTATTAGGAAATTTGCTGAGTCAGAGTCCGAGATGAGGTTCAGATATCACCTAGGCAGAGGGATTCTACTAAGGGAAGGAGAAACCAGTAGAAATGTTCATGGGCATGCCAGTCGGTTTGACAGGTTGGAACATAACAGAGTATCAAACAAATGGCTCTTTTCTCTCATACAACATTTGCTGAGAACTCGGCTAGCATGGCAGGTTTGGTGCTGAGCTGATAAGGCAGAGTGAACTCTCCGGAAGTCTCTCAGTACCTGGGAGACAGATTGCCAAAGGGAGTGGTCTGCAATAAATACATGTCAGATTTCACTTCTGAGATTACTGATATTAAAAGTTGGGCTGAATCTGACAAAGTTGCACTCACCTATGACCTGGATTAAATCCAAATGGATTGAGGTGATCAACTTTAATCTTCTCTGCCTGACAGAAAAAAAGGAAAAGCTTTCTGAAAGAAAATATCTAATTCAGTATATACAGTTACTGTATATGGCCAGTATACAACAAAAATAAGGAGACATATGAAGAGAAAGGAAAATGTGACTAATAATAGAAAGAAGCAAACAATAGAAGCAGAAACAGAGATGATCCAATTGTTTAAGTTCACAGATAAGAACTTTAAAATAATTAGGATTTTTTTTTAAACAATAGAGGAAAAGATGGAAAGTAGATGAAAAGATGGAGAATTTCAACAGAGAACTGGAATTTGTAAGGAGACACAAAATGAACTTCAAGAACAGAACTCTCTGAATAGGTTTAACAGCAAATCAGACAACACAACAGGAGACAGAATTAGTGAATTCATGGATAGGTCAATAGAAAATATCCAAATTAACGCCCACATACCTGCAAAAAATGGAAAACAATGGAATATAACAGAGATATGTAACTGGTTCTAGCAGCAGAGAATAAAAGTAATGGGCAGAAGCAATATTTGAAAACATAATATCTGAAAACTTTCCAGTCTGATGAATGACTCCATCTCCAGATTCAAGAAGTACAGCAAACCCTAAGTGGGACAAATTCAAAGACAGCCACACTTCAGTGTTTCATGTCGTTAGATTACTAAAAATCAAAGGCAAAGATAAAAATCTTAAGAGTAGAGAAAAAAATAACATTATACTTAAAAGGGTAACATAAGAATAATGTCTGATTTTTCTTTCTTTTTTTTTTTTTTTTTTTGAGATGGAGTTTTACTCTGTTGCCTAGGCTGGAGTGCAATGGCACAATCTGGGCTCACTGCAGTCTCCCCCCACCGGCTTCAGGTTGAAGGGATTCTCCTGCCTCAGGCTCCCAAGTAGCTGGGATTACAGGGATGCACCACCCGCCTAGCTAATTTTCTTTTCTTCTTTTTTTTTCTTTTCTTGAGATGGAGTCTTGCTCTGTCACCCAGGCTGCAGTGCAGTGGTGCAATCTCTGCTCACTGCAAGCTCCGCCTCCCAGGTTCACGCCATTCTCCTGCCTCAGTCTCCCGAGTAGCTGGGACTACAGGTGCCCGCTACCATGCCCGGCTAATTTTTTTGTATTTTTAGTAGAGACGGGGTTTCACCATCTTAGCCAGGATGGTCTTGATCTCCTGACCTCATGATCCACCCGCCTCAGCCTCCCAAAGTGCTGGGATTACAGGCGTAAGCCATCGCGCCTGGCCCCGCCCAGATAATTTTTTTTGTATTTAGTAGAGACGGGGTTTCACCATGTTAGGCTGGTCTCGAACTCCTGACCTCAAATGATCCACCCGCCTTGGCCTCCCAAAGTTCTGGGATTACAGGCGTAAGCCACTGCACCCAGCATATCTGATATTTCTTTTCTTTTTCTTTTTTTTTTTTTTTTTTTTGAGATGGAGTCTCGCTCTGTCGCCCAGGCTGGAGTACAGTGGCCGGATCTCTGCTCACTGCAAGCTCCGCCTCCCGGGTTTACGCCATTTTCCTGCCTCAGCCTCCCAAGTAGCTGGGACTACAGGCGCCCACCACCATGCCCGGCTAGTTTTTTGTATTTTTTAGTAGAGACGGGGTTTCACTGTGTTAGCCAGGATGGTCTCGATCTCCTGACCTCGTGATCCGCCCGTCTCGGCCTCCCAAAGTGCTGGGATTACAGGCTTAAGCCACCGCGCCCGGCCTATCTGATTTTTCAATAGAAACCGTGGAAGCCAGAACACATGGAATGGCATGTTTAAAAAGTTGAAAAACAGAAGAAACATTTGCAGTCCTAGAATTAAATAACCGGTGAAAATATATTTAAAGTGAAGGCGAAATAAAGATATTTTCAGACAAACAAAAACTGAACTATTTATTTTCAGCACAGTGAAGGGAGTTTTTTGGGTTGAAGAAAAATAATTCTACAAAGAAACACGTAAGTGTAAAAACAAATGAAGGATACTTGCAAGGGTAAATGTGTGAGTACAATAAATATGAAGAACATTGATTGTTTTAAGTAATCATCATGTCTTGTAGGGTCTAGAATATACACACAAGGAAAATATATAACAAGAGTAACCCAAATGGAACTGAATTGTTGAAAGCCTCTAGCGTTGTTCAGGAAGTGATAAATATATCAGTTTAAGTTAGATTATAATAAATCAAGGATATCTATTGTAATCTCTAGGGTAGTCACTAAAACAATAATGTAAAAAGATATAATTAAAAAACTAGCAGAGAAGATAAAATTTGAAAACAAATATCTGTAATTATCATAAGATGAAAAAGTAGTAATAAAGAAAAAAAGAATAATTGGAGCAAATAGAAAACAAATAACAAGATGTAAGCTTAAACCTAACCATATGAGTAATTACATTAAATGTAAATAGACAATATGTACTGCATTCCAACTAAAAAACAGTGTGTGTTTGTGTGCTGGCCTGATGGCACATGCCCGTGGTCCTGGCTATTTGAGAGGCTGAGGTGGGAGGATTGCTTGAGCCCAGGAGTTTGATACCTGCCTGGGCAATGCAGTGAATCCCCTGGTCTCAAAAACAAGCAAACAAACAAAAAAGACTTCAGGTATACAGAAGAAAAAAAATAGAAGACTGAATTTGAAAAATTAAAAACCCAAAACCAAACTATGTGCTATTTGTAATATACTTTAAATATTAATATACAGACTTTTTGAAAGTAAAAGAATGGAAAATAATATGCCATGCAAAAACTGACAAAAAGAAAGCTGGCATGACAACATAAAAATCAGGAAATTATGTGGAAGTACCTACTAAAGCTAAACATATATCTATCTTTTGATCTTGCAATTTCACTCATAGCTATATATTCAAGAAAAAATGAGTGTCTATGTCCACCAAAAGACAAATACAAGAAAGTTCTTAGCAGATGTATTTATAATAACAAAGCCTGGGAAAACACTCAAATGTCCATTATCATGAGAATGAATAAATTGTGATATATTTATATAATAAAATATTTAAGGCAATAAAATAACGATTGATATCTGTAACAATATAGATGTATTTAATAAATATTATGTTGAGTAAATGAAGCTAGACACACACACACACACACACACACACACACGAAAATGGAAACACAACATACCAAAATCTATGGGATATAGCAATGACAGTACAAATGGGAAGTTTATGGCAATAACCACCTACGTTAAAAAAAAAAAAAACAGAAAGGCTTCAAATAAACTGTAACAATGTTCCTCAAGAAAATGGAAAAGCAAAACAAACCAAATTAGTAGAATGAAATAAATAATAAAGATTAGAGCAGAAATAAATGAAATTTAATCTAAAAAATACTGAAGATCAATGAAATAAAAAGTTGATTTTTGGGAAAAAAAAAATATTTAGCTGAACTAACAAGAAAAGAGAGAAGACCCAAGTAAATGGACAGAACAACTGAGACCATAGGAACACAAAGAATCATTAAAGACTATTAGGAATAATTATATGCCAACAAATTGGAAAACCTAGAAGAAATAAACTCCCAGAGACATAAAGTCCACCAAGATTGAAACATGAAGAAAATAAAACCTCAACAAACCAATAATGAGTGATGAGATCGAAGCCATAATAAAAAGTCTCCCATCAAATAAAGCCCAGGACCTGATGGATTCACTGCAGAATTCTACCAAATTCCAAGAAAAACAAATACCAATTCTGCTCAGAATACTCCAAAAAAATGAAGAAGGAGAAATGCCGTCCAATTCTTTCTATTAAGCTAACATTACCCTGAAAGCAAGACTAAACAAGTTTACAACAACAAAAAATAAAGACTACAGGCATCAATATCACTGATTAACATAGATGCAAAAATTATCAACAAAATACTAGCAAACTGCATTCAACAACATCATTCACTACGATTAAGTGTGATTCATACCAAGGATGCAAGGATGGCTCAATATGCACAAATCAATAAATATGATGCATCACGATAACGGAACCAAGAACAAAAAACATAGGATCATTTCAACAGATGCTGAAAACTTATTAAATAAGATTCGACATATTAATGACAAAACCCTCAACAAACTGAGTATAGAAGGAACATACCTCAAAATAATAAGGGCCATATATGACAAACCCACAGCTAACATCATACTAAATGAAGAACATTTGAAAGAGCTTTCTCTAAAATCTGAAATAAGACATCATCATCACTTTTATTCACCATAATACTAAAAGTTTGGACCAGAGCAAACAGGCAAGAGAAAGATATAAAGTCCATCCAAATTGGAAAGGAAGAAGCCAAATTAGCCTTGTACACAGACAACATGATCTTTATTTTATTTTATTTTATTTTATTTTATTTTATTTTTTTGAGATGGAGTTTCATTCTTGTTGTCCAGGCTGGAGTGCAAAGGCATGGTCTTGGCACACCACAACCTCCACCTCTGAAGTTCAAGTGATTCTCCTGTCTCAGCCTCCTGAGTAGCTGGGATTACAGGCGTGCACCACCATGCCTGGGTAATTTTGTATTTTTTTTTTTAGTAGAGATGGGGTTTCTCCATGTTGGTCAGACTGGTCTTGATCTCTCAACCTCAGGTGATCCACCCACCTTGGCCTCCCAAAGTGCTGGGATTACAGGTGTGAGCCACCACGCCCAGCCACATGATCTTATATGTAGAAAAAATTAAAAACTCCACCAAAAAAAGAAAAAAAAAAAACAGAATGGATAAATTTATTCAGCAACAGCACAGGATACAGAATTAACATACAAAAGTCAATAGCATTTATTTACATCAACAGTCAAAAATCTGAAAAGGAAATCAAGAATGTAATCTTATTTAAAATAGCTACAAAGAATATAAAATAGAGAATCAACTTAACCAAAGATGTGATGTTCTAATTAATATATATATACACATATACATAAAACTGTTGAAAAAAATACAAGAGGACATACAAAAAGTGGAAAAATATCTTATAGTCACAGATTGGAAGAATTAATATTCTTAAAATTAAAATACTACCCAAAGCAATATGCAGATTCAATGAACTGTCTAATCAAAATACCAATTACATTCTTCACAGAAATGGAAAAAAAAAAAGTACTAAAATTTATATGGAACCATGGACTCTAAGTAAACAAAGCAATCTTAAGGGAAAAAAAAAAAAATAACTGAAGGCCTGACACTACCTGACTTCAAAGTATACTACAAAGCTATAGTAAACAAATCAGTCTGATATGTTTAAAAAGAGACACAGACCAAAGTAATAGAATAGAGGACTTAGATATAAAGCAACATATTTACAGCCAACTCATTTTTTACTAAGACACCAAGAACATATAATGAAGAAAGGGAAATTGTTTCAATAAATGGTGCTGACAAAACTGAATTACCATTTGAAAAAGAGTTACACAGCACCCATATCTCTCACCATATATAAAAATCAAATCAAAATGCACTTAAAACTTAAGTCTAAGACCTGAAACTATGAAACTAGTAGAAAAATCTCTGAAGAAACACACCAGGATATTGGTCTAGGCAAACATTTTTTCTGGAAGACCTTAAAAGCACAAGCCATAGAAACAAAAATAGACAGATGGGATTATGTCAAGCTAAAAAACTTCTCAAATAAAACAATCAACAAGGTGAAGACATAACCTTTCAAACATGAGAAAATATTTGCAAACTATCCATCTGACAAGGGATTAATAACCATATATATAAGGAACTCAATTCAATAGGAAAAACACAATCTGATTTAAAAACAGACAAATATCTGAATAGATATTTCTCAAAAGACATACAAACGGCCAACAAGCATATGAAAAAAATACTCAACATCACTAATCATTAGATAAATGCAAATCAAAATCATGTGAGATATCATCCCAAACCAGTTAGAATGAATTTTATCAAAAAGACACGAATAACAGATGCTGGTGAGAATGAGGAAAAGGGGGAACTCTTGTTCACTGTTAGTAGAAATGTATATTAGTAGAGTCACTATAGAAAACAGTATAGAGGTTCTTCAAAAAACTAAAAATAGAACTGCCATATGACCCAGTAATTCTACCACTGGATATATATCCAAAAGAAAATATATCAATACGTCATAAAGATACCAGCACTCCCTTGTTTATTTCAGCACTATTCACAATAGCCAAAATATGGAATCACCCTAAGTGCCCATCATTGGATGAATGGATAAGGAAAATGTGGTATATATACACACAATGAAATATTATTCGGCCATAAAAGAAAAGAATAAAATCCCATCATTTGCCACAAGATGGATGGAAGAGGTTCATTATGTTAAGTGAAATGAGTCAAGCATAGACAAATATTGCATGTTCTCACTCATATGTAAGACCTAAAAAAGCATGTATCTCATGAAGATAGATAGATTGGTGGTTACCAGCTATGGTTTGAATGTGTCTCCTCTCCAAAATTTGTGCTGAAACATATCCATTGTAGTGTTATTAAGAGGTTGGGCCTTTAGGGGGAAGTGATTAAGTCATAAATGGATTAGTGCCTTATAAAAAGGCTAGAGGGAACTAGCATAGCCACTTCTCTCTCTCTCTTTTTTTTTTTTTTTTTTTTTTTGCTTTTCATCTTATCTGCCAATCAGGAAACAAAATCCATCTCCCCTCAAGGAGGCAGCAACATTGCACCATCTTGAAAGCAGAGACCAGGACTTCACCAGACACCAAACCTGCCAATGCCTTGATGCTAGATTTCCAGTCCCTAAAGTCATGAGAATTAAATTTCTGTTCTTTATAAATTACTCAGTTTTAGGTATTTTATTATAGCAGCACAAACAGATTAAAATGCCAGCCCTGCATCCTTGAGATTCTATATCCCCACTAATCTCTGCAATCACCTCCCTAACCCACATACCACCAGGATGGGATACTGCATTTTATTTGTCCCTCAGTCAATGGAAAGAGGACAACCCTCTCCACTATGGTTGTCATTTCCACATAAGCCAAGGACTGATAGTAGAAGTTGTTCCAACTGCCAATGATGTTAATCTCGTTCATACATTCAGTGGGCACTGGCTGGGTATATGGACATAGTAGACCAACTGTAAGCCAAATTTGGGCCAAAACTTCATTTATTACTTGGTCTTCAGAGCTTTCTACTTTAATATAGGTCAGTGCCGCTCTTCTTGTCCTCAAGTATCAATGTCAACTCAAATCCTATATCTAATAATCCTCAAAATGTCCGGATATTCATTCTTCTCCTATGTATACTCACCCAAGTAAATAGCCACGGGTCTTTTGAGGCAAATATATATTTGCTACGTTTTTGCAGGCTTCCTCCTGCAGACACTCCACCTCTTTAGTCAATGATTTCTGGGTCTGAAAACTGCCTCAGGTATTTGGGTAACAAAATCATGGCTTTTTACTGGAAAAACCTCCCTGAGCTCATCTATTCTTGCTTTCTCTTGCACAATTTAACAATATTTAACAAGAATATATAACACTATCCTTATTAGCTGCCTACCCTATTTTATCCATAGGAAACCATGTTCCACTAACTATCCCCACAATTCTCTTTGGGTTAAGTTTCGCTATTCCTACCTTTCTAATCACTGCATTAGCTGTGGAGTCCTAGCTTCTGGCGGATAAACTCCATAACCTGGCTTCTACTTCTTTGGGGTTTCATCATACCCTTTGCTATTAACAAACAAAGAGGCTCTAAAACAACCTCTCTTGCAGTCAGCCCTGGCCTACAGAAAAGAGCCACCACTAATCTCATTGATGATGCTGGCAACTGTCTCACCAGCACATTCCTGGTGGCCTTGGTAAACAGTGTGACTTCCAGACTGTCCAGTGGACACCTCTTGTGAGTATTCTGGTTTCACATAACAGTATTCTAGCATGCTCACTTTCATGAACCTTTTAAACCCTTCTAGCCATCATGTGCCACAGCAATTCATGCATGACACCTCTGTTCTGTGTAGGCCATCATATTCTTCAGTCTTCTAGAAGCCACTCTAGGGAAAAGTTTGCACCATAACCTGGCCTACTTCTCATGGGATTAAAATCCTAAATCCCATGAGCATGCTCCAAGTCAATAAACTATTCCTTATGAAGTGTTAGATTCTGGCTCTCCTGATCAAGCAATCTCCAAGTCTAGTCTCAGGGTTATTCGCCTAGCTCCTGTTGATACACTCTAGTTAATTCTCTAAAATTCTTTGGAGGCAAGGAGAAGATTATCTCTTTCTAATATTCCCAGATTTACATGCCTGGCTCGTTTATGTTGTTAATTAACTCTAGGAATGAGGAGAGAAGAAGATAGATACTGAAAGATTTTCCTTTTGTCTTGCAAGGGAAGGCCTCTGCAGTGTCTTTCTAAATGGGAAGAGTACTAGCTCTTTATAGGGGAGAAGTGGGCATGTGGTAAGCTCCGAGGATTCAAAGAACTTTATGGAGTCAGTATCTTTAAGGACCTTCATCCAGTGGTCCCTATTCTATCTGTCGTGTTCCCTGGTTTTCCCATCCAAGGTCCTGACCTTGTCGTAACAAACACCTCAGTTGAGCATTCAATCATTTTTGCAGCAGGCAGCTCTGATTTTAAATCCCGAGTTGGTCTTCAGTTATTTGTACTTCCCTCCTGCAAGAGATAAACACCTCTTTGTAAGCTTCTGAAGAAGCTCAATAACCTTTGCGTTAAGTTTTTAATTGTTTGTTAACTGCCCTAAGCTTTTCAATATACCTCTGTCAGGCATCAATGCAATTTACTACCAACCAACCAGTTCCATCATCTCACTCTCCCATTGTCCCTTTCAAAGATTTGAATCATTGCATCAGCATCAGATCCCCCTCCAAGGGAATTTTGTTCAAAAATATTTTCCTTGTGAAAGTTTAAGAAATTACATTGCCATTGTGTGCCGTAGATAATTTCTGTCCTACATAACACCTAGATGGGGGTACTCAGTGTTAATCAGGCAGGGAGAACCATTTATTTTTCTGGCTGCTTTCTCAAAACGGTCTTGGTACCAACTGTATCAGGCAGGTTCTCCAGGATGCAGACAGAGTTAGGAGTACAACAGGTTTGCAAGGGCTGTAATCTCCAGTGCAGGATTGGAAAAAAAAAAAACCCTTACCATGTTCCTGATTTTAGGGGCATACCATACAGTATTTCACCAATAAGTATGCTAGTTAAAGCTTTTCTTAAATGTCTTTATCAATTTAATAACTCTTGATAGTTTTCTGACAATTTTTATAATGAACAGATGTTTATTTTTAAAAAACACTTGTTCTGTATGGATCGTAAGGATCGTACGATTTTTGTACTTTATTCTGTGATTTTTGAATATTAAGCCAACCTTGCATTTCTATGATAAACCTCAGGTGGTCACTTGGCTTTACTTTAGGTATTTCTGGATTCGATTTGAAAAATTTTGTAAACTTGTTTATGAGAAATATTGGTCTGTAGAATTTTTTGCAATATATTTGGTTTTATTATCCATAATGCTGACTTCATAAAAAGTTTAGAAAAATTTGTTCCCCTTTTTATTTTGTGAAGCATTTGTTTGATATTGCACTTAAATGTTTGGTATAATTTACCTTCTGGAAATTCAGAATGTTGAATAGATTATTTAACTCACATTTCTTCTTAAGTTTTATCGTTGGTGTTTCAAGAAATTTAACCACTTACTAAAATTTGTTGAAAGTGTTTTCATAGTGTTGTTAAGGTTCCTATTTAATGTTCAAATTTCATCTTAATTACTTCTTAAACTCAAAGAAGTTCTTATTTCCTCTTAATGACTACAGAACATATAGTAATAACCTACAAATTGGGTTCTCTCTCCTTTTTGAATTGTTTAATTCATGGCGTATCAATTTTGTTGATAATTTTAAAAAATTCACTTTGGCTTTATTAAAATTCACCATTATTTGCCTATTTTCTAGTTCACTGAATTTTTTTATTTCAAATTTTATTTTAGACATGGGGGTAACATGTGTAGGTTTGTTACATGAAAATACTGCATAATGCTGAGGTTTGGGGTAAAGATCCCATCACCCAAGTAGTGAGAATAACATTTGATAGGTAGTTTTTCAACCCACACCTACTCCCCTACCTTGGCAGTGTCAAATTGTTTTTGTACTTGTGTGTCCATATTTGTCTATATGTGCCCCACCTAAAAGTGAGAACGTGAGGTATTTGGTTTCCTGTTCCTACATTAATTCACATAGGATTATGGCCTCCAACTTCATCCATGTTGCTACAAAGGACATAATTTTGTTCTTTTTTATGGGCATGTAGTATTCCATGACATGTATGTGCCATATATTCTTTATATGATCTACCATTGATGGCACCTGTGTTGATTCCATGACTTTACTATTGTGAATAAAGCAGTAATAAATGTATGAGTGCATGTCTTTTTGGTAGAATAATTTATTTTTCTTTGAAATATATACCCAGTAATGGGACTGCTAAGTCAAATGGTAGCTCTATTTTATGTTCATTGAGAAATCTCCAGACTGCTTTCCACAGAGGCTGTTGACAAAATCCCCAAAAGCAATTTCAACAAACACAGAAATAGACAAATGGGTCCTAATTAAAGTAAAGAGCTTCTGCACAGCAAAAGAAACTACAACAGGAGGTAAAGCAAGATGGTGAAATAGAAAGCTCCACCAATCATTTCCCCTGCAAGGATACCAAGTTAAAAACTATCTATAAAATAAAATAAAATAAAATAAAACAAAACTTTTGTAAGAACCAAAAGTCAGGTGAGCACTCACAGTACCTGATTTTAACTACAAATCACTGAAAGAGACAATGAAGAAATAGCAAAACCAGTCCTAAATCACTGATGCCATCCCTCCCACTTTCAGCAGTGGCAACACGGTTTGGAGAGCATCTCTAGGTGCTGTGGGAGGAAGAATATAGCACTTGCGAGGAAGTGAATTAAGTGCTGTTCTGTTAGAGCAGAAAGGAAAACCAAACCAAACTCAGCTGATGCCCACCAACAGAGGGAGCATTTCAACCAGCCCTTAGCCAGAGAGGAATCACCAATCCTGGGGGTCTGAACTTGAGTACCCGCAAATCTCACCATCTAGAGCCAAAGTGCTGTTGGTCTCTAAGTAAACTTGAAAGGCTGACTACACCATAAGAACTGCAACTTGTAGGCAAGTCCTAGAGCTAAACTCCTAGGTGAGTCCTAGGATGAAGACAGTGAACTGTGGGGGCATACCACATACTGAGACACCAGCTGGGGCATAGTATTACCTCTCCTCTAACCCCAGGCAGCACAGCTCATGGCTTCAGAAGAAACCCCTTCCTCCCACTTGAGGAGAGAAGAGGGAAAGGTGGGGAGGGCATTGTCTTGCACTTTGAATACCAGCTCAGCCACAGCAGGATATGGCACTGGTCAGAGTCAAGAGGGACCCATTCCAGGCCCTAGCTCCCAGACAAAATTTCTAGACAACCCTGGGGCAGAAGGGAACCCACTGACTTGAAGGAAAGGACCCAGTTCTGCTAGCATTCATTACCTGCTAACTGAAGAGCCCTTGGGCCCTGAATAACCAGCAGCAATACCCAGATACTACATCAAGGGCCTTGGTGAGCCTCTAAGGCTTGCTAGCTTCAGATAAGACTCAGCATGTTACCAGCTGTGATGACTATGGGGCAAAGCTCCTTCTGCTTTAATAAAGCAGAGGGAAAAGGAAAGGGGATTTTGTCTTGCACTCTAGTTAGGTGTCAAGACCACTTCAGGGGGTTAGAGCACCAAACAGGCTCTTAGGGTCCCCAGTTCCAGGACTTGACTCCTAGACAGCATTTCTGGACCTGCCCTGGGCCTGAGGGGAGCCCACTGCCTTGAATGGTGAGTCCCAGGCCAGTCAACATTTACCACAAGCTGACTTAAGACACCTTGGCCCTTAAGGGAATATCGGTGGCAGTCCAGCAGTACTCCTCATGGCCACATGGCCAGGGGTAGTGGTGGTGGCTACTGGACGAGGCTCCTGTTCCTTTGGAAAGTGGAAGGAAGAGTGAGAAGGACTGCATCTTGTGGTCTGAGTGTCAGCTCAACTGCAATACAATAGAATACCAGATAGGCTTCTAAGGTTTTTGACTCTAGTTCTGACTCCTGCATGTACTTCTGGACCCACCCAGGGCCCAGGGGAACTCGCTGCTTTGAAGGGAAGGACACAGGCCTGGCTGGCTTTTCCAACTGCTGTTGTAGAGCCCCAGGGCCTTGAGTGAACAAAAGCACTAGCCAGGGAGTGGTTACAGCGGGCCCTTTGGAAGACCCGGCACTGTACTGGTTTCAGGTCTGACCCAGCGCAGTAATAGTGGTGGTGGCTACAGGGGTGCTTGTGTCACTCCATCTCCAGTTTTAGGTGGCCCAGAACACAGACAGAGACTCTGTATGTTTGGGAGAAAGCAAGGGAAAAGAACAAGTCTCTGTCCTCTATAGAGTTCTCCCATATCTTGCCCAAGACAATCAAGGCAGTACCCTCTATGAGTCTGCAAGAACCATAGTGTTATTGGGCCTGGGGTGCCCCCTAAAGCAGATACAGTTTAGATCACATCCCCAAATTTTTTTCAAATAACTAAAAAGCCTTTCCAAGAAGGATGACTACAAATAATCCCAGACAGTGATGACTGCAGTGAGAAAACTCAAATTCAAGATAACACAGAGAATGAATTCAGAATTCTATCAAATAAGTTTAACAACAAAATTGAAATAATGGAAAATAACCAAGCAGAAATTCTGGAGTTGAAAAATGCAATTAGTATATTGAAGAATGGAGCATAGTCCTTTAACAGAAGAATGGATCAAGCAGCAGAAAGAATTAGTGAGCTTGAAGACAGGTTATTTGAAAATACATACTCAGAGAAGACAAAAGAAAAAGAATAAAAAACAATGAAGCATGCCTACAGAATCTAGAAAATAGCCTCAAAAGAGCAAATCTGAGAGTTATTGACCTTCAAGAGGAGGTTGAGAAAGAGAGATGTAGAAAGTTTATTCAAAGGGATAATAATATAGAAAGAAGGATGACTGCAAATAATCCCAGTGAAGACTACAATATCTAACTCTTCAATGCCCACTCAAGAACATCTGCTAGCATCAACACCATCCAGGAAAATATAATCTCATCAAATGAATTAAATAAGGCACCAGCGACTAATACCAGAGAAACAGAGATATGTGACCCTTCAGAGAGTGAATTCAAAATAGCTGCATTGAGAAAACTCAAAAGAAATTCAAGATAACACAGAGAAGGAATTCAAAATTCTATCAAATAAATTTAACAAGAAATTGAAATAATGAAAAACAACTAAGCAGAAATTCTGGAGCTGAAAAATGCAATTGATATACTGAAGAACGGATCAGGGTCCTTTAACAGTAGAATGGATCAAGCAGTAGAAAACATTAGTGAGCTTGAAGACCGGTTATTTGAAAATACACAGAGGAGACACAAGAAAAAGAATATAAAACAATGAAGCATGCCTACAGAATCTAGAAAATAGCTTCAAAAGAGCAAATTTGAGAGTTATTGGCCTTAAAGAGGAGGTAGAGACAGAGATAGAGGTAGAAGGTTTATTCAAACGGATAATAACAGAGACCTTCTCAAACCTAGAGAAAGATATCAATATCCAAATATGAGAAGGTTAGAGAATACCAAGCATATTTAACCCAAAGAATACTACCTCAAGGCATTATATAATCAAATTCCCAAAGGTCGAGGATAAAGAAAGGATCCTAAGAGCAGCGAGAGAAAAGAAACAAATAACATATAATGGAGCTTCAATACATCTGGCTGCAGACTTTTCAGTGGAAATCATACAGGTCAGGAGAGAGTGGCATTACATATTAAACTGCTGAACAGAAAAAGCTTTTACCCTGGAATAGTATATCTGGTGAAACTATCTTTCAAGCATGAAGGAGAAATAAAGACTCCAGAAAAACAAAAGCTGAGGAATGTAATCAATACAAGACCCATCCTATAAGAAATGTTAAAGGAAATACTTCAACTAAAAAGAAAAGGACATTAATGAGCAAGAAATAGTCACCTAAAGGTACAAACTAACTGGTAACAGTTAATACACAGAAAAACACAGAATATTATAACACTGTAACTGTTCTGTGTCAACTACTCTTATCTAAGTGGAAAGACTAAACAACGAACCAATTAAAAATAAGAACTACTGGCCGGGTGCGATGGCTCACACCTGTAATCCCAGCACTTTGGGAGGCTGAGGCGGGCAGATCACGAGGTTAGGAGATCAAGACCATCCGGGCTAACATGGTGAAACCCCATCTCTACTAAAAATACAAAAAAAAAATAGCCGGGCGTGGTGGCGGGCGCCTGTAGTCCCAGCTACTCGGGAGACTGAGGCAGGAGAATGGCGTGAACCCGGGAGGCGGAGCTTGCAGTGAGCTGAGATCGCGCCACTGTGCCCCAGCCTGGGTGACAGAGCGAGACTCTGTTTCAAAAAATAATAAGAAGAAGAACTACAACAACTTTTCAAGACATAGTCAGCACAATAGTGTATGAATAAAAACAACAAAAAGTGAAAAAGCAGGGGCATGAAGTTAAGGTGAATTTTTTATTAGTTTTTCCTGTCGTTTATTTGTTTGGTGATGCAAATAATGTTAAGCTGTTATCAGATGAAAATAATGGTTATAAGAGTATTTGCAAGCCTTGTGGTAACTTCAAATGAAAAAACATACAATACACAAAAAACAAAAAATAAAAATTAAGAAATGAAATCATATCACCAGAGAAAATTATCTTCAATAGAAAAAACAGAAATAAAAGAAAAGAAAAAGGGAAGACTACAAATCAACCAGAGAACAAATTTTAAAACGGCAGGAGTAAGTCCTTATTTATCAATAATAACATTGAATGTGAATGGACTAAACTCTTCAATCAAAAGACATACAGTGGCTGAATAAATTAAAACACACACACACACACACACAAGACCCATTGATCTGTCACCTGCAAGAAACACACTTCACCTATAAAGACACCCAAAGGGTGAAAATAAAGGGATGGAAAAAGATATTCCATGCAATGGAAACCAAAAAAGAGCAGGATTCACTATACTTATATCAGAGAAAATAAAGTTCAAGACAAAAACTCTAAGAAGAGACAAAGAAGGTCATTATAGTCAATTCAGCAAGACGATATACCAATTTTAAATATACATGCATCCAACACAGGTGCACTCAAATATATAAAGGGAATATTACTAGAACACAAGAGAGAGATGGGCTTCAATACAATAAGAACTGGAGACTTCAGCCCTTCACTTTCAGCATTGGATACATCTTCCAGACAGAAAATTAACAATGAAACATCAGACTTAATCTGTACTACAGATCAAATGGATGTGATAGGTATTTATGGAACATTTCATCCAAGAGTTGCAGGATGCATATTCTTTTTTTTTCTCAGCACAAATCTTACACAGTCATAAAAGAGAATGAAATTTTGTCATTTGCAGAAACATTGGTAAAATTGGTAGACATTATGCTAAATGAAACAGGATGGTTACCAGTGGCTTGGAAGATTTGGGGGTCTAAAGAGCTGGATTACATAGAAAAAGTAAGTTCTAGTGTTCAATAGCACAGTAGAGTAACTAGAGTTAACAATATTGTATTGCATATTTCAAAATAGCTAGAAAGAAGATTTGAAATGTTTCCAACACACAAAAAAATGGTAAATGTTTGAGATGATACATATCCTAAATACCCTGATTTGACCATTTACAAAGATCACAGTTACCCCATAAATATGTACAATTACTATCAATAAACAATGACTTTTACTGGAAAAAAATATTCTCAAAGATAGATCATACAATCATACATTAGATCACAAAGCAAGTCTTTTTTTTTTTTTTTTTTTTTGAGACGGAGTCTCACTCTGTCACCCAGGCTGGAGTGCAGTGGCGAGATCTCGGCTCACTGCAAGCTCCGCCTCCCAGGTTCACGCCATTCTCCTGCCTCAGTCTCCGGAGTAGCTGGGGCTACAGACGCCCGCCACCTTGCCCAGCTAATTTTGTTTGTTTGTTTGTTTGTTTGTTTGTTTTTTAGTAGAGATAGGGTTTCACCGTGCTAGTCAGGGTGATCTCAATCTCCTGACCTTGTGATCCGCCCACCTTAGCCTCCCAAAGTGCTAGGATTACAGGCATGAGCCACCACGCCAGACCAAAATAAGTCTTAAAACATTTAAAAAAAATTAAAATATCAAACATCTTCTCTGACCACAGTGGAATAAAACTAGAAATTAATAAGAGGAATTTAGAAAATGATACAAATATATGGAAATTAAACAATATTCTCCAGAATGACCGGTGGGTTAATGAATAAATTAATAAGGAAATTTAAAAATTTCTCGAAATAACTGACAATGGAAACACAACATACCAAAACCTATGGGATACAGCAAAATCAGTAAACAGAGGGAAGGTGATAGCTGTAAGTGTCTACATCGAAAAAGAGAGAAAAAAAATCTTTGAATAAACAATCTAATGTCTCATCTCAAAGAACTAGAAAAGCAAGGGCAAACTGAACCTAAATCTAATAGAAGAAAAGAAATAATAAAGATCAGAGCATAAATAAATAAAAATAAAATGAAAAATATACAAAATATCAGTGAGATACAAAATTGGTCTTTTAAAAAGTTAAACAAAATTGACAAACCTTTAGCCAGACTAAGAAAAAAGAAAGAAGATGCAAATAAATAAAATTAGAAATGAAAAAAGTGAAATTACAACTGAAACTGCAGAAATTCAAAGTACCATTAGTGGCTACTATGAGCAACTATATGGCAATAAATTGGAAAATCTAGAAGAAATTGACAAATTTCTAAATACATACAGCCTACCAAGATGGAACCAGGAAAAAAATCCAAAACCTGAACAGACCAATAACAAGTAACATGATCAAAGCCATAATAAAATGTCTTCCAGTAAAGAAAAGCCCAGGACCTGATGGCTTCACTGCTGAATTCTACCAAACACTTAAAGAAGAACTGATACCAATCCTACTCAAACTATTCTGAAAAATAGAGAAGAGGATCCTCCCGAACTCATCCTACAAGGGTAATATTACCCTGATACCAAAACCAAAGACACATCAAGAAAAGAAAACTACCTGCCAATGTATCTGTTGAGTATTGATGTAAATATCCTCAACAAAATACTAGCAAACCAAATTCAACAATATATTAGAAGATCGTTCATGACCAAGTGGGATTTATCCTTGGGATTAAAGGATGGTTCAACATATGCAAATCAATCAGTGTGATACATCATATCGAAGAATTAAGGATAAGAACCATGCGATCATTTTAACTGATGCTGAAAAAGCATTTAATATAATTCAATATCCCTTTATGATAAAAAAAAAATCTTCAAAAACTGGGGAGAGAAGGAACATACCTCAATATTACAAAAAGCATACATGTAAGACCCACAGCTAGTATCATACTGATGAGGAAAAACTGAAAGTCTCTCCTTTTATATCAGCAACACAACAAGGATGCCCACTGCCACCACTGTTATTCAAGATTGTATGGAAAGTCTTAGCTAGAGGGGTCAGACAAGAGAAACATATAAAGGACATCCAAACTTTAAAGGAAAAAGTCAAACTGTCCTTGTTTCCTAATGACATCATCTTATATTTGGAAAAACCTAAAGACCCCACAAGAAAACTATCAGAAATAAATTCAGTAAAGTTGCAGGATACAAAAGCAACATACAAAAATCAATAGCATTTCTATATGACAACAGTGAACAATGTGAAACAGAAATTTAAAAAGTAATCCCATTTACAATAGCCAAAGATAAAACTAAATACCTAGGAATTAACCAAAGAAGTGAAAGATCTCTATAATAAAAACTATAAAACACTGAGAAAGGAAAGTGAAACAGACAGCAAAAATTGGAAAGATATGCCATGTTCATGGATTGGAAGAATCAATATTGTTAAAACATCCATACTACCCAAAGCAATCTGTGGATTCAGTGCAATCCCTATCAAAGTACCAATGATATTCTTCACAGAAATAGAAAAAACAATCTTAAAATGTGTGTGGAACCACAAAGACCCAGAATAGTCAAAGCTGTCCTAAGCAAAAAGAAAAAAAACTGGAGTAATGATGTTATCTGACTTCAACTTCTGCTACAAAGCTATAGTAACCAAAACAGCATGGTACTGGCATAAAAATAGACACATAAACAAATTGAACAGAATAGAGAATCCAGAAATAAGTCCATACACCTAAAGTGAAGTCATTTTTGACAAGGGTGCTAAGAACATACATTGGGGAAAGACGGTCTCCTCAATAAATGGTGCTGGGAAAATTTGATATCCATATGCAAAAGAATGAAATTAGACCCCAATCTCTCATCATATGCAAAAATCAAATCAAAATAGTATTTAAATCTAACACCTTGAATTATGCAACTAC
Organism: Chlorocebus sabaeus; assembly: GCF_047675955.1. NCBI lineage: Eukaryota > Metazoa > Chordata > Mammalia > Primates > Cercopithecidae > Chlorocebus > Chlorocebus sabaeus. The sequence goes on along the minus strand of NC_132924.1, from coordinate 82,220,750 downwards.
TACAAGAAAACATTGAGGGAAACCTCCAGGACATAGATCTGGGCAAAGATTTATTGAGCAATACCCAACAAGCACAGGCAACCAAAGATGGACAAATGGGATCACATTAAGTTAAAAAGCTTCTGCACAGAAAGGGATGCAATTAACAAAGTAAAGAGACAACTCACATAATAGGAGAAAATATTTTCAAACTACCCCTCTGACAAAAGATTAATAATCAGTACATAAAAGAAGCTCAAACTCTATAGGAAAAATATTTAATAATCCAATCAAAAACTGGGCAAGAGATTTGAATAGACATTTCTCCAAAGAAGACATACAAATGGTAAAGAGTCATATGAAAAAGTGCTCGACATCATTGATCGTCAGAGAAATGCAAATGAAAACAACAATGAGATAGCATCTCACCCCAGTTAAAATGACTTATATCCAAAAGATAGGCAATAACAATCCTGGCAGGGATGAGGAGAAAAGGGAATCCATGTACATTGTTGATGAAAATATATTATAATAAATTAGGGAAAACCACTATGGAGAACAGTTTGGAGGCTCCTCAAAAAACTAAAAATAGAGCTACCATATGATCTAGCAATCCCACTGCTGGGTATATACCCAAAAGAAACAAAATCAGTATATCAAAGAGATATCTGCACTCCCATGTTTGTTGCAGCACTGTTTGCAGTAGCTAAGACTTGGAAGCAACCTAAGTGTCCATCAACAGATGAAAGGATAAAGAAAAGAAAAGCAACCTAAGTGTCCACCAACAGATGAAAGGATAAAGAAAATATGTGGTACATATACACAATGGCATACTATTCAGCCATAAAAAAGAATGAGATCCAGTCATTTTTAATAACATGGATATAACCAGAGGTCATTATGTTAAGTAAAATAAGCCAAGCATAGAAAGACAAACATCGCAGGCTCTCATTTATTTTTGTAATCTAAAAATCAAAACAATTGAACTCATGGAAACAGAAAGTATATAAAGTTTACTGGAGGCTGGGAATGGTAGTCAGAGATTCAGGGGGAGGGGGAGATGGTTAATGTGTACCCCCAAAAAATGAATTTTTACAGCATGACAGGGTGACTGTAGTCAATAACTTAATTGTATATTTTAAAATAAATTATGTAATTGGATTGTTTGTAACTCAAAGGATAAATGCTTGAGAGGATGGTTACCCCATTCTCCATGATACGCTTATTTCATATTATATCAAAATATTTCATTTATGCTCCCCATAAATATATGCTGTATGTCTTTTGTGTTCCCACCAAAAATTTTTAAATAATTTTTAAAAATTAAAAATAAACCATCAACAGAGTAAACAGACAACCTACAGAATGGAAGAAGATATTGCAAAACTATGCATTTGACAATATGCAAAATCTAAAGGGAACATAAACAAATCAACAAGCAAAAAATAAACAACACCATTAAAAAATGGGCAAATGACATGAACATTTTTCAAAATAAGACATACAAATTGCCTACAAACACACAAATGCTCAGCATAACTCATCATTAGAAAAATGCAAATCGAAAAATCAAAACCACAATAAGATACCTCCTCACACCAGTTAGAATTACTATTATTAAAAAGTCAAAAAATAACAGATGCTGGTGAAGTTGTAGAGAAAAGGGAACACTTACATACTATGGGTGGACATGTAAATCAGTCCAGTTTCTTGAGCTTTACTACAGTTTTCACAATTCAGGTTTTCTTACTATATTGGATTATTGTTTCTCATTCTGCCTTCACAGTGTGGGTTTTCAGGTCACTGATTTGATACATTTCCTTATTTCGAATTCACACATTTAAAACTATAAACTTTCCTCTAAGTGCTACTTTAACTCCATCACATAGATTTTGATAAATTGTATGTTTCTCTCCATATATATTAATTCTTAAAATATACGATTTAATTTCCCAATCATTGAAGTTTTCTTAAACATCTTATTGCTATCAATTCCTAATTTTATTTTAATCTAAGAATATACTCTGTGTAATTTCAATCTTTTGATGTATAATTTAACACTATTTTTTGTACGAGGATAGGATACATGTTGGTGAAAGTAACATATGCATTTGAAACCAGGTATAAACTAGGTATTTAAGTATCATATTCTAAAACTTTTAATTAGTTTAAGGTGTTTGTTCAGAAACTTTACCTTCATTGATTCTTTTTATTGTATAATCATTTACCGAGAGAATTATGTTAAAATCTCCCATTGTGCTTGTCAAATTTTTTGTTTCTCTGTCAATTTTTGATTCTTTTTTTTTTTTTTCTTTCAGGTTCAACACATTTTTCCAGGTTAGGAACAAACAAATTTATTATGGCTTTATTTTTTGTTGATCCTTTCATCATTTGAAAATGGTCTTATCTTTGATAGCATCCTTTGTCTTGAGGTCTACTTGTCTGATATTAATATAGCCATTGCAGCCTTCTTATGCTTGCTGATTATGTCTTTCTCCATTCATTTACTTTCAATCTATCTGGAATTTTCTACTTAAATTGCTTCTTTTTAAAAAAGCTTAAGTGGCGACTTTTAAAGTCCATTCTTATAATCTGTTTTTGTATTTTACATAATTTCTACTTTTATTTTAGATTCAAGGGCACATATGAAGGTATGTTATCTGGGTATATTGCATGATGCTGAGATTTGGGGTAAAATTGGCCCCATCACCCAGGCACTAGGCATAATACCCAATAGGTAGGTTTTCAACTCTTGCCTGACTCCTACTTTCCCTTCTCCAGTAGTCCCTAGTTTCTATTATTGCTATTTTTATGTACATGGGTACCTAATGTTTAGCTGCCACTTATAAGTGAAAACATATAGCATTTGGCTTTCTCTTCCTGCTTAAATTAGCTTAGGATGATGGCCGGCAGCTACATCCATGTTCCACAAAGGACATGATTTTATTTTTTTATGGCTCAGTAGTATTCCAGTGTATGTACCATGTTTTCTTTATTCAATCCACTGTTAGGGCACCTGAGTTGATTCCATGTCTTTGCTGTTGTGAATACCACTGCGAAAACATACGAGTTCATGTGTCTTTTTGGTAGAATGATTTCTTTTCCTTTAGGTATATACCCAATCATGGGATTGCTGGGTCAAATTGTAGCTCTAAGTTTTTTAAGAAATCGTCAAAATGCTTTCCATAGTAGCTGAACTAATTTATATTTCTACCAATAGTGTTTAAGCATTCCCTTTTTGCTGCAGCCTTGCCAGAATGTTTTGTTTTTTACTTTTTAATAGTCATTCTGAATAGTGTAGATGATATCTTGCTGTGGTTTTCATGTGCATTTCTCTGGTGATGACTGGTGATGTTGAACATTTTTTCATGTTTCTTGGCCACTTGTATGTCTTCTTTTGAGAAGTATCTGTTCATGTATTTGCCTACTTTTTAATGAGATTGTTTTTACTTATTAATATGCTTAGGTTCATTATAAATTCTGGATATTAGACCTTTGTCATATGCAGTTTGCAACTACTTTCTCCCACTCTGTAGGTTACCTTTATTTCTGCTTGTGGATGAGCAGAGAAGGTCCCACTGCACCACGATCTATGCCCAGGAAGGGTGGGGAAGCTTAGGCTGCTGGGCCAGGCAAGAAATTGCTCTCAACACCTGGAGCTCTGCCTTAAGTGAACTGGAAGGGGTCCATTGCAGGATCTCAGGGGAACAGCATGGGGCACCCAGCTGTGACACGCACAGACCAGTTCCACATTGCCAAGCTGGTTCTGGCTGCAAGTCTTGTTGCCTCAGGAAAAATCACAGCAGTAGCAACTCTCCTCCCACTTCAGGCCTGTGATGGGGGAAGAGAACAATTACGGCACCTACAGCTGAGGTGCTTTCCACAATTCTGGCTGTGGAGGGCCCTACCCTGCCCTGGAGGAAGCACTCCAATCTTTTGCCTGAGACTAAAATGCCTGTGTGGCCATATTGCCAGGTCACCAAAGAATGATTGATTTTGTATGCATCCAGATTAAAAATGCCATCCTTCTGTCAATCTGGGGTCTGGGAAACTGCATGGAGTTTTTTCTAATGTCTTTTCCTCTCAGCATCTCCAAGCCTCTTCCCAAGTTAGTGGCAGGGCATGAGAGAAGCAAAGTGATCTCCCTCACCCTGGGTTGTTCAGATCCCCAGTGTATAGGTGAGTCAAAGAGGGAAGGTATCTGCCCCTGTCATATACTGGGGCTTCACTCACTTCTATCAGCTGGACACCATCATGGGGACGGTTTGCCCACATTCTCCTCCCCAGCATCTGGGGTGTCCTTCACAATGCTGGTGGATTCCCATTTTCGTTTTTGAAGTAGGGCTCACAGAGTTTATCTTTATGCATTATTTTGCTATTTCCAAGTGGCTGAAGCACACTAGAAGCTTCCAATCTTCCATCTTGAGGGCAAAAACATCTATCTTTAAATTGAAGGCTTTAGTCCATTAACATTTATTTTAGTTGTTGATATTTCTGCGTTTAGGTCTATCATTTTATTATTCAAGTTTGTTCTTATTATTTACATTGATCCCCATTTTGCCTTCAATTCTGTTAATTATTTCAAAATTCCTTTCTATTTTTTTGTTAGCTTTTAAGCTACATTTATTTGTATTAATTTGTGGTTGTTCTAGGAACAATTTGCATATTTAAATTTGCATATAGTATGTAGAGTTCCTACCAGACTGATTCATGTGAAATGAAGAAGCCTCGTTTAACCATGTAACAATTTACTTTCCTATATGCTATGTTAGGGTTGTCATATGTATCCACCTGTTTATATTATAAACTCCAGAAGACATTGCTATATGGTTTGTTTTAAACAGTCAGATTTATTAAAGAGAAGCTTTAAAAAATTATATTTTATGTGACTGAAATATTCACTTTTTCTTATGGTCTTCAGTCAATTCTAAAAGTCTAAGTTTCTTTCTGGAATCACTCTCCATCAGGAAGGAAGGAAGAGCTTCCTTAACATTCTTATAGTACCAATCGGCTGTCTGATAATTTCCTTGGTTTTCCTTTATCTGAAAATGTATTCCTGTAAAATATTTTACCAAAGTAAGTATTATACGTCAATAAGTTGATCACAGATGTTATTCCACTATTATTTGGTTGCCATGGTTTCTGATAAATCCAGAGTCATTTGAACTATTGTTCCTCTGTATGTAACATTGTTTTTTTTCTCTTTGGCTACTTCCAAGATTTTATTTTTATCCTTAGTTAACAAGAGTTTGACTATGATGTTCCTGTGTGATCTTGCAATTTACCCTGTTTGGGGTTTTCTGAACTTCTTGAAACTGTAAATGCACATCATTTAAGAACTTTTGGAAATTTCACTATTTAAAATTTTATTCATTTTCTTTCTCTTTTTATTCTACATTGTGGTTGCCTATATTTTAAATTTGTTGAAATTTTTCCAAAAGTCTGTGAAATTCTGTTCTATTTTTTAAAACATATTCTCTCATCTTTAGATTTTTTAAAATCCACTGACTCTATCATATTTATTGTATTTTTAACCTGTGCACTATTTTGTATTTCACATACTTTTCAGGTCCAGAATCCCCTGATACTTTCATCTTCAAAGATTTTCTTTTTCTTTAATTACTATTTGTGCCCACTTACAACAGCTACTTTAAAACAAAAAAATCAAAACTATGGAACAGTTAGGAGTTGATCTCAGCTGATGTCTTTTTGCCCTGAAAATGACTCATGTTTTTCCCAGCTTTTCATATTTCAAGTAAAAAAGAAAAGAAAAAAAAGGATTTGGTTCTGTATATTGCACAATATGTGTGTAGAGTGTCTAGTTTTGTTATATTGTTCTGAACAATGTTATTTTTGTTTTGGCAGAAAATGCAGGCAATTAACTTGATAACACCAAACTCTAATTCTATTTCACTTGCAGCAAGTGACAATTCAAATCTCAATCCTTTCATTTTTAACATATTTGAGTCTGTTGTTTCAGGTGTAGTTCTCGGCCAGCCAAGCATTTGGTAAAAGTTCCCACACATACCTCAGCTTCCAATTTCTGGATCATTCCATTCTGGGATGAACTCCTCTCTTTCCTTCAGCTGTGGCTGCCACAGACTCTGTCTCATGATGCTTCCGGATATAAAGCCAGCAGATTTTCTACAGAAGTGCCAATTGTCATACACCAAGAAATGAGGCTACAACCACAAAGTCAGGAGACTTATTATTTACCCATTTACTTTTTCCAAGTTTTCATCCCCTTCAAAATCTGTCTGCCTTGGGTCATGCTCCAGAGCCTTTAAGTGCTTGTTTTATTTTGTTTCTCCAAAGATTATCCTTACCTATGAAAATTTCGGTGTACTGCAACCTTATTCCTTCATAGTTAAAATGGAATTTTGACTATAGGGTTTTAGGCAGTAGTGTCACATAATGAAATTTGCATTTCATCACATCATTGCAGAGCCTTGTTTCTCAGAGTGTGGCCCACAGGACAGCAGCTTCTGAAATTTTTTAGAAATGCTGAAACTTGGCCAGGCACAGTGGCTCATGCCTGTAATCTCAGCAATTTGGAAGTTAAGGTAGAAAGATTGCTTGAGGCCAAGAGTTAGAGACGAGCCTGGGCAACATAAAGAGACCCCATTTCCACAAAAATATGTATATTTTTTAATTAGCCAGGTGTGGTGGTGCACAACTGCAATTCCAGCCACTCAGGAGGCTGATGCAGGAGGATCCCTTGAACCTAGGAGTTTGAGGTTACAATGAGCTATAATTGTACCACAGCACTCCATCCTGGGTGACAGAGTAAGACCCTGTCTCTAAAAACTTTAAAAAATTAAGAAATGCTGAAACTTTTTAGAAAGTTTGAAACTCAGCCCCTCTGAAGACCTACTAAATCTAAATCTGCACTTTAACAATATTCTCAGCCAATTTATTTCCACATTAAGGTCTGAGAAACACTACTGTAGAGAATGACTTGCAGCAGTTTAAAGAGACAAGTAAACCAATTAGAAAATTCCTTTTGTGATCCAAATGAGAAATGATAAAAGATCTAGGCCAAGATCTGTCCTTCTTTGAACAAAGGTATTAGCAAACTGTGAGATCTGCAGAGGCAAAAGGGAAACTTTATTTTCTAAAAGCAACTTGAAGACTGGGGGGATGCAGCTTTCAGTGCAACACTAAGTGACGTCTGAGGAAGATTTAGGGAGCAGAAGTTTAAAAAGGCAAAAAGTATAGGATGCGGGGGGCAATCAGGTATAGGGTTCAATGGAATGGTCTTTAAGTCAGACATTGCAAGTCTTTCTTTGCTGGCTGGCATCAAATGGTCTGCTGGTGGCCACTTGGGAGAATAGCTAGCTGAAGTCTATCTCTGCACAGACAATAGGAACTGGTTTGGCTTAACTGCAGAAAGGGAGGTTCTGTGACACTTTTACATCCTTCTGAAAACAAAGTACAAGACCACTCCTTCACTCTGCTATTGTTATAGGAGTTATTAAGAAATTATTTTAGGCAGATAGAGGGAAAAGGGGTCCTTGGGAAGAAATGATTTCTTTTAAAGCAGCTCCAGAAATGTTTGTTGACTAGCAGGAAAGCACCAGCTCTTAGAGCTTGGCTGTCAAGCTTTGATATGCAAATGCTGGCCATTAGAAATGGGGTCCACCTAAACATGGTGATTCCTGCCATCTTCTTCTTGCCCTTGCCCCCACATGTGCCTGGCAACATGGCAACCCTACATACCCCCATGTGTGTAGAACATCATGGCACCTTGCATTTGCATATTAAAAGGCTAGGGTAGGAGGGCCAGGTTTTTCATGGACTATGTGAATGATACACCTGGTCAGACCAATCCCCTGGGCCCTATGGAAACCAGACACCGCCTCCTAGAACATCCCAATATAAGCAGCCACTTTTCCACACCACACAGGTTTTCTCTTTGTTCAAGCCCCCCTCCCTCTGTCTCTGTACGGGGGAACTGTTTTCTTCTTCCTTCCTTCTTTCTTGCCTTTTAAACTTTTCTCTTCTTAAAACTACTCCATGTGTCCCTGTTGTTAACACTATCCATGTGAGATCAAGAACTCTGGTATCCCTCCAGTCATCGGAGCCATATTAACTGATTTAACTTTAAGCACCTCAGTTAGCCATGGGGAGATCATTTTTTCTGTTGACCAGGGGCATACATTAACAAAGGAAATAAGTTTTCTTTAAGATCCTAATGTTATACAGCCTGGTAAATAATTGGATAAGGGGGTAGGAAGAGTCTAGAAGGACTTTGGGTTTCAGTTTTAAACAATAATAAATTTCATGGAGATAAGGATTACAGGAGAGGGGATATATATTTTACATCTACAGACTGAGTTTAAAGTGTCCACGGAATATCCAGGTGGAGATGTCAAGTATATAAATAAATGGGCCCAAACTGTGGATTGGGTACCCAAACTGTGGATGAGCTATGCATAACTACATTCAGCCTTGCCTTTCTCAATTATAAAGGAGAAAATCTTAATAATCTTACAGTCCACGTTGAAGTTATGGGTGCCAATGTAGACAGTTTATCAGATATATCTGAATATGTGCTTGGTGGGTTTTCTAGTGAAGATTCTGTTCCCTAATAAAAAGAGACAGACTTCCTCCTTTTTCTCTCTTTCTGGATCGTGGATACAATGCCAAGAGATGCAACAGCCATTGTGTGACTAGGAAGCAACAAGCATTATGACAAAAAACAATATAATAATTCTGGAGCAGAAAGGCAGCTGGGACTTGGGATATTAATGACTAGAAGGACTCCTGCAAAAGCCATTGGCTGCCTACCTCTGGAATTAATAGTTAATATGTGTGGGAAAAAAATGCCCTATTTTTTTCAGCTACTGTTTGTCAACTTTTCTGTTAGTTACAGCTGACACTTTCCTAATTGATATATATGTAAAGAACAACTCTAGAAAGAGGGCTTGGCAGGAGACAGATCAGCTGGGTAGTTATAGCAGTTGAAGCCTTGGGTTTGAATAAGATCACCAAGAGAGAATATTATAGAGTAAAATAAAAGGAGGGTGGGGAATCAAGTGTTGTATAATATTGTCATGTCAGAGAAACTGGTAGGGGAAAGGAGCAGCTGAAGAAAGGCATACAGCCATAAAGAGAAAGATTGAAAAGAGAAAATTATGTCCTAGAAATCAAGAGAAAAAGTGTCAGGGTTCAAATGCTACAAAGAAGTAGAATTAACCACTGCAGGAGACTAGAATATGCCATTCCGAAATATGACTGGAGGAGGTCAGAATATGCCAGCCCCAGATATGTCTTTTTAGCACAAGGATTATTTTGAGAAACAGCATACACAGGAGAAGTTCTAAACACAGAGGAGAACATACCCTTTTGTAAAAATTAAAAAAAAAAATGCATCTATAAAGAAAATCTCCTTTCAAGAGTGTCTCCCTCTGTGTACCAGGAAAAGAAGGATGACTACATCCCAAGAGATTCATCAATAGGGAAGGCAGGGACTTAAATCTGCATAACAAATCTTATTCTTGTTTACCATATTTTTCCTGGTCACCTGCCTACAGGTAACCTTCTTCATATCTTTTTTCTTTGTTTCAGTTGAAGATGCTATATAAACAAAGTTTTAAGCTACCCCTTTGAGAATTACTCATTCCCTGAGTATCTCCCTTGTGTTTATGGGATATAGATGTTAATAAGCTTGTTTACTTTTCTCTTATTTGTTTTCTGTTACAGGAGTCCCAGATGAAAATTTAGAAGGGTAGAAGTAGAAGTATTTTTTCTTCCCCTACACCATGCACAGAAAAGTATTCACTAGATTTGGGATATTTGGTGATGTTTGATAAAGCATGTTAGTGGAACAGGAATCAGGTTCTAACAAATCTGTCTGTGAACAATCTGTTTCACATCCACACACTGGGCCATATGACCACCCCAGCAAGTGTGCCTTTTGCAGCATGCTGTTAGTCCCAGAGTGGATGATGAAAAGGAATGTTGATGAATCATTGCTCCATATAAAAATACAATTCGAAGTGCAGGCTTTATTGATAGAAGGACAGTGGGATCTTTCTTACTGAAAAAGACAGCCTATTTTATATCCCTTAAAAATAAAAATAAAGTTTAAGTTTAGACACACCCACCAAGTGGGCAACAGGGTAGACTTTCCTGACCCTTTCACATTTAAAAGAACAGTAAGATTCCAAGGATCATTGTCTGCCTAGTTCCTGGCAGCTGTGTCACAGGCCCCAAGTGTGCTTTGAAGATGACAAGCACTTGAGTCAGTCATGTAGGTGCAGGAAGGGAGAAAAAAAGATAAAATGACATAAAGGAAATATAGTAAAGAAAAGAACTTACTGATATTCCTATCTTCTTCCTGACAGTAATCAGTAATATATGGAAATGTTAGCATAAGGAACATTTAAAGATAAATTCTATATAAAAAGTTACAAAAAAGAACCACAGATGTAAAAAATGATTAAAAAGGAGACAGACCAGCCTTCAATGCCCAACTTAGCACTGAGGGGTCTTCATAGCAGTGGGAAACATTCCTTTTTTCTTTTTATTGCCATGGAATTGGTAAGGACAACTTGAAAAGGCTTGTAGGAATTTAAAAGTCTTTCTTTCTTTCTTCTTTTCTTTTTGAGAATGATTTTAACCTTAAGAAGATGTATGAAAAACCCACAAGGTAATTAGTAAAAGTGATAAAATGGTTATGAACAATTAAAATCCTTTGTTTCATTAGGTTTTTATAGTTAAATGTTGTCACTGATTAAATGTGAGGCTGAGACATTGAATGTGTCTCTCAAAGACCAAGTGTATCAAAATATAGATCAAAGGAGAAAAAGCAAGTCAAGAGAACCCACAGAATAAGCTTGTTAACAACATAAAATGAATAAAAGGCTCACATTAATAATGTATATCTCTATCTTGAGCATTCCACTAAGTACTTTGTGCACAGAAATCTACGTATGTGGGGTTATGTATTCTTTACCTTTTACAAAAACATTCCTCACCAGTGTAAACATAGTACAGATGAACAGTGCTAGCTACATAATGTGAGGTCAAATACAAAATGGAATGTGGGGCCTCTTGTACAAAAGGCAGGAAAAAAGCTGTGCTATTAAAATTACTATTTTTTTTTCCTTTCTTCCACAGTCTCTCTCTCATCATGGTGTTTATTATTTGCCATTTAACAGCATTCTAAATTTTAAAAAATTAAAATTTTAAATAATTTATATGAATCTGACCATTCTTTATTTTACACAATGTCCATTTTAAATAAAAATGAGTGCATTTTACTCCTATGTAGCATCACCAAATTACACAATTTGTATTCCTTATCTTGTATATGTCTATGTACATCAATCTTACCAGAATGATGGAATGATTCCACAAAACTAATGTTGGGCTCAGAATGTGATATCCCAAAATAAGGCACCTTAGCATAACAAGTATTTTAACCTGAAGAAAACTAAGAAAACTGCAGAAGACAGATGGTCTATCTGATCTTCTCAATTCTCCTTTCTTCTTGAAAGCAGGCCCTGAAACCTAGGAAGGTAACTCTCTGACTTCCTCCTCTCCTTCTCCCCTAAACACCTTCATGTGACAGGTGTCTGGCCCTAAACCTGGAGAACAGGAATGTCACAGAGACACAGAAAATAATCTGAACAAACAGGACTTGCTGAATTCCCAATGTATTATCATCAGAGCATAACACTTTGTGCCCAGTCACACAGCTTCACAGCTAGATTCTTTAATCAGACATAGCATAAAATATACACAAATTTCCCTGTTTCTTTTGATCTTCATTCCCTTCTAAAGGCTATCTCTCATGTCATGTAACATTTATTCATTTATTCATTTATTTATTTATTTATGAGTAGGCTTTTCTCCTGTTTGTCTCTCATTGTCAGTTTTATTTTTAGGCCCAGTCAGGACGCTAAGACCTTCCTGCTCTGAATTAAGTTAATTCTTTTAATTTTACTGCTTTTTAAAAAATAGGTTAAAACAAATCATGTTGGTAAATGTAATTTTGCTAAAATAAATATAACATAACCATGGGTAAGTATACAATTCAGTGGTATTGTGTATATTCATATTGCTGTGCGATCATCACCATCTTCATTTCACTTCTTGATGTACACACATTCGAGCAACACTCTCTGCCTGAGTGATGAGTAAGAAAGAACTGAAAACGAAAGAATCTAGTTGCTCTGTATTTCCCTTTCCTTTTATGTCAATATTTTCAATGTAAGTGGTTAGCTAATGCAAGGAAGTAACACAAATACGAGCATGATAGGGTGTGTTTTGAGAATGCCATCATTGCCTTCTTTCTGGATTAGAAGCAAGTTTTGGTTCAAAAGGACAGTGTGGCCTCTAGGGATGTCAGTCATAGACATAACATCCTATCTCCTAGTGGCTTTGAGTATTACTGAACTCCCATATGTCATATATTCACTAGACTTCTGTGCTATGTGCAAATGAGGCAGTAAGGAACTGTGGACATACATGTTACACATGTGCGTACATCTCTGGTGCTCCATTTTCCCACTGGACTTCACTTACAAAATACAAATTAAAAGACAGAATTGTTGAGAATTTCAAGATGGTGATAGCAGAGCATTGAACTAGGCGTGACACCTTCTGAGAGCAAGGCCCTTGTGACTGCACAAGTCTTAGGATCAGGAGGCCAGGGCTGTAGACAAGGGAGAATGAAAACAATACAAAATTCTTGCACTTATAGAGCACTTTACAGTCTACAAAATACATTCTTACCCTTTACCTCTGAACTGTCACATTAGTTTTGTCTTCTGGTGAGCAGGCATTATTCCTTGAAGAACTGGAGAGATGCCTAATTAGCCCAAGTTCCATGGGTGACCGAGTGCCTAATGTGGACTAGAAGTCAAGCATTGCATTCCCTAGTTCAGTCCTCAGCTCACACTTCATTTCCACTGTGAGAAGAGCCAGCAAACTGCAGAGGAAGAGATTGCATTTGTGTGTCCTTTGGGTGAGTTTTCTGTGTAATCCTTGACACAGCAAAAATCCACTGAATTATTGTCCATCTAATATGTTGGTGCCAAGGCTGAAGGAACAGTATGATCAGGGTCAGAAAGAGGGATTCAGTGAAGCCTCCCTGAAGGTCATAGACTCTGAGGAAGGGTTTGAAGTGAATATTGAGTACAGGCAAAGGCTGTGTGGAAAAGAAATATCCTCTTCAAGAAAAGCAAGGGAGAATGAACAAGGAAATCAGTCTGGGAAGCTCATGTTGTATGCCTATGTGAAGAGTATCAGCTGAAGAAGCCATGTTTGGCGAAAATTTCTTTAATTCAATCTCACAACCAATCTGCATAAAGTAGTTTCTTTCTTCACCCTGTATGTACTTAAATCAGTGATCTCTTCCTATGGTCCTTTGTTCTAATAACCAAACACCCCATAGATAAAATTAACACAGGCAAGTGTGTGTGTGTGTGTGTGTGTGTAACACATTCCTAAACTCATAGTTCTTTTTGGTTGATTTTTAATAAAATAATTTAACAAAATGGAAACAAGTATACACCACAAATTCACTGAAAATACTTAAGTAGATGATATATCAATTAGATAAATAAGTACTCCAGGGATACATATTTAATTTCCTCACTAATGTTGCATGTTAACATCACTTTTTATCAGTTATTACTTGTCCTAACTTTACTTTTTGTCACCCAGCTGGAATAGAATACCCCTTTTATTTTTAGAGACAGCGTCTCACTCTGTCACCCAGGCTGGTGTGCAGTGACAGAGTCATAGCCTACTGCAGTGTCAAACTCCTGTCATCACCCATTTTTAACTCTCATCAACCATCTTCCTGATTAGTCAGTGTTTCTTACACTTGACTTTTCTACAGAAGTTGGAACCAAGTTTGCATCCAAAGCCATTTTGCAGGGGCTTTCATTTGAGGCCACTCTTACAAGAAGGCAAGACTGCTGCACACTAACTGATGAAAACTGCTCTCATTCAAGAGTCCCAGAATTCTGTATCATCTGAACATAACTGCCAACATCTCATTCACTCACTTACTCACTCACTCACCTTAAAAGACAATCTACAACATCAACATAAGCAACACACCTCCATAGATTGTGTTCTCTTTGGGTGAAAAGAAAATCATAGCCGCTTCATTGCCTACTCTACATTTTTTCTTTTGTCCTGATATTTTCCTGAAAAAAATTATTTCATTTGCTACCTCTACTCACTGATATTAGAAACATAGCAACATCTGTTGCCCAAACATAAGATTTTTAAAACCCTGGTAATAGAAAATAAACTAGTGAAGCGATTTCTTCATCTGGTGACCTGTCTCACAAGGAGAAATTATCTGAGTGGATAGAGTAATGTAAACCAGTGCAGAACCCAATGATGAAGTGAGTGTTAGATATAAATGCCTTGAGGCTATCAGCTTTATTCATCCCTTCATCCCCACAACCCAACACACTTGTCTGGGAAATGATAGAAAGAATGCATGTCAGTTTTGATATTTTAGTCAGAAATTTACATCATTCAGTGTTTGACTCTGAAAACGTAATGTTGGAAATGATTAGGTAAATTAATCCAGAGTTTAAGACAGAGAAAGAAGAGTTCATTCTTTGTTACTGCTGTTAGTGGGAATTTAAGCATGACACAATGTTTTTGGCAGCTCTGTTTTTAAGAAGGCAAATGACTGGATTGCAGCTGAGCTAAAATATGCAAATTCTTCACCTGCTTGAACCACTCAAGCAAGCGGCCAGGTGATCCATTCTTCACCAGCACATAAGTGGAATGCTGGAAGCAAAACTGCCTCCTCTGCCTGGTTATGCCCCATTTTTTTTGGATACTTAGTAATGCAACTCATGTCTGTTTATAGCTACACAACTATAAATAATAGGGTTTCCCTCAGGCATACTGTGAACAATAAAAAGTTTTCAAGAATAATAATACTAAAAGTCGATGAACTATATTAATACAGTATAAATACAAAGTTGTTGCCTGGCAATTTCATTGTACAGCATTCACTGAAAATTCTTAACTAGGAGAGATTTTTATGTTACCCCCAGGGAATCTCCTTTATCTTTCCCTGTACATCTAGATTTAAATGAATGAAAGCAATCTTGTAAAAATCCCATGAAAAAGAGACATAATCTTCCACCTCCAAAGGGGGAAAATCAAATGAAACAAAATTTGTTAATAATAGCCCACTGACAATTTTTACTAACATGGCAGTAATCTCAGCCCCAGAGGAGAGATTCACCATGTCTAGAGCAATGCTTTGCAAAATGTGTCCAAAGCCCACTGCAAAATGTAGATTCTTATTGTTCAAGACAAATAAAAATAAAGGCCACAGTTTAGATACTTTCCAAAACCAAATCCCATAAACCCCATAAGCAAAACTTAAGTCATCTTGATTTCCCCAAACTGCTATCTCTAATCATAAGCACAAAACATAAGCTTTATATCCTTGGTAGCCTGATTCAGTGAAATTAAACTGGTCAGCTATAGACAAATCAGTTTAAATGTTTTATTTGCCCTAAAAAAGAATGCTTATGTGTAACAACTTAGTACAAGAGTGGGAGGAGGGAAAGGATCAGGAAAAATAACTAATGGCTACTAGGCTTAATACCTGGGTGATTAAATAATTTGTGCAACAAATCTCCATGACACAAGTTTATCTACGTAACAAATCCGCACTTGTACCCTGAAGTTAAAATAAAAGTTAAGAAAAAAGACACTTCAAAATTCTGTACTTTTGATATTTACTAAAGAATACGGCATTGAATTTTCTGTTATACTACTCATCTCAAAACTCAATTATAGAATTTTAGTGGAGTATTAGCTAAAGGATGTTCACTTTATCTCTCTCCACAGATATTCTAAAATTATCCTTGTAGTTTCCTTGTTGTCAACCCAGATTTCAAGTCAGTAGTTATACTTGACCTGTGCCATCTTAGCCTCTGATAGAACTGAACTACTTTTACAAAACTAGACTTTGTTGTATAGTGTGTTAGCTGCAAGCTTTCTCTGAAATGTTTATTGCAAGCATATGTTCAGCACATCACAATGTTTCCTTTATGAAGACCCCTGGTTTGCTACCAAGAAAAAAATAGCTCCTCCTTAACCATCATATTTTCTCTCTCTTTGCTTTGGCTACCTAGAAGCTAAGAGCCAAATTTACGGCACACTGTAGTAGGCATTAAGTATCTAATATCACAAATTTTATAATGAATTTTAATTCTAGTTGGAATTATTTCCCCTCAATTTTCTTTTTCACCTGTTTGCTTCACTTACTTTAATTTTCATCTTGCTTTTCATATTTTACACCTGAAGCTTCTTGAATTATTTTTGGAACAATGAAGAACATAAGTAAATTTTTATTGTCCAAATGACTGAGATTTATAAATTCATAACCATTTGAAGTCCACTAAATATAATTTTATTGTACAAATTTTATATTTTGACCTCTGATACAAAACCTACACTATACAAATTTAACATTTAACATTACATATTTAATATTATTGAAAAAAGGTAAAAAAAAAAAAGAAACATGCATTTTTCAATAAGTATTCAGAATAACGCAGAGCTAGAAAAAAAACACATTTCTAGTCATTGGCAGATAAGAACTTTCCATAATACATCTTTTTTGTTAACAGTAACAGGCATGTCTGGCTTGCCTGGGTCCAGAGTTTCTATCTCAAATTGCATGAATGAGCGAGCCATAATAAAACCCGAGAATGATTTAGGAACTTAGGCTCAGCTTTTGCTTCTTATTTCTTCTGATAAACGTGTTTCTAAAAGTACAATTTTTAGTGCCAAGAAGTCAATTAACTTAAAAAATTGCTAACTCTGCCAATAATCAGTAATATGAAAGCAACCCTTTTGCATTGGGTGTGAATAAATTAAATGAACACACACCTTCTGCTAAATCCAGCCCTGAGAGAAAGTTGTTTCTCTGTGGTAAGGCTCTTTGTAATGAGAAACTGAAACAGCAAAAGGCATCTGAGTAATCATGTGAAGTTTTCCATGTGGCTTTCAGTTTATAAGACACTTTCGTTTTATCCAAAGGCACAGAAATCTACAGAGACCTATCTGACCCCAGTGTTTCAGGGAACAGTGATGGCCTCTCTATACATATAAATCTTTCTTCTGATGAGATGAGAATTCTACAAAATTGGACAGGTAAAATAAAAATGATGATCAAGATACACATATTGTTGCCAAATTCTCATACAGGTATAAGCTTGTAATACAGTCATGCGTCACTTACCATCGGGCACACATTCCGAGAAATTCATTAGGTGCTTTTGTTGTTGTATGACCATCATAGAGTGTACATACACGAACCTAGATGGTATAGCCTACTAAACACCTCCACTATATAGTATAACCTATCTCTACTAAGCTACAAACCTTAGCATGTGGCTTTACTGGATACTGCAGGCAGCTGTAACACAATGGTAAGTATTTGCGTATCTAAACATAGAAAAGTTACAGCAAAAATATGGTGTTATTATTTGATGGGACTATCGTTGTATATGTGAACCATTGTTGACTAAAATGCCATTATGCATTACATGACTGTGTGGATATTGCAAATACAGAGATTGAAAAATTCTGTGCTATTTCTATATTTATTCTGATGCTGGGTACCACCAGACCACGTGGGAGACAGAGAGAGGTAATTACATGTTTGCAGTGTTTTGAGTCTCTCTTTGTGATCTAGAATAGTGGTCAACAGCTGTAGGTCATATCTTTTCTGTCTCCTGTTTATGTAAAAAAGCAGTTTTATTGGGACATAATCATACCATCCTCTATGTCTTATCCTTTGCCACAGAAATGATGATTTGCAAAACCTAAAATATTTTCTAACTGGCCCTTTACAGAAAACATTTAATGACATCTGAGCTAAACTGTGGTCATGTTTTTATGAATTTCTGTATATCCCACCTTTTGAAATACATCCTTTAATAATTCTCTCAGAAGCTGTTTACAGAAGGGAAAACAGTTCTTTTTTGTATCCATGGCAATACCTTAATTTCAGTGTTAAATTTGTTTGGCATTTTATATAAGATAATATCTCCTTGTCTTCTAGTACTTGGCATTGCTGATGAAAAAAGTCTGCTGTAATTCTAATTACTGTGTAAAATTTGTCTTTCCTTCCTACTCACACATAAAATTTCACTTTTCTTGATATCTGCTAGTTTCAGGATAATGTTTTGGTGTGGATTTATTATCTATTCTGATCCATGAACATGCATTTCAATCTTTAGTTTACAGGCTTTGTTTAAAAAAATTGCAGCCATTATTTTTTGAAATACTAATCTTTTATTTCCTTTAGTCCTCTTCCTTGATTATATGTGTTTGTTGCATTCTGGTACTGTTATTCCATTAATATCTTTTCTGGTCCTTAACTTCTCTTTTATATTTGACTTTATCTCAGTATCTTGCTAAAAGGTACCTCACAACCATTTTTTGATTATTTGGATTCCCTCAACTCTGTACAGATTAAAGTTTAGCTAGAATATTTTTATTACAAGTCTACATTTTTCATTTCTACAACTTATTAATTTATTTTCATATATATTTTTTCTTCCTTTTTGCTTTTGGTTTTTATAAGTTTGATTTCTATTATTAAACCTCTGAATTTAACAATGAAATATTTCTAAGTAATTTTTAGATTGTTCTTTATTTTGTATGAATGAATTATTTCCTCATTAGTTAATTCAGCAGCAACCTTCCTTGGCTTGACTTATAAGCTGTGCAAGATTGGTTTGTAGGCTCATCTTAAGCAATTTTAGTGGTGGTGTTGCTTTTGTTATTACTGTCGCGGTTTTTCTTCTCTTCCACATACCCATTTTTCTTTCAGTACTACCCTGACCTATGATGTCTGTGCCATGCAGAAGGAGGTCTAACATGGGCACCTTGAAGCTCCTATCTCTTGGTGAACTCAGGGATATTTATCTTCCCATTGGACAGGTAATAATATGTAAGTACTAATAATAATGACCATAAGGCTTATTACCTTTTTTCCTATTTCTGTAAGTATTGAAGTACATAAAAGCCATATCGCAGGCAATTAACAATCACATCTTTCCTTCCAAATGTTTTGAGGACATGCCATGTTCCCAGCTCCAGCCGCTTCCTGGCTTCGAATACACTTAAACACTGTCACCCTATAGAAGATAAACTTTTCCCATTTCCAGATTCAGAGCTCTGTTTTGTTTGATTCTTTGTGTTTTCCTTCCATTTCTAATCTAGAGAAATAACTATTTTTTGAGCATTGATATGTATTTTTATTTCCCTTTTTAACATTTAATCTATTACTGCTATATTTTTGTTGCAAAAAAATTAGAGAAATTTGAAGCATACACTTTATTTTACTATGTCATTTTGAGAAGACAGAAGAGTGAACACTGAAATTAGAGAATTAGACTAGTGAAAGCACAGAGTCTAGAGTATAAGACACATGAAGTACAGTAGTTTCTTTTAGCTAAGGCCTTTTATGATCAGTTAATGATATATCTTTATTTGATTTATAAATGGCAGCATAGATTAAGGTTAATAAACTACTCATTTCATAAAGGACATGTGATTGTTTTAAACTCATCATCTCTCTTAGGAATGTCCACACATTTTACTAAGTGACAGTATTTGCAATGGTGGGTTCTAATGACATTTGTTTATTCTAGTCTGGTGCCCTAATTAGATCAACCTTGTAATCAAACATACCATGTGACTGGATAGAATTATTTAACCTTTCAAGGCTTCAGTTTTCTTATCCATTAAATGAAGATGTTTATAGCATAGGATTTAACTGAGTAATTCCATCCATTAATAGGATCATATCCCTATGGAAATCATCTAAGCAAAACAGTCTCCTATAATTTAGAAAGAAAATATTAGAAATAATCTAAATATCCAATAATTAAGAATCAATTTTGCTATAAAATATCACACTATAATATTTAGTAATCAATCTGATAAATTCATGGATATTGACTAAGTAAAGAAGTTGGTAAACTTATATTAAGTAAACACAAAAAATAACTTAAAATTATAATGAACAAAGGCATGAAAAGGTATTTAATTTCATTAGTTTTTAGGGACATGAAATTTAAACCATAATATGATATCTACTAGAAAGACTAAACTAGAAAACACAAATACCACCAAGTGTTGGTGAGACTCTGGAATTCTCAGACATGCTAGAGGAAGTGTAAATTGTGTAACCTTTTTGAAAAAACATTTGCCAGTGTCTCCTGAAGCTGAATATATTTAGCCTTAATGACCCAAAATTTCCACTCCTTGGCTTATGACCAAAAGAAATACCTGTACCTATTTACCAAAAGATATGTACTAAAACCTTTATAGATGTGCTATGTCTAATAGCTCAATACTGCAAGATATCTAAATGCCCAAACACAGTAGACTAGATAAAGAAATCATGGCATATATCACACAGAGGAATATTATACAGGAATGAGAATAAACAATCTGTAACTGGTCATAATAACATGAGTAAACCTCACAAGTAAAATGAAGGAAAGCAGACAGAACACCCCCCCCCCCCCCCCGCCCCGCCGCCAAAAGAAAGGCACCTGCCATAGAATTCCATTTATGTCAAGTACAAAAATCAACCACTGGGGTTAAAAGTCAGAAGAGCAGTTATCCTTGTTGGGGGATTAGTGACTAGAAGGAGCACAAAAGAGGCTTTCCAGGATGCTACCAATGTTTCTTGTTCCAGTCACTGATGACACAGATGTACGTAGTTTCAGAAAACTTAGGCTGTATATTTATGTTATATGTTATAAAATATGTTAGATGACAACGAAAATTGTATATATATGATAGAGCTTTACAAGCTTAGTGGTTTTTCAAACTCCACTCCTAAATTCCTCAGGATCCATGAAGATACTTCAAGGCTAGTTCTTGCTTCTGATTATAGGTTTGGTTTGCTTTTGTTCTTTCAGGAGTACACTGTTTTCCTACACTCATAGCTATAGAATAAAAATCATTTTATTTCTAAAAGAGCAATCAATTATGTAACTAGAAAAATTATTTTTAACTTCCTGAATCAATAGAATAGACTTGCAAAGAGATTATAAAAGTTACATCCACAGAAAACTTTAAAAATTGAATAGAATTTAACATTCATGTCACATTCTCCTCCTTACATCTTTCCAGCCCTTAATTTTGAGCCTGGTCATAGCATCCTTCCACAGGTTTTAACTTGCCTTATAAAACTGGGTCCAGGTAAGAGAAGTAGGATTCTCATGATATTACTCATCAGCCCAATGTCACCAATTCATTGACTAGAGTATACTGACAGCTGGGACCCTGTCTCACTTGCAAGTACCCTGCTTAGATTCCTAGCATTCCAACTTCAAAAGTTACCACTCTTCCATAGCAAACAAATATCTGCATACTAGAATTTCTGCCAGTTATCTGCTCCAGCAGACAGTTTTCCATTATAATTAAAATTGCTAAGAGCACTGTTGCATTAATCATTTCTTTTCTCTGACGTATCTTTTGGTTTTGCACATCCAGATAGTCTCAAAGTCAGACATTCCAACTGAATCATTGAATTTGGCCTACAAACTCACAGATTGCATCCAATTTTGTCTGATATTCTGAAGCATTCTATTACTATGCCTGCTTTTCCTAAAAAGCCTTGTGTGATGGTTAATATTGAGTGCCAATTTGATTGGATTGAAGGATGCAAAGTATTGATCCTGGGTGTGTCTGTGAGGGTTTTGCCAAAGGAGATTAACATTTGAGTCAGTGGACTGGGAAAGGTAGACCCACCCTCAATCTGGGTGGGCACAACCTAATAAGTTGCCAGTGTGGCCAGAATAAAAGCAGGCAGAAGAACGTTTAAAGATTAGACTGGTTTAGTCTTCTGGCCTACATCTTTCTCCTGTGCTGGATGCTTCCTGCCCTTGAAAGTTGGACTCCAAGTTCTTCAGCTTTGGGACTTGGACTGGTTTCCTTGCACCTCAGCTTGCAGAAGGCCTATTGTAGGACCTCAACTTGTGATCATGTGAGTCAATACTCCTTAATAAACTCCCCTTTATATACACATCTATCCTATTAGTGCTGTCCCTCTAGAGAACCTTGACTAATACACCTAGCTTAAAAGCAAATAAACAAGCCATCAAAGAAATATCTGCAAGAACTGCTAACCAGTTTCCTTAAGGCCAGAATGTGCTACTATCTGAACTCAAGTGAGCACCCTCACTGATACACCCTAAGCTTATGGAGTCCTTATGACCTTTGTCAAGAAGGTCAAGAAGAAGACTTTAAATGCCATTTATAAATTCATAAACCAGAGATCCAAAAAGAAACACTAATGTTCAACCAATCTCAGCCTTCATCAGCCAGAAAGATTCTGTTAGCTAAATCTGCCTGCTCCTCAAATCTTTAAGATTCCAAACCAAAAATCAACTGATTAAATGTGACTTCAGGTTCTTCTTAAAATCAGAGTTTAGGCTGTCTGTTAGGCACAGATTTAGATTTTTTTTTTCTTTTTATTTATTTATTTATTTATTTATTTATTATTAAACTTTAAGTTGTAGGGTACAAGAAAAAAACAAACAACCCCATCAAAAAGTGGGCAAAGGATATGAACAGACATTTCTCAAAAGAAGACATTCATACAGCCAACAGACACATGAAAAAATGCTCATCATCACTGGCCATCAGAGAAATGCAAATCAAAACCACAATGAGATACCATCTCACACCAGTTAGAATGGCGATCATTCAAAAGTCAGGAAACAACAGGTGCTGGAGAGGATGTGGAGAAACAGGAACACTTTTACACTGTTGGTGGGATTGTAAACTAGTTCAACCATTATGGAAAACAGTATGGCGATTCCTCAAGGATCTAGAACTAGATGTACCATATGACCCAGCCATCCCATTACTGGGTATATACCCAAAGGATTCTAAATCATGCTGCTATAAAGACACATGCACACGTATGTTTATTGTAGCACTATTCACAATAGCACAGATTTAGATTCTAATTGGTCCTCAGAATACACAAACACTAGCCATCTATTTATCATCAAACCCATCAACTTCATAACATTAGAAGTGTGACAGATTTTCAGTCCTGGTCTGATTTGAGCCCTAGTTTATATGAAATTCCTGTTTTGAAAGGTCTTGTTCATGGTAAGAAGTCATGCTCCCATGTTCCATTTCTATAATCACTGCAGACATAAGAAATTGATTATGACACTCTTACAATGTTGTAGTTTCACAATACATCCTCATAGAACCATTCAAGTAGCTACCACTAATCAGTAAGAGTTTTTATGAGAGAGAAAATATGCTGAAACTCAAGCTTACACCCTGTACAAGTTTCAGTTTAATGCATTATAGCCTACTTTTACTCAAAAACATAGCGGAAATTTTGGCTTATAAAGAAATTAATTAAAATACACACATACAATCCCTGTTTTCTAATTTTTCATGTTTCTAATTCCTAGCATTGCCATAGCTCATACCACATATGTATTTATTGAGTTCTATTTAACTACTTCACTGAGCCCTTCCTTAGTTTATGATTTACTTCTTGCCTCTTTGGCATCCTATCGCATGTGATAGGGCTCTGCAAGGTGTTAGTATTCTGGAGACAGGAGATCAATTCTGCTTGGTCAACTCCCTTCTGAGGACATTTGGCTACACCAGCAACTGGCAATATATTATGTGATTCATTCTATCTGGTACTTTCTTTTATCTTATACTACCTAAAATTTTTTATAATTTTCCATTACACTGTTATTTCCATCC
Source organism: Chlorocebus sabaeus (assembly GCF_047675955.1). Classification (NCBI taxonomy): domain Eukaryota; kingdom Metazoa; phylum Chordata; class Mammalia; order Primates; family Cercopithecidae; genus Chlorocebus; species Chlorocebus sabaeus. The sequence continues at coordinate 82,196,993 of NC_132924.1, read as the reverse complement.
ACGGATTCCTGCTGATGCAAGTGTTTAAAAAATTATTCTTTATAGACAGAAATAAATATAAGAAACAATATTCACACAAGTCCATACCTCCTCCTATTTTTCAAATTAATAAACAATTATATCTTCTTGTGTTCATTCTTCTTTCACAAGGCCACTTAGTGAAATTCCATTTTAACATTATTTTTCATCCATGTAATTATTAATACTGTTTTACTAGCCATGAATATTTTATTTGCACTAATTTCTTTCTCAACAAAATTCCTTTTTTGTTACTGATTTAGGTATTCAGTAAGCATTTCCTGAGCTAAGTAACTGCTTAAGGGTAATTCCAAATCTTATCCTAGAAAAAATATTTCTCTTGGATTTAAACAAACAAACAAAAAGTAACAAAAACTGGACACCAGCAAGAAGCTTATTCTTTGAATATATCAGTTTTTAACTGTGACAAGGACTCAAACTACTCCTTTAAGCTTTGTACTCTCTTCATAGAAGCCAGTAGAGTTGACAATGAAGGAGTAGTACATGACAGTAGGAGCACAGCATTGTACATTTTCTTCTCATTACCTAACAGGCTCTGATAAGTCAGAGGAAATGAAGATCTATGAAAATTGACAGTGACCACAAGCACAACTCAAACATTTTGGTGTCCAGGAACTATCTATCTAACAGGGTAGAATGGGCTGTAGAAAAGTCTCAGGCTTCTGCTGCCTACAAATTGATGCTTTGAAATGCAAATTCCAACTTAACTCTCAACGCGGAGACGTCAATCAAAAGACACGTTGATAGCCTTTAGGTGGCTAAACTAATCTCATGCCAAGACAGAAACATAAATTTTGAAGTAATTTGCGAAGTAAAATGTGAAATAAAACTCTGAAGGACCCAGAATGATGAGCTTTATTAATTTGCCATATGGACTCAAACTTCTGCAACACCATTCTCTATAGCAAGCCTTGCCTTGGCAGGCCCAGAATAATTTTCAGTGCAAAGTCACTGATAAAGTTAATGTTTCCTACAGTTTGAGGCATCATAGATAGGCTTTCCAATTATTTTTAGTTTCAATTAGATTGGTGAATTTCTCAGTGGCTCATCTAAGTCTAATTATATAACTATGTTTCATTTAATTGAAAATGACTAGCTAAAAATGTCTGGATATTTTTTAAAAAGTAAACCTCAGGTGATGAGAGTTTTCTCAGATTCACTTTCTCAATATTCCAAACTAAACTTCCAATGTCATTATTCACTGGATCACAGACCTTGGATCAGACTAGACAAAATACTGGGGTAGAGTAATTATAATGCAAAGAAGAGCAGAGTGTGACTTATGGAGTAGAGCTTAGTGGTTAGAAATTTTAGCATTCAATTTCTAGCCCTATTAACAAATTAATTTTAGCATTGCTAAGGCTCAGTGTCTGTCAAATATAAATAATAATGGTACTTAAACCTTTGTTGGATAGGGTTGATGAATGCTTGGTCTCCGTTGCAACATCCTTCTTTTGGGTCTTCCTCCTCTAGAGAAATGAAAACAGTATTTCCCATACTCTCTTAGAGCTAGAATTCTGCTTTCGAGATATGTTTCACCAATTATTTGTATCTCTGCAAGTTTGAAAGTGTAAATGAGGCACAGGCTACCTTCTTGCTGCCTTTTGGCTATGGAAAATAAAAGCATAAAGATGCGGATTTTGTTTTTCTCTCCAGTCATATTCCAGTATTCAGCCCCAGTTTATGATGGTCAACAGTCCACTGCGGAAGGACCGCAGCCAGACTATGCATTCCAGTCTCCAGACATCAGCTTCATATGAGTTGATAGTGCAGTTGCTCCATCAGTGGCTTGCTGATGCTGGTTTCCCAACCTGTTGATTAGGCTATAACTACGCCACCTCATAGTCCTTTAACCTGAACCTTTAATAGTGGTCTTTGATTTTGGCAGAAGTAGTAGCTACCCTAGTGGGGCAGTTATGTCGTGTTTGGGAGATCATTCCTGTAAGCTCACCCTAAAGTCCATTCATCAAGCCTATCAACTGAATTCCTACTCCCTAATTAGGAAATTTCTAATACCCTATGTTAAATCTCCTTTTTATTATTGAGGTAAAATTTATACACAGTGAAACACAGATCTTAAGTATAAAATTTGATGAGTTTTGAAAAAATTATTAATGATTGACTATACCTGCATCAAGTATAAAACATTCTTATCACCACATCACCACAGAAATTTCCTTCATGGCCCTTTCCAGTCCATTTCTACATTCTGCAGACCACCTCTTCTGAGGTCTACAACCACAAACCAGTTTTGCCTCTTTAGGAAATCATATAAACAGGTTCAGGCAGTATGTGCTTTTTAGCTTCCGGATTTTTTTGATCAAAATACTTTTGACATGCATCCATGTTGCTGTGTGTATAGTTCATTCATTTTTTATTGCTACATTAATGGAATATAGTATTCCATTGATGAACTTTTTTTCAGTTTGGGAATATTACTAATAAAACAGTTATAAACATTCTTGGTAAGAATTTTTTGTGTGGACATGTTTCCTCCCTTAAGTAAATACCTAGGAGTAGGATTTCTATGTCAAAGGTGATGTTTATGTTTTACTATAAGGAGCCACCAAATGATTTTCTAAACTGATTTTAGCACTTTACACTTCTACCAGCAATGTATGAGTATTCCATTTGTTCCACATTCTTGTCAATCTATTTAAATTTCGCTATTCTAATGAACATAAAGTGGTATCTACTCCTGGTTTTAATTTTCATTTACCTGATGACTAATGATATTGAGCATCTTTCATGTGCTTTCTCGTCATTCTTGTGTCTTTTTTTGTGAACTGCCAAGTCTTCTGCCCTTTTATTGGGTTGTTTGTCCATATTGAGGTATAATCAACATGCAAAAAGCACCAGTGTTATATATTTTTTGATGACTTTTGGCCTATGCATCTGCCTGTGTAAACTAATTCACTTAAAATATAGAGTATTTTCATCTTTACAGACATTTTCCTTCTTCTCCTTTCACTAAATCCACACTCCCTCAAAAGCAAAAACTTTCTGATTTCTAACACAATTAATTTCAAGATTTGCTGGTCTTGGACTTTATATCAATGGTATTTTAAATACTATTTTGTGCATGGCTTCTTTCATATGATTAATCTATGTTGAAATTCATCAGTGTTGCTCCCTATCAGTAGGCTGTTCCTTTTTTTTTTTTTTTTTCATTTACTCCTGACAAGTGTTACTTTGTTTAGCACAATAAGTTTATCCATTCTTTTCTAGATGGACTTTGAGTTGTTTCAAGTAGTGAGCTATTATAAATAAAGCTTCCATAAGCTTTCTTGTGCAGTTCTTTTGTAGACGTGTTTTCATTTCTCTTGGGTCAATACCAAGGAGTAAAATTGCAGGGTCATTGGGTAGATTATATTTAATGTTATAAGAAATGGCCAAACAATTTTCCAAACTAATTGAGCCATTTTGCACTCTCACCACCAATGTAGGAGAGCTCCATTTCTCCAAATTGATGAAAACATTTAGCATTGTCAGTCTTTTCAATTTTACCCACTCTTGTGGAACAGTGTATCAGTGCAGTTTTAATTTGAGTTTTCATTTGCTTATTGACACTCTTATGTATTTTTATAACATGGCTGTTTAGATTGTCAGTTTTTAACTTGGGTTGTTAATCTTTTTATTGTTGATTTTAGTAGGTCTCCATATACTATCGTAAAGTCTTTCTTAAATATATGTGTTATAAATGTATTTTTCCTAGACTATAGCTTTCTATTAGAGTTTTGTTTTAATCAGAAATTATCATGTTTACAAAAGACCATTTTATCAGTGTTTTTCTTTTGTGATAATTTATGTTCTGACCAGGGAAACATTTCCTACCCCAAAGTCTTGAAGATATTCTCTATGGTTTTTTTTTATTTTAAATACTTTATTGTTCTAGGCTTTATTTCATATCTATGATTAATCTCAAATTAATTTTTGTGGACAGAATAAGATTGATTTTAAGATCTAATTTTTTCATACATTCAACCAGCTGTTTCAACACCATTTATTTGTTAAAGCTTCCCAACGAATGGCCTTGGTGGCTCATTAAAAAACCAATTGTTCATTTGTGTAGGGGTCAATTTATGTACTCTATTTCGTTTGACGGGTGTATTTGTGTCTCCATTGCACCAATATCATGGTCTTTTGATTACTATAGCTTTGTAGTAAATGCTGAAATCAGGCAGTGAAGGTCCTCCAAGTGTATTCTTTGTCAACATTGTTGTGGCTGTTCTAGATTATATTTTCTTTTAAATTTTAGAAATAGCTTAACTATTATTTTCAAAAGAGCCCACTTGAATTCGATGTGGATTACGTTGCATCTATTAATAATTTAGAGTGGTTTTTTATTCCTTCTTGCACGTTCATCTTATGCTTCCATCTGGCACCCTTTCCCTTCATTCTGAGTATCTTCTTTTAGCATTCATTCTAGTGCAAGCCTGCTCTCGCAAGTCTTGACACTCTTAAATATTTTTATTCACCATCATATTGAAGGATATTTATCTAGGAAAAGAATTCTAGGTTGGTATGATTTTTTTTCTTTCAGCAATTTAAAAATTTTGTCCTGTTTCTTTCTGGTCTCTGTTGTTTCTGCTGAGTGAGCAGTAGTTAAATTCATGTTACCTTGTGTATATGTCTTTTTCTATCTGGGTTTATATCTGCTCTGCATCATTGACTATAATATGCCAACGTGGGGATTTTTATTTATTTATTATGTTTTAAAATTTTTACTTACCTCTTTGAAAATACAGGTTGAGGTCTTTCATCAATTTTGGAAAGTTCTCATCTAGTGGTTTTTCAAATATTTCCCTTGATCCATCCATTTTCTCTCTTCTCTCTTCATCCCTTTTGGGATTTTTTTACACCAGAGGATATCAACCAGGTGCAATTTTGTCCCCCAGGAGACATTCAACAATGTCTAGACACATATTTAGTTGTCAAGACTAGAAGGTGGATTTCTACTAGCATTGAGTGGGTAGAGGTTAGGATTGCTACCAACCACTTAACAATACACAAGATATCCCCAACAACAAATAATTTTCTGACCCAAAATATCAATAGTGCCGAGGTTTAGAAACCCTGTGTTTGACCACGTAATATTGTTGCATAGGTCTCAGATATTTTGTTTTGTTTTCATTTAACTTTGTCTTCTGTATTTCAGTTTTGATACTTTCTATTGAATTGTCTTCAACTTTATTAATATCTTTCTCTACAATATTCAGTCTGTTATTAAGCCCATGAGAAAGTCTTTATTTTTGATATTATATTTTTCATTTCCAGTATTTTACTAGCATCTAAGTCTGTGCTAAAATTCACCATTTCTTTCTCACTTGGCTACCATTTTCACTACAAACTTTGCCATTTTATCATAATTGTTTAATGTATCTTCCTTACAATTCTAACATATGGGCTATATCTAGGTCTGTTCTATTGATTGTTTTATGTCTTGACCATAGGTCACATTTTCTTGCTTCTTCATGTTTTTATTAATATTATTATTTATATCATAGAGATTTTGTGTAATACAATAGAGAGTGATGTCATTAATATCTGTCTTCAGGAATTAGCATGCCTCTTCTCCTCCTAGGTTGCCAGACTGTGGGCTGAGCCAATCAAATCTATAGTCAGTTTTGGCACATGGCAAATTTAGTTTGATTGAGTTCACTTCTGGTTTTAACCATTTTGAGGGTAACATGAATCTATTCCTGGTATTAAGGCCTGTGATGTGAAGATTGTAAAGATTCCGGATTTGCCTATACTTCTCAAATAGAGTGACCCCTCGGTATACACAAGGGATTGGTTCCAGGACCTCTGCGTAAACTAAAATTTGTACATACTCAAGCCTACAGGCAGCCCTGCAGAACTGACACGTATGAAAAGTCAGCACTCCATATATGCAGGTTTCACATCCCAGAACATCCTATAATACACACCCCAACAACATTTGGTTGAAAAAAACCTGCATGTAATTAGACCCACACAGTTCAAACCTGCATTGTTTAAGGGTCACCTGTAAGTTGCTAGCTTTCAGAACAGAACTTTCAGTACTTCCCCTGCTTCACAGCCTGGCTTTCAGGTTTTTAGATTGATGAAATTATTCTTTGCTTTCTGGTAACACCTCCTCCTTTCTGGATTTGAGGGTTTTCTTTTAGCCTGGCTGCCCAGTGCGATAATGAATAGAGGTAGTGACTGTGTGTTTACTCACTTGCTCATTCTCAATCCTGGAGAGAAGGTGTTCACTATGTCATCAGTATGATATTAACTGTAGTTTTCTTGCAGATATGCTTTATCAGAGTGAGAAGCTCTTCTTCTACTCCAAAGTGGCTTGGATATTTTATCACAAGGAGTATTGTCTTTTGTCAAATGGATTGTCTGAAATTTTAAAAGATGATTGCTTTTCTGCTTTACTGTATTTAAGAACATTATATTGACTTTTTGTATTTTAATATTTTGAATTTACATAGAGCAAAAGTCACTTTTTATTGTAAATTTCCATGAATTTTTACATCTGTATGGATTCTCTTTACCAGAACTAGAGAGAAGACACATAAAAAATTCTACAGCTTAAATAATTGTCCATTTATTGCATTTTATTCTGAACATCCTCCCAGCCTAACTTCTGACAGTGACTAATCTGTTCTGTCTTCCCACATATCACCTTTTCTAAAATGTCAAATAAATGGAATTATACAATATGTAACATTTTAATATTGGGTTTTTTAATCTAGCCTAATGCATTTGTGATTTGTCCATGCTGTTTTAAACAGCAATGGTCTGTTCCATTCCATTACTTCGTAGTATTCCAGTAGGTTGATTTGTTAATAACAAACTAATCTTAAACCCTTAAATTAAAACCTAGCTGGTCATAGTATAATTTTGCTATATTTTGTTATATATTTCTAAATTGACTTGCCATGTTTAGTTAACAAATGTTGTGGCTGTGTTTATGAGGCATATTGTTCTACACATTTCTTTTTTGCAATGGCATCATTATCAGGTTTGGATATCACTGACATCCTGGATGTATAAAACAATTGAGGAAGAAATCTGTCCTCCTCTATTTTCTGAAAGAATTTGTGCAATACTGTTATTGCTTCACTTGCATTAAATATTGGAATATTTGTATCACATTAATTATTTGTTAGAATATGTGAATGACCCAGAATTATTTGTATGAAAACTTTAAAGTACAATATTAATTATTGTAATTGACATATGGTGGCTAAAATGTACTTATTGATTAGTTTTAGTATGCATGATTGTTAAAGATTTGTTCATTTCACATAAGGTGTCAAATTTATAGTTGTTTATAATATTTCTATCTTTAAAATATATGTACACTCTGTAGATATCCCTATTTCATTACTAATATTGATAATTTGTATTTTATTTTAGTCTTATTAAAGATTACCAATTGTGTTAACCTTTTCAAAGAAACAATTTTGACTCTTTTCTAATATTTGTTCACTTCTTATTTACTTTCTCTTTTTTTTTTTCTTATTTTGTCTGCTTAGTTTGATTTTAAATTTTTCTTTTTTAATATAAAAAAAGGTTTATAGATTGCATTTTTGCTATTACTCAGTTCTCACTGTTTTCTGTTTTCTTTTTTAATCATTGATTGTTTAGAATTGTGTCATTTTTTCCCTCAAATAGTATGGGAGTTATACATATCTTATTTTTACTGATTTATAATTTAATTAGATTATAGCAAGGCAACATACCCTGAATGATTTTAATCTTTTTAAAAATACTGTGATTTATTTAATGGCAAATTAAATGGCCCTTAAATGGCATTGACCTGTTTGGTGAGCATTTCTTGTTCAGTTGTTGGCTATAATTTCTCTAAATATTAATTAAGCCAAGTTGGCTGATATCACTGGTCATACCTTTTATATACTTACTAATCTTTTTGCCTATTTGTTTCATCAATTACTGAGACAGAAGTGTTAAAAATCTTCAGTTATTATGATCATTCTATTTCTCCCATTGGTTCTGCCACTTTTTGCTTCATGTATTTTGAAGTCCTGTTATTAAGTACATTTGCATTCTGTCTTCTTCATAAAATGATCCTTTTATCACAATGCAATATATTTTATCCCTAACAATATTCATTGTTTGGAAGTCTATTCCATCTGACATGAATATACATGCATCAGCTTTATGTTTATTCTTAACATGGCATATAATATGTCATCCTACTACTTTCAATCTATTTTGTCTTTATATTTAATGTACATCTACTGTAGACAGTACAAAGCTTGATCTTGCTTTTATTACTTAATTCTGACAACCTCTGGCTTCTAATTGCAGTGTTATTTTATTTAAATTTAAAATAAACATAGATGTGGTTGAACTGTTTCTAATATTTTGCTGTTTGTCTTCTATTTATGCCATGTTTTTAGTTCTCTTTTCTTACTTTCCTTCCCTCTTTAGTGTTATTCAGTTACTATTTCATTTATTTCTTCTGTTTAAGCTTTAGATGCGTGGATATTAATATTTACTGAGAAAAGGAAAACAGGAATATGAAATGGGAAAGTGTGAAGATGAACCCTGTGTTGCTGAATTCCAGTAAGAAGTATCAGTATGAACTAATGACTGCTAAGAAATACACTTCCACACTATTTCATTGAAAGGCTTAGAAGAAGTGTCATCTAAATAATTAGTATATATAATATAAGGCCTAGATTTTGGTTTTTAAATATCACTTCCAACTGAAAGATAATTGGTTTGGCACTGGGAAAATAAAAAGTAAGCATGATACAGTTTGTTGTATCAGAAAGTAAAGATGTGTTCAGATACAAAGGGGGCACATTGAAAAGATGCAGGAGATTACCTCAAAAGACTTTCACTCCACTGGGATCTGTTGTGGGGTGGGGGGAGGTGGGAGGGATAGCATTAGGAGATATACTTAATGTAAATGATGAGTTAATGGGTGCAGCACACCAACATGGCACATGTATACATATGTAACAAACCTGCACATTGTGCACATGTACCCTAGAACTTAAAGTATAATAAATATATATATATATATATAAAAGACTTTCACTCTTGAAATTTAGAGCAAATAAAATATCCAAAAAATACTGATAATGGCATATAACACATTGACTAAGAAAATTAGAAGAATAAATATGGCCAGAGAGATGGTTTTAGTAAAGGGGGAGAGGCTGTGAGAGAGTGAGAGATCTTCCTTATAGAACAAAAGAAATTTTTTTAAAACTCATTATTTTGCAATATAATAATTCTGTAAATTTTATTCAAAAGTGCCAAAATTAGATCTAAAGGAATATGATACATTCATATTTGATGATTCCCCTGTCTCTATCTAATTAATAGAACGATTAGAGAGAAAAACAGTAAAAATACAGTATAAAAGATCTAAACACCATGAACCAACTTGACTAACTGCAAATTATAGAACACAGCAAAAACTGAACAATATACATCAATTTTAAGTGCACATGGAATATTCACAGACTATACGCTCAGCCAGAAAGTTTTTATAATTATCAAATAATGCTATTAAATTAGATCAGTAGCAATAAGACATCCAGGAAGATCTCAAAATGTCCATACCAAACACTTCTAAATCAAAGAACAAATTACAGCAGAAATTAGAAAATGTTTTGAACTAAATAATAAAAATGCAATATATCTAAATGTATGTATGCAAGAAAAGTGATACAGGGAATTGCATAACTTTAAATGTTTATATTAAAAAAGAAAGGTATAATATATAGAACTAAGCTTCTGCATTAAGAAGCTAGAAAAAGAAACTGAATGAATTAATCCTAAAAAATGTAGAAGAAATAATAAAGATAAAAACAAAAATGAAATACAAATAGATATAAAATATTTCCATGAACTAGACATCAGGAAAATTACTATAGAAAAAAACACCAAAAATTGGTTATTTGGGAGAAAAATACAATGTATTAACCTCTAGCAAGACTGATCAATTAAAAAAAGCAAACACACAATTACAAATATTAGGAATAGAAAGTGAGCTATCTACAATGATCTAATAGATATCAAAAGGAAAATCTGGGAATATTATAAACTTGCTCTGATAGTGTAGTTGCAATGGCTAGATTTCTTGGAGAAAAAAAAAATAACTGATTAAAACTGACACAGGAAGAATAAAATAAAATAAAAATGTCACTATCTTGGTTAAAGAAATTTATTTTACAGTTAAAATTCTTCCCAGGAAGCAATTCAAAGTCTACAAAATTTCACTAGTGAATTCTATCAGAGATTTAAGGAAGAAATAGTACCAATTGCAGACGTACTCTTGGAGGAAAAAATAAGAAAGGAACATTTCCCATCTAATTGTATAAGGCAACATAACCGTGATATGAAAACCGGTCAAACACATTACAAAAAAAAGAAAATCATTGAAAAAGAGAAGCTAGAATTTTCATCAAAATAACTTCACTTGAATTTGGGGATATAGAATAAAAGTAATACATCATGATCAAGTTGATTTACCCCAGAAATGCAACATTACTTTAATATTTAAAAATTAAACAACATAATTGCACATATTAACAAAGAAGAAAATCATATGATCATTTCAATTATGTCAAAACAATTATATAATTCAACACCCATTTATGCTAAAAACTCTTAGCAAACTATAAAGAGAATTAAAACATCCTTAATCTGATATCTAAGTAAAAATAACAACAAAAATACCTAACATCATACTAAATTGGAAAATGTTCTATACTTTCCTTGTAAGAATAGGAACAAGACGAGAGTGTCCACTCGCATCATTGCTATTCAGCATATTTTGGACACTCTTCCCAGTGCAATATTTGAAAAAGCATGATATAACTATCTATATCGAAGACCAGATATTCCCTTTTACGTATTTTCTTAAAGGCAAAATCATTTAGGCATAACTTACATAACATTTTTTGTAGAAAATAATAAATGTACACAACTACTAGAATTAATAAATTATAAGCTTGCAGTATTCAAATTATGTGCTAGGCAGTCTTTATCATGGCCACCACCTACCGCACACCCTGGCACTCAGGCCTTTGTGTAATCTCTTCCCTTTGAGTGTGGCTATTAGTGAATTATTTCTAAAATAAAATAACCATGTATTAAATTCCTAATACTGGTGGTTATAAATTACCACAAATTTACTAGTTTTAAACAACACAAATTTATTTTCATTCAGCTCTGGAATTTAAAAGTCCAAAATGCATTTCAATGTGCAAAAATCCAGATGTTAGCAGGGCTGCATTCCTTCTGGAGGCTCCAGGGAGAATCACCTCCCTTGCCTTTTCCAGCTTCTAGAGGATGTCTGCATTCCTTGACTTGTGATCCTTTCCTGCATCTTCAAAGCCAGCAGTGTATCAAATTTCTCTCTGACTCTTCTGTTGGGGCACCTCCCCATCTCTGATTACTTGGGAACACCCAGATTATCCTCTTAAGGTTCTTAACTCAATCACAACTACAAAATCCCCTTTGCCACATAAGATAACATATTTACAGGTTCCAGGGATTAGGATGTGGATTTCCTTTGGCATGGGAACAAGGCTTGTGTTATTGTGGCTAGGACAAGTGGCTAAAATAATGACTTTTTATTCTTGAGATTAGGTTACAAAGAAACTCTGGCTTTCACCAGGGTTCCCTCTCACATTGCATCACTTGCTTACTCTAAGGGAAGCCCTCTTGTCTACTGTGAGCTATCCTGTGGAGAGGCCCATGCCAAGGACTTGATGCCAGCAACCAATACCCAGCAAGGGCCTGTGGCCAGTCTACAGCCATGTAAGTGGATCTCAAAGTGGACACCCTGGCACCACCGTCCAATCATAAGATAACTGTAGCCTTAGCCAATGCCATGATTGCAGCTGTATGAAAGACCCTGAGTCCAGGTATCTAGTTAGGCTTCTTGTGAATCCCCATACAGAAAAGGTAGAGTAAATGTGTTGTTTTAAGGGGCTAAATTTGAATATAATTTGTTATGCAGCAATAGACAACTAATGCAAAATCAATATGCTGAAGTTTATTGTTGATTCTAGAAGCAAATAATTGGACACATAAATTTTAAAATTCAATTTACTATAATTTCAAAAATATTTAGATTTAAATATTAAAAGTATATGTAAGAACTCTACACTAAGTACTATTTGAATATCAAAATAATGAGAGTAACAGATTATAATCCAGTGAATGAAATAAAATCCACACTGATGCAGACAAACATATTAGTTATGTGATGGTGCAGGATATAGGATTACTCAGACACTTGTTAAAAACAATAAGGAAGACTTCATTCAAGAAGAGACTACCGCAATGCGGTTTTGCAGTAGGGAAGAGAAAGTGGCCTTAATCCCAAAAACAATAAGGAAAAGTAGGAATTTATAGACAAGAAGCCAGGTTGGTAAGGGGTTCAGTGGATGGAAAATTATTAAGAGCGTGGGATAATTCTTTGCTGAAATGACCTAACAGAATTCTGAAGGCAGGCCAAGGTGATCAGATATTGCCTGAGAGATAGCGGCATTTAAGGAATTTGGTCAGATAGCAAAGCTAATCAGATAGTGAGAGAGAGGGATTCTGGTTAAACTGATATAGCAGAACTTGTGCTAAAAATGGACAATGTAAAGATGAACACAGGAGCCCACAAGTCAGGATCTAGTTGAGAAGAACAGAGTTCAGAGAAGCCTGATGAAAGTTTGGTCATGGAGAGAATCTTTGTCAATCACCAAGCAGAAAACATTAATTTTACAGTGGAGAGACCTGTTAAACAATACCCTAAATAATTATGTTTGCATTATCAATATTGGGACTAATAAACACCATGCACACTCTGAAATTGTTTAGGAATACAGGATAGAGAGAGAAAAAATTGAATAACAAAACAGCTGGGGAAAATGTTAACAAGTGGTGAATCTTAATAAAATGTGCACAGGAGTTCTTTATAAGGTTCTTGCCATTTTTCTGTAAGTTTTAGATTATGTGCAAATAAAATATTCCTTTAAAACATGGTAAACTTCAAGTCTTCTTCTTTAAATCTCAGGGAAAGTCTCTTAGGGACTTGGTTCGAGTCATGTGCCTAACCTTAGGGGTAGGTAATCTGATCTACACAAGAGGTGCATCTGAGGGACCAAAAGCAGTGAGGAGTGTTGTCCTGGGGCACCTGAAAACCTGCTATTTGTGTGTTCTGAATATGATCCTTGAGTCTGCCGCCCTTAGTCCTAACATTCACAGGTAAGCCAAGACTGAGGAATTCGATCTGTTCCCAGTCATTGAAAATAATTCCATTTTTGTCCCAGGTTCCTGCATTTGGTAGGTGAACAAGTCATCATACCTGATTCTGCCTGCAGACAAGATCCCTCCCCTTCCCTCACATAACCACAAAGCTGTGACTCCTCCAATGCCAGCCAGAGGAGCTCCTGGATGCCAAGCTTAGTGTTAGTTGAGAACATAAGTATTTGATATGGTGAGCATGCCTGTAGATACAGCCTTGAACTGTTTGCTTCCTCATAACTACATCACTCAGGCATGGACCTAAGTAAATACAGAACAGGACATTTTCTACCAAGGTCAAAACATTTCAGTATGATAGTAAAGTCACTAGTAACATGAACAACTATCTTTTTATCTTAAAAAACTTTTCTTTTAATCTTAAAAAAAAAAATCAACTCACACTCAAAAGAATAAACGAGAAAATGAAAAGAAAAAGTATCTCACCCTTTCCAAAAAGTAAAAAGTATTCAATTCTTATTGTAGAAGAACAAAGTACTTTTAATAGACTCAGAGATAAGCAAAAATAAAATGATTCAAAATATTTGTCTAAATTTATGACTTAATTTATGCTTTCTATTAATGTGTTATTTTTATTATACACTTCAATAAATATTTTAGATTATATAAAATGTGTTCTTTCTCATATAAAAGTTTCATTGTTATAGATTTAAAACTTCTAAAAATTTACAGATTAGAAAATCAAACATATTTAAAGTTTGAAATAAATACGCTGTTTATAAAGGTAAGCCATGTTTAACTGAAATATGTTGAAAGAAACATTAAATTTCTTTCACAATCTTTTGCAATTTTTAAAATTTGTGTGTAATTTTAATTTATAAAAAAGCTGAAATACTACTACAAAGGATTGCTGAATTATCTTTACCAAGACTTGGCAATTGCTTATATTTTACCGCATTTACTTTATCCTCTGCCTCCTCCCTAGAATGTAAGCTCCATGAGGGCAAGATCTTTGCTGGGTTTTTTTGATTTTTGTTTTGTTTTTTTTCACTGCTCTATCCCAGCTTTCAGAATAGTGCTTGGCACATAATAGACCTTCAATAACACCTATTGAATTAAATAATTATTGATTCTATAAAAGAAGAAGCTGCCTGACAGTAGAGCTGTAAGTGAGTATAGGAAATAAACTCAGTCAATATGGTCACGTTTCAACAAGACCCACTTTAACAAGTCAACAAAGTCCATCAGCATTTTTGAGGATCCTTAACTTCAGCATTAGTTTAGGATTTAAAGCTTCACTTTCCCTTTATGAGTTAGCAAACATAGGTGTATGCAGACCAGAGGGGATGGCTCTCTCTGTGAATATTTCCAAAGGGCATCCTTCTGTAACATGGGCAAACAACTCTGAATCTATGTATATACACACATATACACATATATACGTATATGTATATATATGACATATTTCACTGTGCTTAACTGTCAGTGAACATCACCTGAGCAGCTTCAATTCTCAAAACTTCAGTACATTTTATTTTTTTATTTTTTATTGTACTTTAAGTTCTAGGGTACATGTGCACAATGTACAGGTTTTTTGCACATGTACACATGTGCCATGTTGGTGTGCTGCACCCATTAACTCGTCATTTTCATTAGGTATATCTCCTAATGCTATCCCTCCCCCGTCCCCCCACCGCACGACAGGTCCCAGTGTGTGATGTTCCCCGTTCCCCTTCTAACAAGTGTACATTCTACAAACAATCTTTACATCTTCCACATCACTCTATAATTATCTATTGTATTTTATATAAGAGGGAAACCTTTAATGAAATTATGATAAATGCAAGTTCCAGGAGAGTACGGATTTTGTTTGTGGGCATTCATTAATGTGTCTCCAAATCCTAGAACAGTGCCTGGCACATAGTCAGTGTTTAATAAATACTTCGAAATAAGCAAAGCAAGCGCTCAGAGTAAATTTTGGAACTAGGATTTGTCAGTTATCTGACACAAGTTAGTAGCATTTTCACTAACTCAGAGAGAGTTTCCATAAACCTTCTGCATGCTGCCCTATTTCCTAGATCCATTTTATTGAAATGATACTAGCTTTTGCACCTCTATCTCACCCAAGATGGAGTTTTATCTATGGAAATTTCACCCCCTTCTAGCTACACTAAGTAAATATGTGCTTGTTTACAGCTACCAATACTGAGAGAGAGCATTAAAACAAAATAGCACAACCTATTAGTATGACTTTCCTAACTCTGAAAACATCTGGTCTCTGTCAACCAATCTTATTAGTCTGCCGTTCTCTGAGTTGACAGCATCTTCAGTCTTTAATGTCCTCTACACTTACCTAGAGCTAATGCAACTGATAGCCTATTTGGCTGAATTATCTATTTTCTCATTTATTCATTTGTTCACACAGCCTGTATTTTTTTTTTCTGTTTCGCAAGTACACTGAGATTGACAGAGTGAGATGTTGTGGCAAAAGCTGCGATTACAGTCCATTCCCTTACTGTATGTAGGGAAACAATTAGAAATAATTAAATTTTTTATTTTCATCAACTATATATGGGAACTGAAGAATGCAGTGAGGTTCCACCAGGGGGACTGAAACATCTCAGATGAATGAATGTACAGAAAAGACATCACCAAAGATGTACAATTCATTTTATTAAGTACTGCCCAAAGGTTAGATATTCTAGCTGAAGTAAGATTGCCACACAGAGCAAGAGCAGATACTACAGTTTCTCGAGACCTGTTCCATTTCTTACTTCCCCCACAGAAGTCCATGGCAAAGGTAGGTGATAGTCATTGTGGCTAGGCTCAAATATTCTGGTCCTGTTTCTTTGTGGCACATCATAACATTGTACTTCTGGGGAACAACTAAGTGTGTAAATCACCTTCTACTCTTCACCCTACTGTGATGATAGAGTGCTGTCGGCCTAAGCTCCTGAGGAAAGAGCAGAGGCTGCAGCCAAATCACAAAGGACATGTAGCATAAACAGTAAGCCATTGTTGTTTCAATAAATTCTTGGGATTGTTTGTTAGTGCAACATAACCAAGACTGTCCTGACCAATACAAGGCAGGAAGCTGCTGGCATCCTGAGGTCTTTCCAGAACCTAAATTAATATTGTGTTGTGATATAGCATTTTAAATAAAGGAGATGATATCACTATTTAGATTTACATTAACAATCTGCATTAATCTGCTAGAGAAATTAGACATTCAGCAGTTAGGTGATCCCAAACCATTTATCTTCCTCAAATTATCCAGAATCCTTTAATGTTCATTTTCACAGAGGCATAGTCTGGTCTGTTCTGGTCAAGGACAGTGCCAGAAAAGGTCATGAAGACTCCCCTGAGGAAGTGAATACAATTCTAATGTAGTAGGAAATTCACTTGTTTCACCAAGATAACAATTGCCCTTTACACCTATGCACAACCCCCTATATAGTAGGATTTTAATAAATGTTGATTCATCTGATATTACTATCCCATAGCAAATAATAATCAAGGTGAATCATAAGTCTATAAGAACATTAAATAACACTTTTTTCAAAGAGCTAAACATGTAAGTAATAAAATAGTAGACACTGGTCAATGGACTTAAGTAATTAACCACATCAGTAATTAGATGTCCCTAGTGAGGTAAAACTAATTACTGAATTTTGTGATCTATTATATCACAACAGAGTATAATTCTTGCTTATAAGGTGCTTTCCTGTATCAGTGACATAATTTAACTTTCTAATGACCTTTTCTTTCAGATTTGATTAATTCCATATCAAGGCATTAGCTCATGCAGTGAGCCTTAATGCCATGGTGGATATTATAATTACTTAGCAGAATCAAGGTCTATAAGCACTCAGAATTGCAATAGGAAATGTCATCATCTGAAAGTGCTTTGGCATTGGGAGACAGATTTAGGGCAAATTATCTATTATCCATGCAGCAATCTAATACCTAGGTATCAGAGGGTATTAAAATGTGCTTATACTCTCCAACTTCAAATTATTCAGTTATTAGTAACAATAACCAAATGTAAACAACTTGATTGCTTTTCAAAAAATTAGCTTGTTCTTTATTCTTTCCATTTATCCATTGGTTTCCAGCTTTTGGCTTCTTCCCCAGTATCCACTGGTCATATGTTACCTCCAGGGATGCTCTAGGCTGATGAAAACTCAGGGATGCAGAATTGCCAAACACTTTAAGAATTCATCAATCTATTATTGGAAAAATTAACAGTGCTTAAACAAAAAGGTGTTAGAAATTTGCAAAGAAGCTGAAAGCAGGAAAATATCTAGCAATTTATAATAGAAATTATCTCCAAGGGAAAATGTAATACACATTGTTTTTCAGGTAGTATACGGAAAAGTTTATTTTCAAAGAGCATAAACCAGGCCCAGAATAGTAAATCTCTTCAAGCAAAATACTCTCGCAACTGTCTACCTCTTCAGTAAATAATTATATATTACTTTAACATCTTAGAGTTTACAAATTATTTTTACATCTGATTCTCACAACAGTTCTGAGGAGTGCATAGATAGCACCATTTCACAGAGAAGGATACTGAGGCCAGAGTGTAGCATAAGTGACTTAACTAAGGCCTTTAACTAGTAAATATCAAGTGTCATTGTGGTATCATTAAGACAGCTTAGACTTTGACTAGAATACCTGATACCCCATCCCAACTAAATTCTGTCAGTTGCGTGTCATTGGTACTGTTACCAAACTCTTCTGAGCCTCATTTTCTATACCTACTTCAAGGAGTTGTTATAGGATTAAATAATTTAAAAATTTTAACTATTGTCATTAATATGTTGACAAATATAAACAACTGATTCTCTAAAAATAGTACACATGTGTATATATACACCTAAATTTATTATAAATTTTATAAAGCATACATAGCACACAATAATAAAAGATATATGCACATTATAATTTCTACATAAACAGTTTATTCTAATAGAATAATTCTATTAATTTTTTCCCCAAACTCTTATCTTGGTAGCAAAATGATGATTGCAATTCAACTAGGGTTTGATAAAGTTGCATCCCAATCCACAATTTCTTTTTTTTTAATTTCCAAAGTTTAAGTTCAGGGGTATAAGTGCAGGTTTGTTACATAGGTAAACATAGGCCAATTTGCTGCACAGATCATTCCATCACCTAGATATTAAGCCCAGCATTCATTAGCCATTCTTCCTGATGCTCTTCCTCTTCCCACCCCACCACCCTCCAGCATGCCCCAGTGTGTGCTATTCCCCACAATGTGTTCATGTATTCTCATCATTCAGCTTCCAGTTATAAGTGAGAATATACGGTATTTGGATTTCCATTCCTGCTTTAGTTTGCTGAGGATAATGACTTACAACTCCATCCATGTCAATGCAAAGACCATGATTTCGTTCCTTTTTATGACTGCATAGTATTTCATGGTGTATATGTACCATTTTTTTAATCCAGTTTATCATTGATGGGCATTTAGGTTGATTCTATGTGAAGGTTAATATTGAGTGTCAACTTGATTAGACTGAAGGGTACAAAGTATTGTTCCTGGGTGTGTCTGTGAGAGTATTGCCAAAGGAGATTAACACTTGAGGTAGTGGACTGGGAGAGGCAGATCCATCCTCAATCTGGGGGTGGGGGTGGGGGCACAATCTAAACAGCTGCCAGACCAATAGAATAAAGCAGGCAGAAGAATGCAGAAGGACTAGATTTGCTGAGTCTTCCAGCCTTCATCTCTCTCTTGTGCTAGATGCTTCCTGCCATTGGTCATTGGATTCCAGGTTCTTCAACTTTTGAACTCTTGGACTTACACCAGTGATTTGCCAAGGGCTCTCAGGCCTTTGGCCATAGAGTGAAGGCTGCACTGTCAGCTTCCCTACTTTTGAGGTTTTGGGACTCAGACTGGCCTCCTTGCTCCTCAGTTTGCAGACAGCCTATTATGGGACTTCACCTTGTGATCGTGTGAGTCAAATACTCTTTAACAAACTCCCTTTCATATGTACATCTATCCTATTAGTCCTGAATTCTAATACACTGTGTCTTTGCTACTGTGAATAGTGCTACAATAAACTTATATGTGCATATATCTTTATAATAGAATGATTTATATTCCTTGGGTATATACCCAGTAATGAGATTGCTGGGTCTAATAGTATTTCTGCTTCTAGGTCTTTGAGGAATCACCACACTGTCTTTCAAAATGGTTGAACTAATTTACACTCCCACCAACAGTGTAAAAGTATTCCTTTTTCTCCACAACCTTGCCAGTATTTGTTGTTTTTTGACTTTAGTAATAGCCATTCTGACTGGTGTGGAATGGATTCTCATTGTGGTTTTGATTTGCATTTCTCTAATGATATTTAGAGTGATATTGAACTTTTTTTCATATGATTGTTGGCCACAGGTATGTCTTCTTTTGAGAAGCATCTGTTCATGTCCTTTGCCCATCACGAGATACCACAGTGAGATGGTATCTCATTGTGGTTTTGATTTGCATTTCTCTAACGAGTGATGTTGAACTTTTTTCATGTTTGTCGGGCACATGTATGTATTCTTTTGAGAAGTATCTGTTCATGTCGTTTGTTCACTTTTTAATGGGGTATTTTTTACTGGTAAATCTATTTAAGTTCCTTGTAGACACTATATATTAGACCTTTGTCGTTTAAATAGATTGCAAAAATTTTCTCCCATTCTGTAGGTCTGTTCACTCTGTACAATGTTCACTGTTTATTTTGCTGTGAAGAGGCTCTTTAATTAGATCCCATTTGTCAATTTTTGCTTTTGTTGCAATTGCTTTTGTCATCTTTGTCATGAAATCTCTGCCTGAATGGTATTGCCTAGGTTTTCTTCTAGGGTTTTTATAGTTTTGGGTTTTACATCTAAGTCTTTAATCTATCTTGAGTTGATTTTTGTACATGATGTAAGGAAGGGATCCAGTTTCAATTTTCTACATATGACTAGTTAGTTTTCTCAGCACCATTTATTAAATACGCAATCCTTTCACTATTGCTTTTGTTTTTGTCAGGTTTGTCAAAGACCAGATGGTTGTAGGTGTGTGGTCTTATGATCTATGTGTCTGTTCTTGTACAAGTACCATGCTGTTTTGGTTACTATAGCCTTGGAGCATAGTTTGAAGTTGAGAAGTGTATGCCCTCAACTTTGTTGCTTTTGCTTAGGATTGCCTTGGCTATCCAGGTTCTATTTTGGCTTCACATCAATTTTAAAATAGCTTTTCTAATTCTGTGAAGGATGTCAATGGTAGTTTAATGGGAATAGCATTGAATCTATAAATTACTTTGGGCAATATGGCCATTTTCACAATACTGATTCTTATTATCCATGAACATGGAATGTTTTTTCATTTGTTTGTGTCATTTCTGACTTCTTTCAGCAATGGTTTGTAGTTCTTGAAGCGGTTCTTCACTTCCCTTGTTAGCTCTATTGCTAGATATTTTATTCTTTTTGTGGCAATTGTGAATGGCAGTTCATTCAGGATTTGGCTTTTGGCTTGCCTGTTCTTAGTGTATAAGAATGCTAGGAATTTTTGCACATTGATTTTGTAGCCTGAGAATTTGCTGAAATTACTTATTAGCTTTAGAAGCTTTTGAGCTGAGTTGATGGGGTTTTCTAGACATAGGACCATGTCATCTGCAAACAAAGATTATTTGACTTCCTCTCTTCCTATTTGGGTGTCCTTTATTTGTTCTCTTGCCTGTTTCCCCTGGAAAGGACTTCCAATACTATGTTGAATAGGAGTGGTGAGAGAGGGCATCCTCGTCTTGTGCCAGTTTTCAAGGGGAATACTTCCAGCTTTTGCCCATTCAGTATGATATTGGCTGTGGGTTTGTCATATATGGCTCTTATTGCTTTTGTTATGTTCCTTCAATACTAGATTATTTTTAAAAATGATATAGAATCTTTAATATAAAGATGTATATTTAATTTTTACACAAGTGAAATAATATAAAAACTGTTGAGCGATTTTTTTCTCCGAATCTTTAAATAGTAACAAATATAGATCTAGTTTAAACTCTTTTATAGCTCTGTTTTATGGATGAACCAAAGTTTACTTAACCAACCTATTATTGATAAACATTTAGTATCTTCTTAGTGTTTTGGTACTATAAACATAATGTAGTGAGTCTCCTTCTGAACATTTCCTTTGAACACATTTCTAGAAGTGCCTTCCTCATGGGTGTACCAGTTTTTATTTTTAATAAGGATTGAGAGTTCCTGATAATCTTTTTTATTATTATTGAAGTTCTGGGATACATGTGCAGAACATGCAGGTTTGTTACATAGGTATACATGTGCCATGGTGGTTTGCTGCACACATCAACCCGTCATCTACATTAGGTATTTCTCCTTATGTTATCCCTCCCCTTACACCCAGCCCCCCACCAGTCCCCAGGGTGTGATGCTCCCCTCCCTGTGTCCTTGTGTTCTCATTGTTCAACTCCCACTTATGAGTCAGAACATGCGGTGTTTGCTTTTCTGTTTCTGTGTTAGTTTGCTGAGAATGATGGTTTCCAGCTTCATCCATGTCCCTGCAAAGGACATGAACTCAAGCTTTCTTATGGCTGCATAGTATCCATACTGTGTATGTGCCGCCTTTACTCAGTCTATCACTGATGGGCATTGGGGTTGGTTCCAGTCTTTGGTATTGTGAATAGTGTTGCAATAAACATACATGTGCATGTTTCTTTAGAGTAGAATGATTTATAATCCTTTGGGTATATACCCAGTAATGAGATTGCTGGGTCAAATGGTATTTCTAGTTCTAGATCCTCGAGGATTCACTACACTGTGTTCCACAGTGGTTGAACTAATTTACACTCCCATCAATAGTGTAAAAGCGTTCCTATTTCCCCACATCCATATCAGCAAGTATTGTTTCCCGATTTTTTTTTTTTTTTTTTTTTTTTTTTGAGACGGAGTCTCACTCCGTCGCCCAGGCTGGAGTGCAGTGGCACGATCTCCACTCACTGCAAGCTCCTTCTCCCAGGTTCACACCATTCTCATGCCTCAGCCTCACTTGTAGCCGAGACTATAGGCGCCTGCCACTGCGCCTGGCTAATTTTTGTATTTTTAGTAGAGATGGGGTTTCACCGTGTTAGTCAGGATGGTCTCCATCTCCTGACCGCATGATCCGCCATTCTCAGCCTCTCAACGTGCTGGGATTACAGGCGTGAGCCACCGTGCCCGGCCTGTTTCCCGAATTTTTAATGATTGCCATTCTAACAGGCATGAGATAGTATCTCATTGTGGTTTTGATTTGCATTTCTCTATTGACCAGTGATGATGAGCTTTTTTCCTATGTTTGTTGTCCACATAGATGACTTATTTTGAAAAGTGTCTGTTCATATTCTTTGCCCACTTTTTGATGGGGTTGTTTTTTCTTATAAATTTTAGTTCCTTGTAAATTCTGGATATTAGCCCTTTGTCAGATGGATAGATTATAAAAATTTTCTCCCACCTGTAGGTTGCCTGTTCACTCTGATGATAATTTCTTTTGCTGTGCAGAAGCTCTTTCATTTAATTAGATATCATTTGTCAATTTCAATTTTGGCTTTTGTTGCCATTGCTTTTGGTGTTTTAGTCATGAAGCCTTTGCCCATGCCTATGTCCTGAATGGTATTGCCTAGGTTTTCTTCTAGGGTTTTTATGGTTTTAGGTCTTACATTTAAATCTTTAATCCATCCTGAGTTAATTTTTGTATAAGGTGTAAGGAAGGGGTCCAGTTTCAGTTATCTGCATATAGCTAGCCAGTTTTCCCAACACTATTTATTAAATAAGAAATATTTTCCCCATTGCTTGTTTTTGTTAGGTTTGTCAAAGATCAGATGGTTGTAGATGTGTGGCATTATTCCTTAGGCCTCTATTCTGTTCCCTTGGTCTATATATCTGTTTTGGTACCAGTACCATGCTACTTTGGTTACTGTAGCTTTGTAGTATAGTTTGAAGTCAGGTAGCATGATGCCTCCAGCTTTGTTCTTTTTGTTTAGAATTGTCTTGGCTATGTGCATTCTTTTTTTCATATGAAATTTAAAGTAGCTTTTTCTAATTCTGTGAAGAAAGTCAATGGTAGCTTGATAGGAATAGCAATGAATCTATAAATTACTTTGGGCAGTATGGCCATTTTCACGATATTGAGTCTTCCTATCCATGAGCATGGAATGTTTGATTGTCTGTAAAGGATTTTATTTCTCCTACATTTGTGAAGCTTAGTTTGTCTGGATATGAAATTCTGGATTGAAAATTCTTTTCTTTAAGAATGTTGAATATTGGCCTCCACTCACTTCTGGCTTGTAGGGTTTCTGCAGAGAGATCTGCTGTTAGTCTGATGGGCTTCCCTTTGTGGGTAACCCAATCTTTCTCTCTGACTGACCTTAACATTTTTTCCCTCATTTTAACCTTGGTGAATCTGATGATTATGTGTCTAGGGGTTGCTCTTCTCAAGGAGTATCTTTGTGGTGTTCTCTGTATTTCCTGAATTTGAATGTTGGCCTGTCTTGCTAGGTTGGAGAAGTTCTCCTGGATAACATTCTGAAGTGTGTTTTCCAGCTTGGTTCCATTCTCCCCGTCACTTTCAGGTACACCGATCAAACCTAGGTTTGGTCTTCTCATGTAGTCCCATATTTCTTGAAGGCTTTGTTCATTCCTTTTCATTCTTTTTTCTCTAATATTGTCTTCATACTTTATTTCATTAAGTTGATCTGCAATCTCTGATATCCTTTCTTCCGCTTGATTGATTTGGCTATTGATACTTGTGTATGCATCTCGAAGTTCTTGTGCTGTGTTTTTCAGCTCTATCAGTCATTTATGTTCTTCTCTAAACTGCTTATTCTTGTTAGCAATTCCTCTAACCTTCTCTCAAGGTTCTTAGCTTCCTTGCATTGCATTAGAATATGCTCCTTTAGCTTGAGGAGTTTGTTATTACCCATCTCCTGAAGCCTATTTCTGTCAATTCGTCAAAACTATTCTCCATCCAGTTTTGTTTTCCTGCAGGCAAGTAGTTGTGATCCTTTGTAGGAGAAGAGGCATTCTGGTTTTTGGAATTTTCAGCATTTTTGCGCTGGTTTTTCCTTATCTTTGTGGATTTATCTACCTTTGGTCTTTGATGTTGGTAACCTTTGGATGGGATTTCTGAGTGGACGTCCTTTTTGTTGATGTTGATGCTATTCCTTTCTGCTTGTTAGTTTTCCTAACAGTTCGGCTCCTCTGCTGCAGATCTGCTGGAATTTGCTGGGGGTCCACTCCATACCATGTTTGCCTGTGTATCACCAGTGGAGGCTGCAGAACACCAAAGATTGCTGCCTGTTCCTTCCTCTGAAAGCTTTGTCTCAGAGGGGCACCCGCCAGATGCCAGCCAGAGCTCTCTTGTATGAGGTGTCTGTCGACCCCCTGCTGGGAGGTGTCTCCCAGTCAGGAGGCATGGGGGTCAGGGACCCACCTAAGGAGGCACAGTCTGCTCCTTAGCAGAGCTCAAGCACTGTGCTGGGAGATTTGCTGTTCTCTTCAGAGCTGGCAGGAAGCAATGTTTAAGTCTTCTGAAGCTGTGCCCACAGCCATCCCTTCCTCCAGGTGCTTTGTCCCAGGGAGATGGGAGTTTTATCTATAAGCCCCTCAGTGGGGGTGCTGCCTTTCTTTCAGAGATGCCCTGCCCAGAGAGGAGAAATCTAGAGAGGCAGTCTGGCTACAGTGACTTTGCAGCCACCCAGTTCTAACCTCCTGGCAGCTTTGTTTACACTCAGTTTGAAATGCAGAAATCGCCTACCTTCTGTGTTGGTCTCCCTGGGAGCTGTAGACCAGAGCTGTTTCTATTTGGTCATCTTCCCCGAGACCCCAATACTATTGGAAAGTTTTTTTAAATGAAGGGATGTTGATGGAATTATATCAAAGGTCTTTTCTGCATCTATTGAGAAAATCATATGGTTTTTGCCTTTAGTTCTGTTTATGTGATGAATCACATTTATTGATTTTCATTGTTGAACCAGCCTTGCATCCCAGGCATGAAGCCTATTTGACTGTGGTAGATAAGCATTTTGATGTGCTGTGGGATTTGGTTTGCTGCATTTTGTTGAGTATTTTGTTGAGGATTTTTGCATCAATATTCAGCTAGGATATTGGTCTGAAGCAATAAAACTCAAGATTAAGAAATTCACTCAAAATCACACAACTACATGAAAATTGCACAACCTGCTCCTGAATGTCTCATGGGTAAATAATGAAATTAAGACAGAAATCAAGATGTTCTTTGAAACTAATGTAAACAAAAATACAATGTACCAGAATCTCTGGGATGCAGCCAAAGCAGTGCTAAGAGGGAATTTTATAGTTCTAAATGCCCATATCAAAAAGCTAGAAAGATCCCAGTTTCACAACATCACATCACAACTAAAGGAACTAGAGAACCAGCCAACCAAATCCCAAAGTTAGCAGAAGACAAGAAATAACCAAGATTAGAGCTGAACTGAAAGGATACAGACACAACTATCCCTTCAAAAAATCAATGGATTTTGAAAAATTAGTAAAACATCTTGCCAGTTAAACTAATAAAGAAGAAAAGAGAATAGTCAAATAAATACAATCAGATATGATAAGGGGGAATATCACAACTGACTGACCCCACAGAAATACAAACAATCATCAGAGAATACTATAAACCCTCTATGCACATAAAGTAGAACATCCAGAAGAAATGGATAAATTCCTGAATACTTACACCTTCCCAAGACTGAACCAGGAAGAAATAAAATCACCAAATAGACCAATAATAAGTTCTGAAATTAAGGCAGGAATAAATAGCCTACTAACAAAAAAAAAAAAAAAAAAAAAATTCCCAGAACCAGATTTGAAGCTCAATTCTACCAGAGGTAAAAAGAAGAGCTGGCACCTTTCCTGCTGAAACTGTTCCCAAAAATTGAAAAGGAGGGACTCCTGCCTAACTCATTCTATGAGGCCAACATCATGCTGATACCAAAACCTGGCAGAGATACCACAATTTCTTTCTTCAATAAATATGTCATCAATACAACTGATATGTAACACGAGTGCTGGTTGATATTTGTGTTTAATTTAAAAGTGAGGAAGAAAGATATACAACCAAGATGTGTGTCAGACCTTCACTTGATTATTACTAATTTCAATAGCATTTTTTGGTTGAATCGGACAATAGTTTTCCAGTGATGGATGAGTATTTTCTCAATTTTATAGTATACACAATGTAACTGCATGACCTACGTTAAACTTTAGTCTGCATTATGAACATTTCTTAAGATTAGACAATCACATATAAAACTGGCTTAAACTTTTTTGAATCTACTTTTATAAATCTGCCTGTTTTGGCAAGAATCACACACACAAAAAAAAGACTTTTTTGAGCCCAAAATGCTACTTGTTTTCTCCTTAAAGCCAGACTAATGGAAGTGGCAGCATCCATTAGCATCCTTTCTGTTTTCAGAACTCACTCTTCAGTGATTCCTCTGTCCTGTAAATCCACTGCTGACAAAGCTAGCAAGAATTGTGACGAGAGGCAATCTGAGTGTTAGCAGAAGCTCAAACCTTCCTCAGGAGACCAGTCTCACTATGTATCAAGGCTTCGTCCTGAGACTACAGAGCAATACTTATGGCACCATTGCTATTCCTCCCTTCTCACACCTCTTCTTCCTCAGAGTTGATGGAACCTCAGTTCCTGCTACCAGATGTAAGAAAGCTTACTAGTGCCATCACATAGAATGTAATGTCTATTGGCCATAATTTTCCTGATTACCCCAAAGCCATGTGGGAATAAGCTCTGATTAAAAACAGGACCATTTTTATCTACGAATCATGTCACAGTTCTGATAAAATAAGCATCTACCTAGTATTTTTACTTCTTTCTCCCCCCTCTAAGTTTTCTTTGCTTAAAAAATATTAAATAGCAGCTTTTTTGCTTATCCTATACAAAATCCCCTTCTCATTTATCTCCAAATCAATAACATTCATGTGCATGTGTACATTTGTTCAGAAGTTACATGCTTTGCAATCTCAAAATAAATAGAAGCTTGTTCCCAGCCTTAGGGAAACAAGATGAAGTTATCTTCCTTTCCTGTCCTCTTTCTCTGTCCCTAGATAAATAAGG
Source organism: Chlorocebus sabaeus (assembly GCF_047675955.1). Taxonomy (NCBI): domain Eukaryota; kingdom Metazoa; phylum Chordata; class Mammalia; order Primates; family Cercopithecidae; genus Chlorocebus; species Chlorocebus sabaeus. The sequence goes on along the minus strand of NC_132924.1, from coordinate 82,169,596 downwards.
ACCTTGAGAAGTTCTAGAAATCTTGCTCAAACTGCTCTTCTCCACATAGTCTTTCTCAGCTTGGCTTCTTGGGTACCAAAGTTTTCCTGCTTCATGGGATAATAATCAGAGAAGCTGATTGTCTGTGTTACTTGGTGATTTGCTTTGCTATATTTCCATGCCAGAAAAGCCTTCTCAAAATATCCTGCTTCATTTCTACTGGCTAGGTGTGCTTAGCAATAAGGTCTGTACTATACTGCAAAATCTGCAATTCCAGGGTTTTAGAATTTATTAAACAAGGGGGCTGGACAGGGTAGCTCACACCTGTAATCCCAGAGCTTTGAGAGGCCAAAGCAGGAGGACTGCTTGAGGCCAGGAGTTAGAGACCAGCCTGGGCAACATAGCAAGACCTCATCTCAATCAATCAATCAATAAATAAGCAAGCCAGACAGCCTGGTGAGGTGGTGTGCACCTGTGGTCCTAGCTATTCAAGATGCTGAGGCAAAAGGATCCCTTGAACCCAGAAGTTTGAGGCTGCAATGAGCTATGACCGATTGTGCCACCACACTCCAGCCTGGACAACAGAGTCAGACCATGTCTCAAAAAAAAACAAAAAGAAGTTGTTAAACAAGTTGTCAAACAAGTTGTCATTGCTGCTGCTCTCCATGCTCTTCATTTCATCCACATTCATTTTCAATTACTATTGATGAAGCTTCAAGGATAAATTTACAAATAAGCTGATATGAACTGCCTGCCACTTATTGGAATATCATTACATTCAGTTTTATATCATAACATAACCTCATGACTAGGTACCAGTGTTGGTTCTTCTGCATAGCAGTTTAATGACCTTAGACTTGTCACAACATTTAGTGTCATCTGGAAACTGGAGATAAGTAATACATCCCTACTTACCTAATTAAATGATTGGGAGGATCAGTTTTAAAATATATGGGAAAAGTATTTGTAGAAGAAAGGATACAATGCAAAGAAAACATGTTGTGATTTTATTTGTAACTCATTAGTCCGGCATAATTACATACAGTTTTCCAGAGGAGACACGCTGAGGTTTCAATGAGGGACGTTGTTATCCTAAGAAGTCTGGTTAAGACACTACAGGGTATCCAGGAATACTCACATCTTACTGAGACCCAGCCACTCACTTTGAGAGGCTCCTGACAGAGAAGACATGTGGATAAAAGGAGGTAAAGTGGGCAAGCTGATGCTATTGCTATCTGGGGCTATAACTTCAAACCCCAGAGTGGAACTGTGCTGTGCTAGATTTCTGGAAGTAAATTTTTGCCTAGAGTGGAAAATTTGTTTCTGAAAATGGACCTGGCATAACTGTGGGGAACTGTACTGACCAGAAGATTCAGTGGACATAATTTGCTATGATTCCTTCCGACCACTGCTTTCGTCAAACTGTCTGATAGCTCTTAAAATCCCACAGTGCAGTTACTACAAACACAACCTACCTAGTCAGTAATCTAAATAATTGTGCTGAAATACGTTTTGAGACCCGAAGAACATGTATTTAAAGGGCAATAGAAGAAAAATTCTTCTGTAATACAAGTGGGAAATGAACTCTTTTAAAGTATTATTTAGGGGAAGAGAAGTTTTAAAGTACCTCTTAAATTTTCTCATTATTATTCTCCAAGTCTCTAAGTTTGACCCTGTCTGTGTCTTGAAGTGGAAAATATCAAAATGGATAGAGTATTTTTTAATATCCAAATTAGTGCCAGTTTCCTTAGCTAGGTGCGGTATTCCCACTGCCTTTCTGAGTAGGTGTCCCAGTGACCTCATCTTTCAAAGTCATAAAACCCAGTAAGGAGACAAACAGATAAAAGTGGCATCTTTTATCAACACATAGCCATTAGCAAGTGATGGTGACTTAAGAAACATTAACAATAAGGGATTCTTAACTATACATTTCATGACAGGTGAGTTTGAAATTTTTATTCTTAAATACTTTGCAGGGTTTAAAATGTGCCTTTAGAGTTACAATAAAACCTAGAGTTTTTTCCTCTTTGCAGCTTCAATAGCATTTCAATTCTCTTGATTCAGTTTCATTCTTAGGACTTTTTAAAAAATGGCACTTGGTAAGAAAGAAACTACAGAGAAAGGTGATCTTAATACAAATACACAACAAAGATAAAAAGGATAATACTTAAGTAGAAAGCATCATTGTAAGAAATGCTCAAATGGGATCTCTTTCACTCATAAAAAAAACAGCTTCAAGGGGATTTGCACCATCAATACAAGCACTTCAAATAGATTGTATGAAATACCATAATATCTTTTCGGAATTGACATTTAGAATCACATCTTCATCCTTAACCCATGGACCCCCAAAGATATCCAAAGTGGTCACATTTTCCAACACCCCAAATTCATTTCTGGTGAGAATTTTTATCTATTGAGTCAGTAGACATCTGTGACCTATATAACCACACTAAGATATCTCCCTTATTTTGGTCCTTGAACCTTTGATTCCAATTCTATCCAATTAATTGTAGTAGAAATTGATTAGTAATGCAGCACCAGAAAACTTTCTTTTTTGAGACAGTGTCTCCCTCTGTCACCCAGGCTGGAATCCAGTGGTATAATCATATTCACTGCAGCCTCCAACTCTTGGGCTCAAGCAATCCTCCCCTTGGCCTCCTGAAGCACTAGGATTACAGTCATGAACCAATGCACCCAGCCCAAAATGTTTATTATATGTAATATTTACAACACATTATAGTTGTACAGGTATCATACACATTTTATACATTCTATTTTCTATAATATATATCCAATTATATAAAATTTTATAGGCCTAATTATTGATCTTTTACAGAAGACATGGAATACCATGATCATGCTTGCAGCACTCTCATAGTGCTTATTGACAAATTTGACTTCACAACACCCTTTTTAGCTCATTTATCAAGGATTGTTTTTAACTTGAATTTGTAATACTGAAGCTTATCAGAGTTTTTAGCATTGTTAGGTGCCTACTAGATATACAATGACTGCATGAGAAAAGTTTTTATTGTAAAGATATGGGGGACAATTGGATCTACAAAATAAGATGCTTCCCACAAGAGGATAAATATAATCTGGAGAAAAATAGTATCTGTTGTTGGAAGTGAGGAAGCATGTACCAGATGCAAAACAATTCTTATCTTAAAATATTGGACTGTAAACTGTACATATGTTCCATTGGTAGGTAATATGTTAATGAGTATAGTCTGCTTAATCAAAGTATTTCTGGATCCAAAATAAATCATGTTGTAGAATTTACTCACTGAAGTTAAATTGATAAAAATCTATGACATTAAGTTTAGTTTCCCTTAGTATCGAGAAAAGTTCATCCTCGAAATGTGAAAAATCAGAAAGCCAAACGAGAGAGTGAGTAAACTTTCTTTGTAGTAAAAATAAAAGGCTTTGAGGACTATGATAATTCAGAATACCTATGTTAATTATATTACAGATCAAAACATTTTGAACTTTCTTCAGCGAGGAAGCCTGATCTAGCAACTTTGGGAATTACCTCATTGACAATGCAAGCTTCGGGCTGTTTTATGGAAAAAAAAAAAATCTAGTGATCCAGGTGCCAGTACATGAGAAGGGGGTTTCTGGGAGATAGAAGTCACAGCAGGGGAAATAAGCAGTTCAACCTTCCACAAGGAAAGGGGTGAGATATGCTCCTTCCCAACTGCCTTAAGCCCTATGAAAAGCTATTCTCTACCAACATTAGAGCACTTATGTGTACATTTCAGTAGCAGTTCCAGTACCTGGGAGCAAATGGCAGAACATTATTTCACTCCTCAGAACAGAATGTAGCAATTTAAACAGCAGGAGTTCAAGTGTTTTATCAACAGCAGACTACCATCTATGCTAAAAAAGAAGAAAGAAAAGGAAAAAAGTAAATCTTCAAAAACAAAACCCGTTAAAGAATGTAGGATGAATGCCTATTCAACTGTACATTTGGAGTAGAAAATGTATCACAGCATGCAACAAGATGGCAGTCATTCAGAATGGCAGTGAAATTGTCTTTTTGCCTTTCTGAGATTCCAAATATGTCCTAGACTTTATTCTTCCTCCTGCATAGGATATCAGAATACATTGTTTAGAAAATAACTGTTTCACTTGGGCTGCCTACTCTGAACCTTGTGATTGTACCATTGGTCATCAACCAGGAGAATTACAATGACTCATTTCTCAATGTCACCAAGCCACAAACCAACATAAATTGTCATAAGAGCACCAGACTGACCGTTTTCTCAGTATAAGCTCTACTGTCACTGCCTAATTTAGATGCTGTTCTTGACTGAGTTTCTGCATTCCAGGAAAACTCAGAGTTCACATAGCCATTCCTAATTTTTACAAAAGATAGAATAGAATAATAAAATGTACAGATCTAGGAACTCTGTTTAAGGCTCAGACTAGTGCCCAGTACCATCTCAGGTATTGCAACAGTTGTAAATACCTCTAGAGGTTCCAGTTGACTTCATAACACTGTGTTAAAATCTACTATAACCACTCATTCTAACACTTTAATATCATCCTATATATTGATTTATTATTTTATAAATGTTTGTGCCTTCAACAAATGCACCAGAATTCAAGATAATTTTGGTTCTAGACAAGTAGACAAGATCTAGCTCCTTACTTTTAGGAACTCGTCTATTTGAAATCCAAGATATTGGTACTAAACATACTAAGAAGGTACAGGACATGTTAAACAATGCAAGAACTGTCAGTAGACTGGACAAAGTCAAGATCCAGATGAAGGGTTAAGTAAATAAATGCCACAAGTTTATCATTAGAAAAAGAGGTAGGATGAGGTGGAATGAGAAATGGATCTTGAAAAATAGTTAATATTTAGATGGATAGGGGTGAAAAAATAACGCATTCTCAATGTGGGCCAAGTGAAAACAAACCTAGGTTGTGTGGGACCATGTAGGTGACAAAGCTGATTTAAGCTAGTGGTATATAAAAAGATGTTCTTGAAAATTAGGGCTTGAAAAGTCAATTGGATTTAGATTATAAAGCAATTTGAATTTCAGTTTAAGGTATACATTTAATGTTATTAACTTGTATCCTACCTTGGTCTAAAATGATTTGAGGCCAGGCGCGATGGTTCATGCCTCTAATCCCAGCACTTTGGAGGCCATGGTGGGCAAATCACTTGAGGTCAGGAGTTTGAGACCAGCCTGGCCAACATTGTGAAACCCCATCTCTACTAAAAATACAAAAATTAGACAAGTGTGGTGGCACACGCTTGTAATCCTAGCTACTCGGGAAGATGAGGCAGGAGAATTGCTTGAACTCGGGAGATGGAGGTTGCAGTGAGCCAAGATTGTGCCACTGCACTCCAGTCTGGGCTACAGAGCAAGACTCCATCTCAAAAAATAAAATAAAACAATAAAATGATTTGGAGTAGCTTACAAAGATGAAGCTAACCAAGAAAAATAACCTAGTTTACCTTTCAGGAAAAAATGATTCAAAATAGAAATTAAGATTTAACATACCTGAGATGTATCTAGGATAGAAGTTAACATATAAGAATGATACTATAAACTTGTTATAATTTATTTAAAGTGATAGAAAAAATTAAGTTTTAAGATTTATGGCAGCCCATACCAAAAGAGAAAAAGAAGTGACAAATTAAGAATAATAAGGCACAAACAAATCAAATACTCAGGAAATTCAAAACTGATATTAAGACCAAAGACCTCAAAAAATATGATAAATAACGTCCTCAACAACACAGGAATAAAGTTGACAGAACAGTTTTTTAGAACATCCCTAACATAGGCCAATGGTATCATATCAATACACAAAAAAGTAGTCTTGGGGGAATGATACTGTGCTGATATGTCTTGTGTTATCTGGTTTACCCAAGAATACAGGTTAAAAGTTTTGAACTTTGCCCTATAGACTAGTAGGAGCCATAACAGATTTTTTTAACGTAACGCTAACATATTTAAACGCAGACACTTGATATAACACTTTCTGCAGACTTCCTCCTTTTACATTGTTAAATATTTTACTTCAATTTATCCAATTTTTATCATTTCAATGTATGATCAATATAAAAATATTATTGAATATTTTTACTTTTTTGGTACCAAATCTTTGAAATCTGCTGTGAATTTTATACTTACAGCACATCTCAACTTGAACTGGCCACATTTTAAGCTGTGTTTTGTTAGGGATAGGGAAATGGAAATGAAAAAAGACAAGTATATAGAGGCACTGTCTAATACTCTAGCCAGACTTCCTCTTTGTAGCAAATCTACAAGACCTTTGGAATGGTTTCATCTGTCGCTATGTGGATATTACCAACACAATTTTTCTTTTAACCTTAACTTCATAAAAGATACAGCTTGCTCTCAAGAAAAGTGTTTTTTTCTCCCTGAGTTGCCAACCAGATCTTAAAGCAACATGAGTTTGAAGGTAAACACAGTGTTGCAGAAACCATCCATCAGAACTTGGAAAGATTTAACCTGGAAAGATAGACATCTGGTTGTCAAGGGGACTATTTGCTTCTAAGTTTTTGATGGAGTTTGGCCTTTACTTCATATCTTATGCATAATTGGAAGATCTGCCCAGTGGAAGTGGTAGTCCTTTCTGAAGAAGGTGCTATGGCAGGGAGAGAAATAGGTCATGAATTAATAATCTTGTTTGGCAGAACTTTCATGACACTTGCCAACACTACACACAAAGAAAGCATTTCTGTCCTTTGCTTTCACAACTGGTGAATTAACTCATATATTTTACAAAAGAAGTGCTCCATACTGTGATCATTTCCATCTCCCAACATCTGCTTCATGCTTATCTTTGTCAGCTTAAGAAATGCCACTTGTCAGTGATAAGTGAATGAAGGTATATAAAAATGTAAAAATGCTACTTTACATTAGGAAGAAGGAAACAGCCTTAGCAGAAATTGACAAAAGTCATCAAATATAAATTCTAACTTTTACCTTGAAATTGACAACTTAAAATTTCTCCCACAGGGTTTGTTAGACAGCTTTAAAATGAATAGGAAATCAAATTTTCTTGAATTGTAATATATATTTTGTTAATTTTGTGTGAGTTTTTTTGAATAGTGTAAAACATTAGCTATTTTACAATGGTATATTTTATAGTTTATTTCTTTATATTATTTATTTTATATTTAAAGGCCTTTATTTATATTTGTATATAAAAATTGTGAAAACATATGACTTCTTTCAATATGATGAGTAATATTCCTTGATAAATGTTAAATGTTGTTGCTTTTCTCAAAAAAACAGAAAAATTAGGCCAGGCATGGTGGCTTACGCCTGTAATCCCAGCACTTCAGGAAACTGAGGCAGGTAGATTGCTTGAGCCCAGAAAGTTGAGACCAGCCTGAACAACACAGCAAAATCTCATCTCTACCAAGAAAACTACAAAAATTCGCCAGGTGTGGTAATGTGTGCCTATAGTCTCAGCTACTTGGGAGGCTGAGGTGGGAAGATCACTTGAGCCCAGGAGGTAAAGGTTGCAGTGAGCCAAGATTGTGCCACTGCACTCCAGCCTGGATGACAGAGTGAGACCCTGTCTCAAAAAATTTGATATATATATATAAAATATATATCAATATATAATTCAATAAAAAGGTCTAGTATAATGAATAACTTATGACATGTTATTTAGGGAAAAGTTATGTATAGTCCAAAGTGAAATATGGGAGTATATTTCAAATAGTTAAATCATTTCATAAATAACAGTGATACTTTTTACATTATAGTGTTACTATAATAGATTGTCTTTAAAACAACTTTCCTAAAAATACTAAATAAAACTGTGATTATAAAAATGGGTTATAGTGTTACTATCACAGAATTTATTAAATTAATAGATGTTCCATTATTTTTAGTTACAATGTTCCTGGACACACTTAGGTTCATTTCCACACTTGCTATGCACCTTTGTACTTTTAATATAATGTATTAAAACCTTTAATAGAAACTATAATCATATATGAATATATTTGACTCAGATTTTTCTCTTGTTTAATTTTCTTTTTTACAGAATCACAGAAGTTTCAGTGTTTATTGTCTCCCACAGTCCTACTAAATTCTTTTTCAATTGTGTGTGTATGTGTGTGTGTGTGTGTGTGCGCGCATGTGTGTTTATATAGAAGTCAAGTTAAGGTATGGCAAATAGGTAATTTTTTAAATGGAAAAATATTACTTTTATCAGAACCATCATAACTAGTACAGAAAAATGCCTACCTGGTATTAACACACTCTTTCCTAAATACTTGGGGGAAAAAAAAAAAAACCAGAGAAAGAGAGTAATGAAATCAAAGAGCTTTGGACTAATGAAAAGTCCAATGCGACTAAGAAAAGTAAATGGTAATGTACTAGTGCCCAACAGAAAACAGGTTAGTAAATCTATTATATTATGTTTATAATCAATATATATTCATTTTTAAAAACTAGACATATATTTTTTATGTGAAAAATACTCTATGAGGAATTGGGATCCTAGAAGGTATGTAACTCTGTAGGAGAATACATAACTCTGGAGAAATGTAGGTTTATTTTAAAGTCAATATAATTCCATACAGTTGGATACTGTACAAAATTAAAATTCAATTACATAAAAATTGCTTATATTATAAAAAGAACCTGTAAACACAAATGCTATTTAATTTTGTTTATAAACGCACACATACATTATAAAGGTAAAGAAAAAAACTAAACAAACTTGTCACCAAATAGCTGGAATAAAAGGAGGTTTGGTTTTCATCAAACTTCCACCCTTCTATATTCTCTACTTTTTTTCTATAGTCAATGAGCATTAACTACTAATGAAAAATTTACTATAGAGTATTAACATAAAATACAAAAATTGAGAATTATTTAAAATAACTAACATCCAGGTGGATAATGTATCCCTTCGACACTTATTATCTCTACACTTGGTACATTTAAACAAATTCATATCAATAATTATGGTAAAAATAAATGAACAAGTCTTATTATTCTGTATAAGATGTCTGTGCATGCTTTGCCCGATCACTCACACTGACGGCAACTGTAAAAAATAGCAGAACGCATGGAGTATCTATTTGAGAGTGCCCGAAAAGTATATATTAACAGACACAGTATGTAAGAAGATGAGCATTTGAATAACCACGTGACACACATTAAGCTTAGCATTTTTTTCTTAAGATTTTCTTCGTTCGGCCCTGCATGCTACACAGTTTTAAAAGTGGGTGGTAGAGAGGGGGTAATAAAAGCCTTAGTTACTTGAGGATGAAAAACAAGAGGTCTAAGAAAATAATGGAACCAAGGAGATTACAGAGTGAAGGGCTCAAACAAGAAACCCTATAAAGTTATTTATAAACTTATTACCAAGTTTTGCATGTGTACACCAGACCTTAATCAGCGTATCAAAGATCTTTTAAAATTAGACGAATTGGAACCACAGCCTACTTATAGATAAGTTGGAACTTGCAGTATAAACCTAACGAGGTCGGCCGGGCTCAGTGGCTCACGCCTGTAATCCCAGCACTTTGGGAGGCCAAGGCGGGCGGAACACAAGGTCAGGAGATGGACACCATCCTGGCTAACATGGTGAAACCCCCTCTCTACTAAAAATACAAAAAAAAATTAGCCGGGCGTGATGTCAGGCACCTGTAACCCCAGCTACTCAGGAGACTGAGGCAGGAGAATGGCAAGAACCTGGGAGAAGAAGCTTGCAGTGAGCCGAGATTGGGCCACTGCACCCCAGCCTGGGCGACAGAGTGAGACTCCATCTCAAAACAAACAAACAAACAAAAAAAACAAAACCTAACCAGGTCTATTGACTGTTAAAACAAAAATCTCTAGGAAAAGTTCAGCTTTTGGGAGAAAAGAAAACAGACTCCAACAACAACAAAATCACACAGATGTTGAAAACATCTGCAAAGACTTTAAAGCACCTATTATACAAATGCTGTAATAATCAAGAAAACACTTGAAATAAACAGAAAAATAGAAATTCTCGGCTGGGTGTGGTGGCTCATGCCTATAATCCCAGCACTTTGGGAGGCCGAGGCAGGCAGATCTCCTGTGGTAAGGAGTTCGAGACCAGCCTTGCCAACATGGTAAAACACCGTCTCTACTAAAAATACAAAAATTGGCTAAGCGTGGTAGTGCATACCTGTAGTCCCAGCTACTCCGGAGGCTGAGGCAGGAGAATCACTTGAACCTGGGAGGTGGAGGTTGCAGTGAGCTGAGATGATGCCACTGTACTCCAGCCCAGGCAACAGAGCAAGACTCCATCTCAAAAAAGAAAAAAGAAAAAAACAAAGCAAAAAACAAAAAAACACCTCAGCAAAGAAATACAAGACATAAGAAACAAAATATACAATAACAAAATAAACGTACTAGAGGTGCTCAGTAGCTAAGGGAAAGAAAGGGAGGGAAAGGGAAATGAAAGGAAGAAAGACATTTTAAAATAGACAAATGGGATATTTAAAAATGTTCAAATAAGCCATAGAAAGGAAGAAAATGGAACCAATACACACCCAAAAACCATGCAGCTAACAATATACATAATAGTGAAAGATGTAATATTTGCCAACAAAGATGAGGAACAAGGAAAAGATGTCCTTTATCACCACTGCTACTCAACATTTTAATAGAAGTTCTAACCAGTACAATAAGACAAGAAAAAGAAGTCAAAGGCACAAAGATTAGAAAGAAAGAAATGAATGACATTATTGTCTATGTAGAAATCTCATGGAATCTACAGAAAAGAAAACAATCTCCCAGAACTAGCCTACGAATTTAGCAAGGTCTCAGGATATAAGGTCAGCATTACAAAAATCAACCTTATTTCTATATACTTGCAATGTGCAATTTAAAACAAACTTAAAAATAATGCCACTTACAATCTTAAAAATGATTAAACAGGCTTAATAGAAAATAGCTTTAAAAATTAGAAAAAAATGAAAAATTTTCTATCAAGTTTCAAATTAATAAAATTTGAATAGCTCAATTATAGAAAAAATTTAAAAGTAATTAAAGACCAAAATCAAATGAGAGCCAATGGGAACAGGGCTAAATTGGAACACATCAAAATCTATTTTAAAACATTAAATTTAAGTTTATTTGAACACTTAGAAAAATGATGGGAATATCTCTAATTTTAAAAGTCAGCAAAATCTTAATTTTTAAACTTTATCAGTGTAGAACTAATGCACAACTTTAGACTAATCACAGTTAAAAATATGGATGCATCAATTCTTAATCTGATAATAGCAGTATATCAAAAGAATGGTACATTAATACCATGAAGGATTAATTCAGAAATGTGAATTATAGTGGTCCCCAAAAAGATATTAGGCCTATGTCCTAATCCCCAAAACCTGTATATGACCTTAATTGGGAAAAGAATCTTTACAAACTTGATTAAATTAATGATTTCGAGATGAAATCATCCTGAATTATTCAGGAGGGCCCTAAGTCCAATGATATGTGTCCTTATAAGGAACACAAACAGGAGAAGAGAAGACAGGCACAGAGGAGAAGGCCATGTAAAGACAAAGGCAGGGACTGGAGTGATACAACCATAGGAACTCCAACAGACACCAGAAGTTAAAAGACCAAGTAATGATTCTCACCTAGTGTCTCCAGAGAGAACAGTCTTGCTGACATATTGATTTTAGACTTCTGGCCTCCAGAGCCATAAGAGGATAAATTTCTGTTGACTGACTGACTGAGACACTGTCTCACTCTGTCGCGCAGGCTGGAGTGCAGTGGTGCAATCACAACTCACTGAAGCCTATACCTCCCAGGGCTCAGGTGATCTTCCCACCTTAGCCTCCTAAAGAGCTGAGACTACAGGCATGTGCCACCATGCCCCACTTTTATACTTTTTTGTACAGATGGGGTTTTGACATGTTGCCCAGGCTGGTCTTAAACTCTTGGGCTCAAGGGATCTGCCTGCCTCGGCCTTCCAAGGTACTAGGATTACAGGTGTGAGCCACTGCATCCAGCCTTTTATTGTTTTAAACCACCCAGTTTTTGATAATTTCTTGTTGCAGCCTCAGGAGACTAATGCACAAGGATATTTCAATACTACAAGATATACAATTATTTTTCTAAAAGTAACAAAGCAAAGTACCCTATCAAAATGCTAAAAACATTTTTGTTATTAAAAAAAAGTACATAGATAGCAATATTTGTTATTATGGTGATGATTTGAGAAGAAAAGAATTAACATCAGCCCTGAAACCAATTGCCTCCCTAACTGGTAGTCCTGGCAATAAGGAATGGCCTCAATCAAATATCTTGTTAAACATACCAAAGACCAAATCTCATGGTAAACTTACTGGTGGTACTCACTCATGAGAATAGAGCAACCTTATGTATTAAATATTGTCAGAAGAATAAACTTGCTCTGCTTATATTACTTATTATAAGCAAACTTGAAATGTATGGTTTTATGGCAAGCATGACTCTAGAAAAATGAAAGATAACCAATTTATCTGTGAAATAATGAGGTACAAAGAGGAGATGTTCCTTAACTGAAATGGCTCCCTTTTTTTCTAAGCAGCATATGTTGCTTAGGAAGAATCTTATTCATTAGTCCAAAACTAAAACATTTCCTAATTCAAAGAGAAAGGCACTTTGGGGAGCTGTGTTTGGCTCCTCAATTTCTCCAAGTAAAGAATGTTTCACTTTTGCCTGATATTTGACAGATACATATTTGAGTCATTGGCAAATTTGCCACTGGTAAGGTTTATGATTCATAAGAGTCTGCTCAACACAACCTTTTGTGTTGTCAGATAATTGAACATTTACCTGGAAAACCCAATGAGTTTATTAATAGAAGAAAACAAAGCATGAGATAAATTTTGGAAAAGAGAAAAAAACAAAAAGCCTAAAGTGAAAATTTATTTGAATTAATATAATAATCTGTAATTAGAAAATATAAGTGTATCAAGGAAGATTAACTATTTTTCACTGTGTAAAAATAATTTTAAAAAGTATTTAGAAAAAAATGTCAACTTTCAACAATTATATCAAATTCAACAATGGATACACAGAAAATCAACAAAGAAACATCAGACTTAGACCACACCATAGACCAAATGAACCTAACAGACATTTACAGAGCATTTCATTCACTTGCTGCAGTACACATAGTTTTCTCAACTGCACAAGGAGAATTCTCCAGGATTAATTATATGTTAGGCTACAAAGCTAGTCTTAAATTTATGATACAGGGATCATATCAAATATTTTTCTACCTACAATTGCATAAAGCTAGAAATCAACAAGAAAAACTTTAGAAACTTTACAAATACATAGAAATTAAACAACATGCTCCTGAATAACCAAGGGTCAATGAAGACATTAAAAGGAAAATTTTTAAATTCCTTGAGACAAACAAGAATGGAAACACATCATATCAAAACCTACAGAATACAACAAAAGCAGTCCTAAGAGAAAAGTGTATAGCAATACACTTCTATGTAAAAAATAATAATAATAATAAGATTTATAGTAAACAATCTAATGATATACCTCAAGGAACCAGGAAAACAGTAAGGAAGGAAATAATAAAGCTTGGAGAGGAAATAAGCAAAATAGAGACTGAAAATGCAATTCAAAACATATAATGAAATGAAAAGTTGGTTTTGGGGAAAGATAAAATCAACAAACTGTCAGCTAGACTTAAAAAAGAGACTCAAATGAAATCAGAGATGGAAAAGGAAATGTTACAACTGATACCACAGTAATACAAGAAATCATAGGAAACTCTTAGGGACAACTACATGCCAACATATCTGATATCATAAAAGAAGGGGATAATTCCTGGATACATACAACCTTTAAAGGCTTAACTATGAAGAAATAAAATAATTGAATAGACTAGTAACTAGAGAGAAAATTAAATCAATACTATAAAGCCTTCTATCAAAGAAAAGCCCAGAACTTGGTGACTTCAGTGCTGAATTCTCACAAACATTTAAAGAAACAAATACCAATTATCCTCAAATTATTCTGGAAAATTGAAAAGGAGAGAATTGTTCCAAACTCATTTTATGAAGCATATCCTGATTCCAAAACCAGACAAGAACATAACAATACAAAAAGAGAAAAGTACAGGCCAATATCCCTAATGAAAATGGGTACAAAAATTCTCAACAAATTACTAGCAAACCAAATTCAACAATCCATTCAAAAGATCATCCACTATGATCAAGCGGGATTCATCCCAGGGATGCAATATCACGCTAGACAGAAAGCAAGACTGTTTTTTTCTTCATTTAACTATGGTTTTAAAAAGTACATATGGACACTAAGTACTTGTCCTAGAAATAGAGTGAGAATCATGAGTCCAAGGAGCTTCCCTTTCTTAAGGATAGTCAGGGAGTCTCCTTTCCCCCTAACGGAAGCATTCATTGCTTTCTATCTCCCCATCCCATGGCCTTAGGGAACATAAAATTCTCAATTATCATATTCTACTTGCACAGAACTAGTGGTATTCCTTAAAAATTAGTATTCAGATTCTAAGTCAGAATAAATATATAGGATCTCAGCTATAACAAATTTTTGCAAAAAACTTTAAAATTCAGGAAGCCAATATTATGATGTCCATTACAATCTTATGGTTGAAATAAATAGCATAGAAAAGACTGTATTATGAATGATCAAAACCTATTACAGGATAATCATGGGCAATAAGTCTTAGATAATCTTGAAGGTATGAGACTGGTATTTTTTTTTGCTCAACCAAAGAAAAGTCACTCTTCTTAGCTAAATATATGTATTATTCAGAGAATCAGAGTCACTAGGAATGATTTAGAATAAGGTATTATGGAGATTTGAACTTATACAATTGTAGGAACTGGTAAAACATTCTTGGTTCAGTTATTTCTTCTGTTTCTATTGATGATTGTGGATTCAGAGTGCAGGAGATGGATAAGGAAAGACAGACATGAAGTTGGAGAGATTAGGAACAACTGAAATCTGCAAAGTATAACCTAGAGCCTGTATCTTTTTTTTTTTTTTTTTTTTTTGAGACTAAGTCTCGCTCTGTCAACCAAGCTGGAGTGCAGTGGTATGATCTCGGCTCACTGCAACCTCTGCTTCCCAGGTTCAAGTGATTCTCCTGCCTCAGCCTCCTGAGTAGCTGGGACTACAGGTGGATGCCACCATGCCTGGCTAATTTTTGTAGTTTTAGTAGACATGGGGTTTTGCCATATTGGCCAGGCTGGTTTTGAACTCCTGACCACGTGATCTGCTCGCCTCGACCTCCCAAAGTGCTGGGGTTACAGGCATGAGCCACTGTGCCCGACCGAACCTGTATCTATTCTGTTTGTCTCTCCTCATCAGTACCATGGATGACATAAAAGAGAAGTTTGCACTTGTCATAGAGTTAAATAGCACCTGACCCAGGATTTAAGAAAACCAGGGAAAAAATCTCACGGAAGCAACATAACCCTTAGGTCCAGCTGCCACCCAAATACTCAAAAACATGCATGAACTGCAAAAGTTTGGCCTACATAAACCCTCAGTGAACAAACATGACTACTCTTTCACTCTACCTTCCAAATCTTACACAAATTGTTCTTGTAGTCAACCCTAATCGGAAACACACAGGGAAAGAAATTCTTGGGAATATTGTTCAGTTGAGCCACTTTAACAAACTTTACAGGGCCATCACAGCCCTTGTCACCATGTATCCATACACGACACTTTAAATCATACTCAAATTTCAAATAAAGATGAGCAAAGTCTTACTTCTGCCCATCATACAGCTACTATACCGTATATGAAACACACACACACACACACACACACACACACACTAACCGCCACCCCCACAACCTGCCCCCAAGAAGAAAAATATAACCTCCGCCCTGCAACCTGACCCCTTCCTGACCCTCAAGAGGAAAAATATACCTTATCCATCTTTGGGTAATGTTTATTCATTTTTCTAGCTCAGTCACAGTCTGCCTTTGAAGTCATATAAATTCAATACTGAGATAAAAAGTTAACATTATTGTTATGTTAGTTGACAGGAAAATGGGAGGTGAGGAAGCAAAGATTTTTATCAATATTTATATGTTTATTAAAAATATGGAAAAATATAATAGTCATAACTATTATAGATCTTGTTTCTATAACCAGCTCCATCATGGTAGTATTAATAATCTTCTTCCACTACTCATTCCATACATCCTTTCTCCTAAGCAAGCACCTCAACAGGTTAAGGTTCCTTGCCTGTGGGGGGTAACCCCAACCTTTATTCCTGAAAGGACTGTTTCATTAGTGGTACAATGTATATTGGGTTGTTGTACTTTTCCATGTACTTTGATAAAATTGCATGTGAAATATGGAGAAAAGGAGCTCCTGCCTTTCAGTTTCAAACATATTTCTCCTCAACCCCTGTATTGATTTTTTAATTGCTAAATTATGTCAAAATGTAGCAGCTTAAAATAACAAGCTCTTATTATCTTACATGGTTTCTGATTGTCAGAATCTGAGAGATGCTCAGTTGGGCAGATCCTCTGTTTCAGGGTCTCTTGTGAAGTTTCAGTGAAAATGGCTGAGGCTGCAATCATCTGAATGCTTCCCTGTGTGAGCCAGCAGAGAATAAAGGAGGGTGTACAATAAGGAAGTCACCGCCCTTTTGAAGCCTAATTGTGGAAATAACATCCGATACTTGCTGAAGTATATCCATCAGAATGGAAAAAAGAATTCCACTCCACACTCAAAGAGCCAAATTACACAAGGGTATGAATACCAGGAAGTGGGAGTTGTTGGGTGTAATTTTACAAGCTCACCACAACATTGTACAGATTTAGGCTAAACATAGAATGTGACAGAAAATATATGTTCTACTACCAAAGGCACCTCTTTGCATTATAACTGATACTATCACAATTGGAATTATGTTTCATCTCATTAGTATTTTACATATTTAATGCCAATTTCTTTACATGATGTTCCCAAATCTATGTCTCCATTTAAAGATAAGGAGTATTAAAACAGTCATTAATGGGAAAAACAGATTTTATTCTGTTAATTCCACCTGTAGTTTTATATGCAATTTAAAAGTAAGGGTATTCTATATTTTTATATCTTATTTAATAATACAAAATCATCTTACCTCTATCCTTTAAAAAGAATGTTAAGTCTGGGAAGGATTTTAGACAACAGTCCAATTTTTGATTTGAGAAGTGAGGAAACTTAGGTCTAGAACTTTTACATGAGTTATTCAAAATTTCATGACCATTTGATTCTAAGTCTGGGAAGTGACATGCTGGAGCTGACTTTCACAGACTTGCAAGGGTTAAGTGTCCTCATCTCTTCTGAACTCTGCTTTCAGTGACATCAGGTCACCATCTTGAAATCAGCGACAGTGGGATATTTATACCATGGAAATCCAGCAACATTAAAAATAAGCATTTTTTTCCAGGGAGCCAGTTGTGTGATATTCACCAGCACAACACAGGATTACAATTAGAATCCCGGCTTTCTGATCTCTCGCACTTCTCTGTCCACTTCACTGGTTACATACCTTTATCATTAAGAAGAAAGCTGGTAAACTAATTATCTTACATAAGGTTTTATCTTCCTCCACCTAACCTGGACTTTATACATGTTTCTTCAGAAGTTATATTTAGCCAAATGTGCTGTTAATGAAATGTAGGTTTATATATCCATAGTAATTACTATGTCCTGGTAATCTCTAAAATAGATGGATGCCCATTTTCTCTATTTCAGAACGTTTGCCACAAGAAAGCAATTACCCTTATTTAATGCCTTGCTGTTGTGCCTATATTTGTAACACTGCTACACAGTGTTGGCCATAATCATGGCTTTTCATGTGATCTATATAACAATTAAATTTAAAAGCCTTATTTTTTCACGTTATGCATATTACAGCAAGCTCTCATTTAACAAACTTTATCTCTTATGAGATCAACAAATACAAATGATATAAAACATAAATAAACCCAAAAAATAATTTAAAATACTTTATAGAAGTATTCATATTATTTGCTTTATCTTGCCCTAATTTTTATATTCTTATATTTTTACCTTTATTATCTTTAATTACCACATAATATCATATGGTATGCTCTAATTAGTAAAAGTAATAAAACAAATCTGTCAAATGCAACCAGTAAAAGTTGTGAGCTATGAAGTTTCAACTCTTTGATATTTGTTTAAGCAAGAGTTTTAAAAAATTGTTTATATATAACATATAATTTTGGTGGATAAGTAATAACATAATTATCCTTTAAACTTACCTTACTGTAATTAATTATCACATGCTAGTTATCATCAGGATGCCTTCTTACAGCCACAGTAATTTCTTTATTAAATTCAGAAGTAATCTGCTGGCTGTGTCTTCAAAATTTATCCAGAATCTGACTCTCTATCTCTCACTACCTCCATAGCAACAAATCTGGCCTAGTCATCATTTCTTACGTAGATCATGGCAACAGTCTTCTAACCAGTTTTCCTGTTTCTATTCTTGTTTTCCTACAATCAGTTCTCCACATAAGAGCCAGAATAATCATTTAAAAGATGTACGTCTGCTGAATCACCCAATGACTTCCCATCGCCTACAGACCAAAATCCCAACTCCTTGTAATGGCTTGCAAAACCTACATAATCTGACCTGTGTCTTCTCCAACCTCCTTTCTCTCTTCTTTCCCTCTCTCTTCATCTGTTCCTGCCACACTGTCCTCCATGTTGTTTTTCCAAATACTGCAGTCAGGTTTGTACCTCAGGGACTTTACATTAACTATTTCTCTCTGCTTGGAGTGCTGTTCTTCCAAGCATTTCCATGGCCCACTTTACTTAAATGTTGTATGCTTAGTGACGTCATTGCTGACCACCTTGTCTAAAAATGCCACTAATCTCTGGCTTTTTGCTCTCATTTATCTGGAATATTTATAATTTACTAACAATATAATTTAACTATTTATTATGTTAGTGTTTATCATTTGTCACCCCCAACCACAGTTGAACATATATATATATATACAGTCTTAAATTAATATTTTTGAAGAAAAGAGGAAAGAAAACAAAGAAAGGAACAAAAAACTGTGAACCCAAAAGAGAATAGTAAAATGCAAGAAAAAAGGCATGAACATGAAAAATGGATAAACATGTTGGTAAATTTATTTAACTACAGACTATACAAAAATAATTATAATTAGTAGGAACAGATGTGCCTAACAAACCTAATAATAAAAAACATAGAAAGAGATTAGTGTTTTTATAATTATATCCCTTTGCATTACTATGCAATACAATGGACATACTAATCAGCTTTAGATATTTTTAAGACAAGAATAAGATTTAAAATATAAAGGAATTACTAAAGAAAATAACACACTAAAATACTAAACATATACTTCTAAGTAATCTGCTATGCAAAGAAAAATTAGAATAAAAGTTATGATTTATAACTGCATGACAATGACAACAATGAAGGTTAAAATATCTCTAAAACAAAACAGGAAGTCACACCATAATATACCTATAAATAAGACTAAAAATTAAACGTCAAGCATTCAAATCAATAAGTTGGAAACAGAACAAAAGAAAAAAACTCAAATAAGAAGATTATAATGGTAAGAGCAGAAGCTTTTTTTTTTTTTTTTAAGGAAGAATAGAGAAAATCAATCCAGTTTTTTGGAAAATGGCTGACTAGATGCCGCTAGGAGAGACCATGACATTGGAAAGACTAGCACACTCTCAGCAGATCTTCACAGGGAAGGCACTCAGAGCAGATGGAGAGAAGACGCAGATGCTGGGCTGAAGAGGGAGAAAGCTGAGAACCCTGCATTAGGCTACTCTGCACTGGGACTCATTCTTGCCCCGGAACGACTCCTGGGGATGGTTAAGTTGAGCAGATAAGGAGTGACCTGCTCTTACCATGGACCGCTGGAATCCTGACAACAGGAGACCCCATGACTCCCATGGACAACTGATCTGTCAGGGAGAGGCTTAGAGAGATGGTAGATGCAGAACTCCAGCCAATGTGGAGCCCAGAGGGTTTGGTGCAATAGTGTCTGTGGAGGAGCAGGATCAGTGTTGCCCATTCACCTAAGCTCGCCTTGCTCCCCTAGAAGATTTTAACCTTAGACAAATTGTTGGACCTGAACAGTGCTGGGCAATCTTGCCTATAAGATAGGGCTGGTTGGACCTGAGTGCCTTCCTGTTTGCTGGCTGCTTCTAGGGACCCAGTCTGGCCATGCCTGCTTGCAGGAGTCTCACTGAGGCTCCTCCTAGGGGCCGCATCATAGCTCCTGCACTAGCAGACCATGCCTGACCATCAGAGAGAGCTCCAGCAGAGCAGTCCTGGTCAATATACACATCTTGTCCATGCCCTCCCCAAACCACAGTGGCCCCCATGCCTCTTTCCCAGCCTGCACTTGTCCACAGTTATCCCACACCATGCTTTGCCAGTGTGTGTGTATTTATGGGTGGACCTTGCCTCCCTCTCTGCTGGTGCACATGCAGAGTGGATCCAAATGCTAAGGGAATTCGTTAAAACCAGATCTGCCTTACAGAGGGTCCTGAAGGGAGTGCTAAATATGGAAAGAACACTACTGGCCACTACAAAAACACACTTTACTACATAGACCAGTGACACTATAGAACAACCACACAATCTGCATAATAACCAGCCAATAGGCCGGGCGCGGTGGCTCAAGCCTGTAGTCCCAGCACTTTGGGAGGCCTGGACGGGTGGATCACGAGGTCAGGAGATCGAGATCATCCTGGCTAACACGGTGAAACCCCGTCTCTACTAAAAAATACAAAAAACTAGCGGGGCGAGGTGGCGGGCGCCTGTAGTCCCAGCTACTCTGGAGGCTGAGGCAGGAGAATGACGTAAACCCGGGAGGCGGAGCTTTGCAGTGAGCTGAGATCCGGCCACTGCACTCCAGCCTGGGCGACACAGCGAGACTCCGTCTCAAAAAAAACAAAAAAAACAAAAAAACAAAAAAAAAACAGCCAATAACATGATGACAGGTTCAAATCCTCACATATCAACACTAACTTTGAATGTAAATGAGACAAATGCTCTAATTAAAAGGCACAGAGTGACAAGTTTGATTTAAAAAGGCAAAAGTCAATGGCATGCTCTTTAAGAGACCCCATCTCACATGCAGTGACACACACAGGCTTAAAGTAAAGGGATGGAGAAAAATCTACCAAGTAAAAGGAAAACAAACAAACAAAAAGCAGGGGTTGCTATTCTAATTTCAGACAAAATAGACTTTAAATCAATAAAAATCAAAAAAGACCAAAAAAAAAAAAAAAAAACCACAAAAGCATTACATAATGGTAAAGGGTTCAATTCAACAAGACCTAATTACCTTCTTGTTGAGATATATATACACACACAGATACATATATGTATATATACATATACACACGTATATGTACATATTCACTTATATACATATATATGTATACACACATATACACATATAGTGTATGTGTGTGGGTTTGATATATATCCAACCCACGAGTACTCAGATTAATAAAGTTCTTAGAGACCTACAAAGAAAGGTAGAGAATTTAGTACCTTAATATATATGCACACAACACAGGAGTACCCAGATTAATAACAAACGTTCTTAGAGACCTACAAAGAAACTTAAATAGTCACTTAATAATGGGAGACTTCAACTCCCCACTGACAGTATTAGATGGATCATCAAGGCAAAAAACTAACAAAGATATTTGGGACCTGAACTTAACACTTGACCAAACAGACCTAATAGATATCTACAGAAATCTCCACCCCAAAACAACAGAATATATAATCTTCTCATCTGTACTCGTCACATACTCTAAAATCAACCACATGATTGAGCATAAAACAATCTTCAGCATATTTAAACAAAGTGAAATGATACCAACCATACTCTCAGACCGCAGTGCAAAAAAAATAGAAATCTATGTTAAGAAAATTTCTCAAACCATACAATTACATAGAAATTAAATGATCTGCTCCAGAATGACTTCTGGATAAATAATGAAATTAAGGGAGAAATCAAGAAATTCTTTGAAACTAATTAAACAAAATATAACATGCCAGAATCTTTGGGATACAGCCAAAGCATTTAAGAGGGAAGTTCATAGCACTAAATGCCCACATCAAAAAGTTAGAAAGATCTCAAATTAAGAACCTAACATCACAACTAAGGGGAACTAGAGAAACAGTAGCACACCAACCCCAAAGCTAGCAGAATACAAGAAATAGACAAAATCAGAGCTGAAGTGAAGGAAACTGAGACACGGAAAATCATACAAAAGACTGATGAATCCAGGAGCTGGTTGTTTTAAAGAATAAGATAGATAAACTGCTAGCTAGATTAATTAAGGAAAAAAAGCAAGAAGACTCAAATAAACACAATCATAAATGACAAAGAGGATATTACCTATCTACCCAAAGGAAAAGAAGTCATATCAAAAAGACATCTGCAAACATATGTTTATTGCAGCACAATTCACAAATACAAAGATATGGAACCAATCTAAGTTCCCATCAACCAGCCGGTGGATAAAGAAAATGTATATATACACCATGGTATACTACTCAGCCATAATAAAAGAATTAAATAATGGCATTTGCAGCAACTTGGATAGAGCTTGAGGCATTATCCTAAGTGAACTAACTCAGAAATGGAAAACCAAATACTATGTGTTTTCACTTATAATTAGGAGCGAAGCTATGGGTATGCAAAGGCATGCAAAGTGGTATAACGGACATTGGAGACTCAGAAGGAGAGAGAATAGGATAGAGATGAGGGATTAAAAAATAAAATATTAGGTACAATATACCCTACTTGGGTGGTGAGTGCACTGAAATCTTAGACTTCACCACTATATAAATCATCTATGTAACCAAAAAACCACCTGTACCCTCAAAGCTATTGATATTTTACAAAAAAAAAAAAAAAAAAAAAAAGAGAAGATTGACAAAACCAAAAAGCTCTAAAAATAATAAAAGATACAGAAGGCAAAATTGATCAACAAAATTAAAGAGAGATTTTGTTTGTTTTGGAAAGTTGAAGGGGGCATAACTACAAATAGATATGTTAAAACATTGAAGAAAAATGCTATAAAAATTATCAAATAAAATTAAAATGCATATTAAAATAACAAATTATTAAAATTGACTCAAGAAGAAATAGCAGTATAACCAATCAAAAATTCAGTCGACATTACAATTCTCTCAATTAGAGGATGAGACTGTGAAAGACTTTACTGACCTTATATGAACTTTTTCATAGACTAAAGAAAATATTCCCAAAATATATTGTATATGGCTAGGATAACATAACTGCCAACACTGAAGAAAGGTAATCGGAGGAAAAAGTAAACCTACTTATTAATAAGCATAAATGCAAAATCTTAATTAAAATTGTCTTTAGTAGTATAAAAAATACCTCAACAAACAAATTTTATACTTAAAAGTAAAGGTGGTCTAATATATGGTATCCACAAATCTATTAGTATAACTCATCACACTGAGTTATACATTTATATACAATGAGTATAACTCTGATATAAATGAATAACAAATATATATTTATATCAATGGAGAAGGGTCTATAACATTGACTATATATTCATGTTTTTTAAAAATAATTCTTATCAAACTGAGACTAAACCAAACTGCGCAAGACTTTCAGTGTGGAAAGGATGAAGATGGAAAATCTTCCCTCCCCAGAAAACCACTATATGACTTGACAAAATTGCTAAAACAAACATTTCAACTTTTCGATATAAAACAAAGGCAAAGAACAACTTGAGAAGGATTACTTCATGAAAAATTCCCAAATTCAATATAAGAAATGTGGGAATCTCTGGCATTCTTGCATGGGGTGTCTCCTTTCCCTCTCCCTCCAGAAAATGACAAAAGTTAATGAAAATAAATTGAATATATAAATCTATGAGCACAAAACTAAACTCAAAATAAATAATAAACTGGCTAAAAAAGTTATCAGTATTGGAAGTAAATGTAACACTGATTGCTACTCTGTGAACTGGCAACGAAAGGAACATAATTCATCTTTAAACCTGCTTCTCTTGTACAAACTACGTTCCAGGGCACCCAACCGGCCTGAGTTGTTGATGTGTCCCTTGCCACCAAAATTATAATTTTGGAAGTTTTCAACTATAAAATATTATAGGAGTACACCTAAAACCATATCACTGCACTTATTTTCACAAACTGTTAATGTTTTGCCACATCTAATCTTTTTTATTACTATTATTTTTATCATACTTTAAGTTCCAGATTACATGTGCACACGTGCAGGTTTGTTAGATAGGTGTACATGTGCCATGTTGCTTTGCTGCAGCCATCAACTCGTCATTTACATTAGGTATTTCTCCTAATGTTATGCCCTTCCCCAGCCCCCCAACCCCTGACAGGCCCTGGTGTGTGATGTTCCCTGCCCTGTGTCCATGTGTTCTCGTTGTTCAACTCCCACCTATGAGTGAGAACATGCAGTGTTTGGTTTTCTGTCCTTGTGGCAGTTTGCTTAGAATCATGGTTTCTAGCTTCATCCATGTCCCTGCAAAGGACATGAACTCATCCTTTTTTATGGCTGCATAGTATTCCATGGTGTATATGTACCACATTTTCTTAATCCAGTCTATCATTGATGGACATTTGGGTTGGTTCCAAATCTTTGCTATTGTGAATAGTGCCTCAATAAACATACGTGTGCATCTGTTTTTATAGCAGCATGATTTATAGTCCTTTGGGTATATACCCAGTAATGGGATCTCTGGGTCAAATGGTATCTCTAGTTGTAGATCCTTGAGGAATCACACTGTCTTCCACAATGGTTGAACTAATTTACACTCGCACCAACAGTGTAAAAGCGTTCCTATTTTTCCACATCTTCTCCAGCCATCTGTTGTTTCCTGACTTTTTAATGATCGCCATTCTAGCTGACATGAGATGGTACCTCATTGTGGTTTTGATTTGCATTTCTCTAATGACCAGTGATGATGAGCATTTTTTCATATATCTGTTGGCTGCACAAATATCTTCTTTTGAGAACTGTCAGTTCATCTCCTTCACCCACTTTTTGATGGTGTTTTTTTCTTGTAAATTTGTTTAAGTTCTTTGTAGATTCTGGATATTAGCCCTTTGTCAGATAGGGAGATTGAAAAGATTTTTCTCCCATTCTGTAGGTTGCGTTCACTTTGATTATATATATATATATATACACACACACACACACACACATATACACACACATACACACACACATATATGTGTGCTGTGAAGAAGTTCTTTAGTTTAATTAGATCACATTTGTCTATTTTGGCTTTTTTTGCCATTGCTTTTGGTGTTTCAGTCATGAAGTCTTTGCCCATGCCAATGTCCTGAATGGTATTACCTAGGTTTTCTTCTAGGGTTTTTATGGTTTTAGGTTTTACATTTAAGTCTTTAATCCATCTCGAGTTAATTTTTGTATGCAGTGTAAGGAAGGGATCCAGTTTCAGCTTTCTGCATATGGCTAGCCAGTTTTCCCAGCACCATTTATTAACTAGGGAATCCTTTCCCCATTGCTTCTTTTTGTCAGGTTTGTCAAAGATCAGATGGTTGTAGATGTGTGGTGTTATTCCCAAGGCCTCTGTTCTGTTCCATTCGTCTATATCTCTGTTTTGGTACCAGTATCATGCTGTTTTGGTTACTGTAGCCTTGTAGTATAGTTTGAAGTCAGGTAGCATGATGCCTCCAGCTTTGTTCTTTTTGCTTAGGATTGTCTTGGCTATGTGGGCTCTTTTTTGGTTCCATATGAACTTTTAAGTAGTTTTTTCCAATTCTATGAAGAAAGTCAGAGGTAGCTTGATGGGGACAACATTGAATCTATAAATTACCTTGGGCACTATGGCCATTTTCACTATATTGATTCTTCTTATCCATGAGCATGGAATGTTCTTTCATTTGTTTGTGTCTTCTTTTATTTCATTGAGCAGTGGTTTCTAGTTCTCCTTGAAGAGGTCCTTCACATCACTTGTAAGTTGGATTTCTAGGTATTTTATTCTCTTTGTAGTAATTGTGAATGGGAGTTCACTCATGATTTGGCTGTTTGTCTATTATTGGTGTATAGGAAAGCTCATGATTTCTGCACATTGATTTTGTATCCTGAGACTTTGCTGGTTGCTTATCAGTTTAAAGAGATTTGGGCTGAGACAATGGTGTTTTATAAACATACAATCATGTCATCTACAAACAGAGACAATTTGACTTCCTCTTTTCCTAATTGAATACCCTTTATTTCTTTCTCTTGCCTGATTGCCCTGGCCAGAACTTCCCACACTATGTTGAATAGGAGTTGTGAGAGAGGGCATCCTTGTCTTGTGCTGGTTACTCTATCTATAGAAATAAGTGACAGAGATAGAGAGACAGAAATGATGAGCCTAATAAATCTCTTTATGATAACATGAAAATAATAGAAGGAGATTGTTTTTATGATTATATCCTTTTGCGTTAATGATGAGAGAGAGAAACAGTGAGACAGAGAATATTTACTATCTCTTCAGTCCCTGGCCACACTGCTTCATATAAGGGAAAGAAAGTGATATTTTTAAAAATCCAAACCAAATGTAAGAAAATTTTAACACTAATTAAACCTAAGGATTGATACGCATTTGTTATATCATTCTTATACTTTTTAACAAGTTATATAAAAACTGTCAATAGTTTTTAAAGTTTTAAAATACGGTTTGTTTTCTGCCTAGCTTTTTCCCACCTGCCACAAGAACCAGCTCTCTTTACCCAGATTCACCTATTTTAACTTTTTCCCATTTTTAAAAAATACTTTTCTCCTCTTTCTCATTCTCTTTATGTGTATGTGTGTGTGTATATATATATTTCTACACATAGATACATGTATGTATACAGTGTGTGTTGGCATTTATATTTTCTGAACCATTTGTAGATGTGTTATATATAACATTATATACATTATTTAGCATATATATAATATAGAATAAAATGGCCCTTTATTCTTACTGTTTCCAAGAATATATGAGTACTTTCTCATATAACCACAGTGAAGTTATCAAAATCAGTAAATTTAACAGTGATACAGTACTGTTATCTAATTTACCATTTATATTCCAATTTTGTTAATTGACCCAGTAATTTTCTTTCAGAATTTTTTTCTTCTCAGTTACACTATCCAATGTGGGGTTAGATATTACATTTATTTGTCATATATGTTTATCCTTCTTCAATTTCAAAACTTTCTACAGCCTTTCTTTGTCTTTCATGGCACTGATATTTTAAAATCTCCTCTTATTAAAAAATAAAATGTAACACATTTGGATGTTTTCTAATTAGATTTAGGTTTCCTCCTAATTAGATTTAGGTTATGCATTCTCAGCCACAATACTGCACAGGTGATGTGGTATCTGCCTCAATGGAGAAACATCATATCTATCTCTTCCTCATTGAACATATTAATTTTGATCACCTAATCAAGTTGTTTCTGATTTATCTACGTATAATTACACTTTCTCCCCAACCCTTGTAGCTAATAAGGAGTCTATAGTGAGCATTGCTTCCATTTTTATTAGTTTGGAACTTAGAATTCTATTGTAAGCAAGAACTTTCCATTCTCTTCAACTATTCATTTATTGATTTACCTATTTATTATCAGTATGGACTATTATCTATTTATTCTATTTTTCTAATGTATTACTGTGCTTCAGTATGTTAATACTCAAGTTCTCTCTAATTTAGTCAGGGGGAACTCCTTCAAACTGGTTCCTCAGTCTTTGTTATACGCCCTCAACGCTTATTGAGCACTTTCTAACTTTCTGTTATAATAAAATGTTCCAGCCTCATCTCATTTATGCCCTATCCCAGCTATAATATTAGTCACTTCTTTGAGGACCTTGAATTCCTTTTGTGGAGATTCGTATTAACCGTAAGTCTTTAAATTATCTGTTTTAAGGTATCAGAGAGCTACTGATTTAACCAAGTCTTAAAGAGACAAGATCTTAATATATAGAAAAACTATGGTAAGATAAATTCTAATTTATCTTATTATGTGAGAAAGTTATATGAGAAAGTATTCATATATTCTTGGAAACAGTAAGAATAAAGGGCGATTTTATTCTATATTCTAATTTATCTATATTCTAATATTCTATGTCTGCTTTTTAGCTTTGCTTTATTTGCTAATTCTAGATACTAGGAAATAATCTAAGAGTCCAGAAAATGGAAGGGTAAGAAGGAAAATACTTAGAATCAGAGAAACCAAGAGAGCATTTGCAGTTTCACAAATATGGAAAACGAACATGAGAAAGTTGAGAGATCTAGATTTTAGTGAGATTCAAAATTAAGCATTCCCCTAGGACTGTTTTCTCCTAAATATGTGTAAGTATGCAATCATAGCACCTGCAGGACCACACTCTAGGAACATGGAATGAACTAAAAGTAGAGAAACACTTAGCAAGATTGTAACACAGTCTTAAGTCAGCTTAATCCAAGATTGGTTAATATTTTAAACTCCCATTTTATCTAACAAAAGAAATGATAAACCCTTTCTAGAGAAAGAAAACATCACTCAAAGCCTCTACACCTTTCCATACAAAGGTATTGATATTTAATATAAAAATACCAGGCATGCCATGAGCAAGAACCACAGGTTAAAAGCCCAAGAGAAAATATAGACAACATATAACCCAGGAGCAATCTAAATAAAAATTGTAAGATAACTATGACTAAAGAATTCTAGGAAATAAAGGGAACACTGGAGGAAAAACATAGATAGATGGATGTATTCACAAGAACATTAACTTTACCAAAAATGAATAAAATAGAAATGCTATAAATAATAAGTAACTGAAATTTAAAACTTAATGTAAGGGATTAAAATCATAATAGGGGAAATGGATTAATGAGCTATAATATAGAACAGAAAATATCTAATTAAGGAGAAAAAAAGGAAAACGTGGTAAAGAATCTAAGAAACATATGTGAGACCATGTAATGACCTAGTTCCAGTCATGGAAGTTCCAGAGAGTAGAGACACAGTGGGGTATAATACTCAAGGAATAAATAGCTGAGAATTTTCCAAAAGCAATTAAAGAATTCAATCCAGAAATCCAAATGAAACCCCAAGCAGGATAATTTAGGATCATCTGAGAAGATGCAGATGAGGTTGAAAAGAAAAAAGAAACAGGAAAAGAAAAAATTCAAATAGAGAAAAAGGTATCTTAACTTTAAAGGAAATCATCAGGATTTTCAGGTGATATATCCACACAAGCAATGAAAGACAGTTGACAATTGAAATAACAACCAAAAATACAAAGTCAAAATTAGACACTTGTTAAAAGAAATGTACATTTTCCACTTTTAATGGAATGAAGTGAGGTGGAACAGCTTTACTATACTGATTCAAACTAGAAAGCTAGAAAAAAATATTTGCAACAACAATTGACACTTTAGACAACAGGAAATACAGAATAATGGTACCTAAGAGAAGGGAAAACATGAGGTAGATGCTATGATTGCCACGTTTTACCAGCTTGAGAGACTATCCAAGGCTGAGGGAAGGAAGGGCAAGTCCAAAAAGATAGCTACGATTAATAGGAAAGTGTACTGAAGAAAAGGGAAGAGCTTAGAGAAAGAGGTCCAGAAATCTTCAGACAGGCCCTCTTGAATCTTCAGCTGAGTATTCATCGATGCATGCATGTGGGCAAACTCTAAAACCAGGGAGAAAAATAAATCCATACCACATGCACACACACAGAGACACACGTGAACATACAAAAGAGTAGTCAGAACAATTCTTAGGGTACACACAACTCTGAAAATATTTTGTGTTCCCACCAACTAAAGTGAAAAGAATTCTAATGAAATAAGAAATAAGGTAAAGAGGCGAGGAGCAGTGGCCAACATGGCAAAACCTCGTCTCTACTAAAAATACAAAAATTAGCTGGGCATGGTGGCAGGCACCTGTAATCCCAGCTACCAGGAGGCTGAGGCAGGAGAATTGCTTGAACTGGGGAGGTGAAGGTTGCAGTGAGCCAAGATCAGACCACTGCACTCCACACTCCAGCCTTGGGGACAGAGTGAGACTCCTCATAAAAAAGAGTAAGGTAAAGTACTGGGAAGAATATTGACTAAAGTGTGGTGCCAATTAGCCCTAGGATAAAAGCTGTTCTAAACACTCCTTAAGAAAACTTAAAGGCAAGTCATAAAAGAATCAAACTATTTACAAGTGACTTAACTCTAACTGAGAACAAAACTCAAAAATATCTAAAGTAATACAATGAAAGCTAGCATGCAAAAAATAAAATTCACAATATTGGCCATCCAATAAAAATTATAATGCAAGCAATTAAATCAGGAAAATATGACTAAAACCAATCAATACAAACAGACCAGAAGTGATGTAGATGGTAAAATTAGCAGCTAGTAATATTAGAAAGAGTTCTTATAACTAAATTTCATATGCTTAAGAAGTTAAAAGAAAAAAAATAATATGATGGGAAGAAAAATGAAAGAATGAAAAAGACCCAAGTCAAACTTCTGGAGATGGAAAAATACAACATTTAGAAGGAAAATACTCTGGATGGGATTAACAGCCGATTACATACTGCAGAAGAAAAGAAAAAATTAGTGAACTTGGAGGCATAGCAAGAAAACTATTCAAAATAAAACAAAGAGATAAAAGACCAAGAAAAATAAAAAGATCATCGCTGTTCAATTCATTAATAGATTAGCAATTTTATTAAAACTTCTAAATACATGAACCAAAAGTTGATAGAACTAAAAGACACATCAGTAAAGAAGATTTTAAAATCCCAAATAAGAACATAAGGAAATATTTAATATCATTAGGCATTAAAGAAGAAAAGTTAAAATTATAATGAGATATCACTGTACATTCATTAAATTGATAAAATTTAAAAAGATTGACAATACAAAGTGTTTACTAGAATGCAAAATTAAGATTTACTTATATTGCTTATTGCATCTACTTTGGAAAAGTTGACAGCTTTTAATAATATTAAGCCTTCATTCTCATTTGACTCAGCAATTCCACAATTAGTATATTCCATACAGAAATGAAAACATACATCCACACATATAAATGTTTATGGCCACTTTATTCATAATATTTTAAATCTGGAAAAACCCAAATGTTCATGAAGAGATAAATTAATAAATTTGTGTTGTGTTCATGCACTGGAATATAATTTAGCAATTGAGAAAAACTAGTACAAGCAAAAGCATGGATGAATCTCAAAATCGTTATATACTGAGTGAAATAAACCAGCCAAGAATATACACTATATGATTCCATTTATATGAAACTCCAGAAAAGAAACAAATTTGAATCTATTGTTACAGAAAGCAAAACCATGGCTTCTTGGAGGTGGGAATGAGTGGAGGAGATTGCCTGACAAGGAGCACCAAGGAAGTCTTTTTGGATCATGAAAATATGCTGTATCTTGATTACAGCTCTGGTTACACACACACACACAAGTAATTTCTGAAAACTTATCAAATTATACTTCAAATATAGGTGCACTTAAGTGTACATAAATAATTCTACTGTGTTAATTTAAATAAAAGAGAAAGAGAAAGGAGGAAAGAACGAATGAATGAAACAAAGAGAAAAAAGAGAAGGATGGAAGAAGAAAGGAAGGAAGGAAGACAGGAAGGAAGGATGACATGAAGGAAGGAAGAAAGGAAAGTAGGACAGAAAGAAAGAGAAAACCAAATAGAAATCTAGAACTAAAATAAAACAGTTTAAATAAAAAATTCACTGGATGCACTTAACAGCAAACAGGTGACCACAGACGAAAGCAACAATGAACTTGAAGACAGGTCAACAGAAACTATCCAAACTGAAATTTTGTGCGGGAAAGAATGTGTATTAGTTCATTTTCATACTTCTATAAAGAACTGCCCGAGACTGGGTAATTTATAAAGGAAAGAGGTTTAATTGGCTCACAGTTCAGCATGGCTGGGGAAGCATCAAGAAACTTACAATCATGGTGGAAAGCAAAGAGGAAGCAAGGCACCTTCTTCACAAGGCACATTCTTCACGAGGCGGCAGGAGGGCGAAGTGCTGAGCAAAGTGGGAAGAGTCCCTATAAAACCACCAGATCTTATGAGAACTCGCCAACTATCATGAGAACAGCATGGGGGAAACTTCCCCCATGGTTCAATTACCTCCACCCATTCTCTCCCTTGACATGTGGGGATTATGAGGATTACAATTCAAGGTGAGATCTGGGTGGGGACACAAAGCCCAACCATATCAGAATAAAAACTCCTATTTCCCCTGCTTTAAAACTCATCAAAGAACTTCAATTGCAATAGAATGAAAATATAACTCCCTAATCCTGATCTCTGAGTTTCTTATGGACTGAGTCCTTTTTTTTCCTTAGGTTGTTCTCTTCTTCATCACCAGGCTCCCTAACACTGGTTTTCTTTCAGCTCCTAGAAAATGCCAAGCTCCTCCTTATCACAGAGATTATGTACTTGAGTTGTTTTTTTTTCCCCCCCACAACAAGGATCTTATTTCCAATGTTCATATGGCCACTTTCTTATTTTTATCTCAGCTCAATAACTGCCTTCTTGATAACCTTATTTTAAATAGACTACTGTCTTCCAGATGCATCCTTTTATATCATTATATTATTTGACATATTTATTCACATGTGTGTTGTATATCTCATCCAACTAGAATTTAAATTTTTTGAGGCCAGGGACCTTGTCTTTCCTACTTACAATGTTTAGAACAGTGTCTGGGACATATATAAAGGCTGCATAAGCAGTAACTAGCGTGTAAGTAAATGAGAGAATGAATTCTGCTGGGTAAGGGAGATGCGTCTAGGAGCAAAGGAGACCTAATTCCTTTGTTCATTAGGCTTACATTGTAGTGGAGAAAGCAGACAAATAAGCCAATTATTGAACTGTGTGATGATTAGAGCAATTGCTGGGGAGTATAGTATATCTCTAGAGCCACAGGTTGGCCACCTAATATGGACTGGAGGTTAGGGAAAGGTACAGGTAATCAGGCAAGTTCACTTGAGGGATTTCCAAACTGAGATCTAAAAGATAAGAAAGAATTACCCTTGCAAAGGAGAATGGAGACACAGCAGAGGAATTAGAGACAGTGGAGACTCTGTGGGAGGCTATACAAGTTTAAGGAACTAAAAAGTTCTGTGAAGCTGAACTCCACAGAGCAAGGAAAAGAGTAGTCAGAAATGAGGCTGGTGAGGAAAGTGGAGGCAAACTTATATAAACTTTCCTAATGTTTTAAATCAGAAGGAGGCAGGTGCAGAGGGTATATGGGAGTTGCTGGAGAGCAGGCTTAATTGAGAAAGTAAGGCACACAGACATGAAAAAGGAATAAGTCTAAGGCACAGGTAGGAGTCTGTTTTAAGTACCGCTTAGCAATAAGGGGAAGTAACTGAATGGCCTCCATTTATCAAGTAGAGAGAGAGCGACTTCCTAAGATATGAAGTAGTGGAATTTCCCCCTTCAACTCATTTTGCTTTAACTAACTAAAAAAAAAAAAAAAAAAAAATGTAGTTTGAAACCAGTCTGCCTAAAAGGACAATCACAATGCATTTGATGATACTAAACAGTAAAGTCTTAATATTTGTAATTTACCAAACAAATGATACATTTAGCAATATGATGTTCAATGGTTTCCAAGTATAGATTATACAATTTTCATACAGGATACATGAAGATATTCTTTTATTTAATAAACTAACATTTTGTTGTTTCTGTTTTTTAAATGCAATTCACATAGCATAAAATCCATCATTTTACATTGGTTATTAGTACATTCACTGTGTATGCAACCATTGCCACTATCTAAGCCTAGAACATTTCCATTAACCCCCAAAAAACCCTGTACCTATTAGCACTTAGTCCCAATTTCCCTCTCCCCTTATCCACTAATAGACAGATTTGAACATTCAGATAGATAGACTTGAACAAATCCAATTCCTATTGGAAAATAAAAGAAGTGTTTGCTTCACTGTTTTCAACTTCTAGTTAACTTTAAAAAGTAATCAACATGTAAAGTTTTCCATTGAAAATGACAGTTTATTTCTCAAAGTTTTTATTCTCTTGGTAGCAGTATAATTAGCATTTTTAATAGTCACATTTTTAGATTCAGTTCTTGAAGAGTCAAATAAATTTATAATGCCAACTCATACCACGCTACATTTTTAAGATTGTAAAAATGTATATGCACTTGTATAGCTTATGTTATTGAATTTAGTCAACATAATTTAGATGTATTGAATAATTATGACAGTATGCAAACCTCTTTAAATTGGCTAATGTATAATCAGCATTCATACTGCTTCAGCATAATCTAGTCTATTGCTTCTGTCAGGCAAAGAATTTGAGCTTCCTTCTATGGAGTATCCCAGTTTCCATCTAAACGCCAACATTTTGGGCCTTAGACAAGCATCACCTTCTCCAGGAAAATCATCTGAACACTCTCACACATAGACCTTCCCTTTTTGGAATTTTTTCTTAGCACTTATTCATTTTAGACACCTAATGAAACACTGTGTTACAGTTTAATTGTGCTAGCAAAAACAATGAAATGGTAAAATTTTTTTAATAACATCTTTTACATTCAAACAAATTTTAGTGCTGGAGCTTCTGCAGAAGCAATGCACTCATTTCAGTGACACTGCTATTACTGAAATCATTTTGTCAACTCCTGTTTTGCAACTGCCATGAGTGGCATGTTACAAATCATATAGCCCAATCCCTATAGTGGACTAAATAAAGTCTTACCTGGTGAGGACTCACATTGCCCCCTCAAAATTGCTTTTCTTCCTGATCTTGTCCTTAATCTCATCTATCCACCTTGACAATGGTTCCTAATTCAGAGTATGACTGATTGTTATATCTTTGAGAAAAAAAGAGATCCTTCCTCCATGAAGAAGTTGGGTGTATAAACTCTTTTACAAATTGAGCATTATTTATCAGAATGATTCAAAATATGCTATACACTAAGGCAATTCGAATACAGATCTAAGGCACCGATCTCTCTTGTTAAGAGTTCCTGAGCTGGGCCGGGCACGGTGGCTCAAGCCTGTAATCCCAGCACTTTGGGAGGCCGAGACGGGTGGATCACGAGGTCAGGAGATCGAGACCATCCTGGCTAACATGGTGAAACCCCGTCTCTACTAAAAAATACAAAAAACTAGCCGGGCGAGGTGGCGGGCGCCTGTAGTCCCAGCTACTCTGGAGGCTGAGGCAGGAGAATGGCGTAAACCCGGAAGGCGGAGCTTGCAGCGAGCTGAGATCTGGCCACTGCACTCCAGCCTGGGCGACAGAGCGAGACTCCCTCTCAAAAAAAAAAAAAAAAAAAAAAAAAGGGAGTTCCTGAGCTAACTGGAAAGGCAAACCATAAAAGACCCGTTTAAAAACAATATGCCTTATTTTCATTAAATGTATATAATTTTAGATGTGTATAAACTTTTAGTAAATGCATATAAATAGTATATGTATATAAATGTATATACATGTACTGTTAAAGTAAATTAAAATGAGGGCCTAAAGAATTCTTCAGCAGACAAAGCCAGTTAAGCCTCAAAAGTCACGTCAACCTAAACATAAGCAAAACTTAATTTGAGCTATTTCTTATAAATGCCTATATTTTTAAAAATCAAAGCAAACTCAACCAATCTGAGATAGCCAATAAACTTCTACTTATCTAGTTAGAGACTTTTCAAAGGAATAGACCAAATAAGGCAAGTATATAATTGGAACCAGTCAAATATTTTCTATATTCACCCTATAAAAGCCTCCCCCTTGCATTTCCCCTGGTTTAGAGCTACCCAATTCATGAATTGCTATATGTGCAAATAAATTTTTTAAAAATTGTATTGTGGCTCAGTTTACTTTTTAACAATATTAAATAGGTAAATACATTTTATATATATGACTGGTAAGCATCAGTGCTAGAAAATCAGGAATGAAAGATAAAATCAAAGACTTATTATCTGCTATGGGATGTAGAAAGGTGCTTTATGACACAAAACTTCAGAAATTACAAGATATAAACTAAAAAGGAAAGCAAGAAGAAGGAAAGATTATTGGAAAACGTGGATTAATATATCTCCTGTATTGTCCAGGGAAACCAGATACTTTTATATCATATAGTAGTAAGAAATTAATCTTTTTCAGAGTTCTTTACTTTTTGATGACTAAAAAAATAATCTTTTACGTTAAAAAAAAACCTACAATCGTGATACTCTCTATACACACATGCTAACCGACTCCAAGTAATCAAATAACACTTTTTATCTCTTCTTAAATTTTAAATCTCATAAGTACAAGGAGTGTATTTTCTCAATCACAAATAGATGTTCAATAATATTTGATGAAGGAATTTTGTGAAGGGGTGATTAGACTCATTGATCCTAATCCTTAGCTTAATACTTGGCCAATGCAAATGATACTATAGCCTAAATGTAAAAGACAGAGATCAGTTAGGACCATAGAAGAGTGAGACACCAACACTGGATCTTTTAAAAGTTGACACTAATGTAGAGCTTTTAATGAGTATGTCAGAAAAAGTGATAGATGTTCTTCCTGTCTGAGGGCCAGAGATAGAAACTGAGCAACTAGTTGGGACTCTATTTCTTCAAAGACTCAAGATATCTAGGCCTGGGAACCACTCCATCTGAATTTCATAGAACCACAGAGAACATAAATAACAAATAATATAGAAGCAATGTGTTTTTATGTATATTAATTCACAAAGGTTTAGTTTAGTATATCTAATACAGAGCAAAGATAAAGTGGGCTGCTTGAGAGTCTGGAGACATAGCCTGAAGCAGTGCAATATAAACATAAAATTTCTTTGAAAACATTCCTAAAAACTCATGCAAATTTGACAGTGTAGATTATTTTATATTTGTGCTTGTCTTAATGACCATAAGGACTATTTGTTTCCTGCCAGATCTTGAGTGTGTATCACTAGGCCCAGCACCTTATAAGCAGTCAAAAAATACCTGTTGAATGAATGCAAAATTGCTTTAATTATTTTCCAATTAGAAAAGTATATTAAGAATACCTTAATTAAAAAAAATCTCACTGATAATGCACAATATGTTATTGTAATGAATCTGTCAACTTTGGAAAATTAGCTTGAATTGAATCATGGTTGACATCTCCCACACAATTTTGCCTGTTTGTCTCAGAGCCATATTTTATAAGACTTCATTTTTACCTAAAAAGAAACAATCAGCAACTCTTTTTCCCCTTTGTATGATCTTTGTTGCTTGTTCTGGTGAAAGACCCTCAGACATCCACTTAAAAAGTAGGACAATGCAAAGTTTAGGGGGTTTTGCTAATGGAAATTTTAATAAATGCATCTTCTTATTGAAATCTCAAGGCAATGGTTGTCGGGTTCTGGGCTGAACGTGTTTCCATTCCACTGGTCAGGCTGTATTACTTTCTTGGGGAAAAATTTAAACAAAGGTCTTTTCACTTAAAGAAAAAATGAAAAAAACCTACTGTTGATGTTCTTTTCTCTTAATGCTCTCATTTTCATTCCATGTAAATAGACTAAAAATCACAAATGACTCATTTTATCAATAATTAACTTTTCATCTAAGTCTCAAATGTCATTTTCACAGTAGCCATTTTGTTGTATGCAGTCAGATCATTCAATTTTTGCCTTATAGTTAATCAATTGTAAGTATTCAGGCTTGAAAAAAAATATCACCATGTAGGCAAATATTCGTAACACACTCTTCCATAAAGTTGGCAATGACCTAACTCATGTGGACAGATTCTTGCCCTTTATTACAGTGTCTTTTTCCTCATTAAAGGAAAATAGATATTAAGACTTTGAAAATACATAAACAGTTTCACTCATTGTCATATTTATGCAAGAATCTGAGTTACTTCCTATTTGACATCTGACCAAAATTTTTCATTTTAAAATTATTTTATTTTACACTAATGACAACTGTATGTATTATATATTTATGGAGTATGTGATGTTTTAATATATGTTTTTAAAGAAACCCTATTAATAGCATTTACCATTTTGCTACCCTAATAAACTGCTACAATGAGATTGCCTTGTGATTTTCTTCCTGATTTATGGTGGATAAAGAAGTGGGTGCAATTACATTTCAGGGCACCATGTTTTGTCTATCTGATTTGGCTCCATCTGTGCACATATCTTTTAGAAACACTTTTTCCTCATCAGAAATGCTTCATAAAAATCACACATTTGTTGCTGAAATGTGTTCGCAAGTTTTGTTGTTTTTATCATTAATCATGGTGAACTTGTCTTCACAAGCATATTTTAAGATGTTTAACTGATCTGAAGCAGCTTTTTTTTTTTTCAATAAATTGTGTGGCTCTTCATATCCTTCATTCTTTCCATGAGCTCCCTTCTTGTACTTCATATACTTCATTCTCCCCTGTACCAGTTTCTTGACAAACGGAAAATGTAATGCCATTCAGAAAATGTATTGAGAAGTGTTATAGAATCAACACCTATGAAAGGAGAGGGAGGAAAACAAGCTTGGAGAGCAGGAAATGTTGAACTAAAATGCAGTCTCAACAACGACTAGACTTCTTGGGAGGCTGAAACGTGCAGATCACGAGGTCAGGAGATCGAGACCAGCCAGGCTAACACGATGAAACCCTGTCTTTACTACAAATTCAAAAAGTTAGCCGGGTGTGGTGAAGGGCACCTGTAGTCCCAGCTACTTGGGAGGCTGAGGCGGGAGAATGGCATGAACCTGGGAGGCAGAGTTTGCAGTGAGCCAAGATCACACCACTGAACTCCAGCCTGGGTGACAGAGGAAGACTCTATCTCAAAAAAAAAACAAACAATGACTAAATGACTAGACTTCTTGTACATGAGTCTGAAGATTGGTCACTTTAGCACATTTTTGTTCTGGTGCATTATCTGTTCCCCTTTACATTGCCCTAGTCTTAAAAGCATCCTTTCATTTTTTTATTTTTTTTATTTTTTAATCTTTAAGTTCTGGAATACATATGCAGAACGTGCAGGTTTGTTACATAGGTAAACACGTGCCATGGTGGTTTGCTGCACCCATCAACCTGTCATCTACATTAGGTATTTTTTCTAATGCTATTCCTCCCCTAGCCCACCACCCCCAGACAGGCCCCAGTGTGTGATGTTCCCCTCCGTGTCCATGGGTTCTCATTGTTCAGCTCCCATCTATGAGTGAGAACATGCGGTGTTTGGTTTTCTGTTCCTGTGTTAGTTTGCTGAGAATGATGGTTTCCAGCTTCAACCATGTCCCTGAAAAGGACATGAACTCATCCCTTTTTATGGCTGCATAGTATTCCACGGTGTATACATGCCACATTTTCTTTATCCAGTCTATCATTGATGGGCATTAGGGTTGGTTCCAAGTTTTTCCTATTGTGAATAGTGCTGCAATAAACATACGTGTGCATGTGTCTTTATACTGGAATGGTTTATAATCCTTTGGGTATATACCCAGTAACAGGATTGCTAGGAGTATTATTTCTGGTTCTAAATCCTTGAGGAATCACCACACTGTATTCCACAATGGTTGAAC
This sequence comes from Chlorocebus sabaeus, assembly GCF_047675955.1. Classification (NCBI taxonomy): domain Eukaryota; kingdom Metazoa; phylum Chordata; class Mammalia; order Primates; family Cercopithecidae; genus Chlorocebus; species Chlorocebus sabaeus. Next base: position 82,129,994 of record NC_132924.1, on the reverse strand, counting down.
TAATTTACACTCCCACCAACAGTGTAAAAGTGTTCCTATTTCTCCACATCCTCTTCAGCATCTGTTGTTTCCTAACTTTTTAATGATCACCATTCTAACTGGCATGAAATGGTATCTCATTGTGGTTTTGATTTGCATTTTTCTAATGGGCTGTGATGATGAGCTTTTTTCCATATGTTTATTGGCCACATAAATGACTTCTTTTGAGGAGTGTCTGTTCATATCCTTTGCCCACTTTTTGATGGGGTTGATTTTTTCTTGTGAATTTGTTCAAGTTCTTTATCGATTCTGGATGTTAGCCCTTTGTCAGATGGATAGATTGCAAAAATTTTCTCCCATTCTATAGGTTACCTGTTCACTCTGATGATAGTTTCTTTTGCTGTGCAGAAGCTCTTTAGTTTAATTAGATCACATTTGTCAATTTTGGCTTTTGTTGCCATTGTTTTTTGGTGTTTTAGTCATGAAGTCTTTGCCCATGCCTATGTCCTGAATGGTATTGCCTAGGTTTTCTTCTAGGGTTTTTATGGTTTTAGGCCTTACATTTAAGTATTTAATCCATCTCGAGTTAATTTTTGTGTAAGGTATAAGGAAGCAGTCCAGTTTCAATTTTCTGCAGATAGCTAGCCAGTTTTCCCAACATTTATTAAATAGGGCATCCTTTCCCCATTGCTTTTTTTTGTCAGGTTTGTTTTTGTCATGTCTGTTAGATCAGATGGTTGTAGATGTGTGGCATTATTCCTTAGGCCTCTGTTCTGTTCCATTGGTGTATATGTCTATTTTGGCACCATATCATGCCATTTGGGTTACTGTAGACTTGAAGTATAGTTTGAAGTCATGTACCATGATGCCTCCAGCTTTCCTCTTTTTGCTTAAGGTTGGTTGGCTATACAGGCCCTTTTTTGGTTCCATGTGAAATTTAAAGTAGTTTTTTTCTAATTCTATGAAGAAAGTCAATGGTAGCTTGATGGATATAGCACTGAAACTGTAAATTACTTTTGGCAGTATGGCCACGTTCATGATATTGATTCTTCCTATCCATCAGCATTGAACGTTTTTCCATTTGTTTGTGTCCTCTCATTTTCTTGAGCAGTGGTTTGTAGTTCTCCTTAAAGAGGTCCTTCACATTCCTTGTAAGTTGGATTTCTAGGTATTTTATTCTCTTTGTAGCAATTATGAATGGGAGTTCATTCATGATCTGGCTGTTTGTATAGGAATGCTCGTGATTTTTGCACATTGATTTTGTATCCTCAGACTTTGCTGAAGTTGCTTATCAGCTTAAGGAGATTTTGGGCTGAGATGATGGGGTTTTCTAAATATATAATCATGTCATCTGCAAACAGAGACAATTTGACATCCTCTCTTCCTATTTGAATACTCTTTCTATCTCTTGCCTGATTGCCCTGGCCACAACTTCCAAAACTATGTTGAATAGGAGTGGTGAGAGAGGTCATCCTTGTCTTGTGCTGATTTTCAAAGGGAATGCTTCCAACTTTTGTTCATTCAGTATGATATTGGCTGTGGATTTATCATAAATAGCTCTTATTTTGAGATACATTCCATCAATACCTAGTGTGTTGAGAGTTTTTAGCATGAAGGGGTGAATTTTGTTGAAGGTCTTTTCTGCATCTATTGAGAGAATCATGCGGTTTTTGTTATTGGATCTGTTTATGTTGACAGTTTACGTTTATTGATTTGTGTATGTTGAACCAGTCTTGCATCCCAAGGATAAAGCCGACTTGATGGTGGTGGATAAGCTTTTTGATGTGCTACTAGATTCAATTTACTAGTATTTTATTGAGGATTTATGCATCAATGTTCATTAGGGGTCTGAAATTTTCTTTTGTTGTACCTCTGCCAGGTTTTGGTATCAGGATGAAGCATTAGGTTTTTTTCATAACACAAAACTACTATAATTTTTCAATCACTGCTTATACTTTAAAAGTTTCTATGCTCCAGGCTTTTGAGACAAAATAGATGTTCACCAAAATAGAAAAGTTATATTCTTATATTTTAACTTGTGAATATACTATATGATGAATATTCTAAGGAAATAAAACTTCGATGTTTTCCAAATCTTTGAAAAAAAAACTCCAAACAGAAAAGTAGTTTTCTTGTAGCTGTGCACACATTTATTCACAAGTGTGTCCATATTCTCCAATTTGAAGATACCAGTAGAAAAAAGATGCCCCAGGAGACATGAAAGAGCTGCCCTAGAGGCATTCAAGTCATATTTTACTAAAAGTCAAGTTGTCCATCTCCTGACCTGAAAAAGTATATTTCTGTGTCTCTTTTAATCTTCCTATCTATAGCTGACTACCTGGATACAATTTATGCCATGGTACCTCTTAAAATTCTAGAAAAATAGTGCTTACTTTCTTCAGGAAAGCTTTCTTCAGCATTTCCTACTGCTATAGATGAGGGTTTAAACAGGGAAAGACGAAAGGACTATGTTCCCAGGACTTAACTCCTAGAAACATGTTAGTCTTCATGTAATGACAGGGAAACGTAAGAGCACTCCAGCTCTTTCTGAGACGTGTCCCCATGTCTCCTGCTTTCCCATCCCTCCACTCCACCATCCACTTGTACTACCTAGGTGGCATAAATGGATTATCCCAAAACATTTTGACTATGGGCTCAATATGCCATCAAGGAAACAGCTACCAGAAAAAACAAGCACAGGAGTTGTACTCACTTTTGTAGAACATGGCATCTGATGGGAATGATTTTAAAATATTAATAGCTTGAGTACTTCAGCTTTATTAATTAATATATAGTGGGAAAATCTTAGCACAGAAACCTGACTCAGAAAGCCAAAGAAAATTAGAGTGAGACTATGTTGCAGGTTGGGATTCATATCCTTGGGAAACATATCCTTGGATAGAGATTGGCATTTAGAAAAGGTATTGAGAAGTGTTCTAGAATCAGCACCTGTGGAAGGGGGAAGGATGAAAAGCAAGATTGTACGGCAGGAAAAGTTGGAATAAAATATAGTCTCAACAATGGTCAAAGTCCACAGGGAATTCTAAAGGTGGGAGGGTCCTTCCAATTTGTCACAGATTGCAGTGAGAAAGCCAAACCTTTATATCCTCAAATTGACCAGTCATTGGAAGTTGGCTACCCCCAAAAAAGGAGTAGGAGTGTGACTTTGGGATATGCAGCTCTTTCCAACCAAGAGCAGTTTCCAAAGAAGGATGACACATAAGGGTTTCAAGCAATTAGACTAACAAGCTCTTCTGTGCTGAACAGAGAACTCGGCAGCATATCACAACATTCCCTAATGATGATCATTTTTGTCTCCAAGCCATGAAGCTCCCATTGACACCATCGAATATACATAAAGTAGATGTTTCTCAAGGGAGAAGGAGATGAAAAGTTGCTCAAGCCAACATAGCAGAAATTTCAAACTCAAGTTTGGAGTAAATATTTTTAAAATATTATGTATTAGTATACATGCCCTTACTTTTTTGTTTAATATCCATTTTACTTTTAAAGGATTAAACATTACAATAATTGATACAATATACAGAAACTCTTCCATGTGGTAAGCACCATGCTAGAGGCATGCATGTAATCCTGCAACAAAATTAAGGGTTACATAATGCCACACACATTGTATAGATTAAGAGAGTAAGACTTGGGCAGGGTGCAGTGGCTCATGCCTGTACGCCCAGCACTATAGGAGGCTGAGGTGAGTGGATTGCTTGAGTCTGGAGTTCAAGAACAGCCTGGACAACATAGCAAAACCCTGTCTCTACTCAAAATACAAAATACTAGCCAGGTGTTGTGGTGTGTGCCTGTAATCCCAGCTACTCGGGAGTCTGAGGTGGGAGAATCACCTGAGCCCAGGAGGTCAAGGCTTCAATGAGCCAAGATTAAACCACTGCACTCCAGCCTGGCAACCAGAATGAGACCTTGTCTCAAAGAAAAAAAAAAAAGAAAAAAGAAAAGAAAAAGAAAAAATAAAAGAAAGTAAGGCTCAGAGAAGTTAAATATATTATCTTTGGTCACACAGCTAATAGACCTCTAAGTTTAAATGTATATATGTCCGACTCCAAAGCCTGTGTGCTTTCTACTATTTTGCACTATTTCTTAGGTTAACCAGAAACTATACTTAAAATACAACTTTACAATTTATCAACTCTAAAATTCTGGGGTATTTGTCCATTTCATTCAAAAAAGCAGAGTCAACAATGCTCTTGATCTTAGTAACTCAGAAATGAATCTAGATCTTTTGATCAATTTTCACAGGTATAGAAAGAGAATTAAAAATGCATACCTTACCTATATAAATAGTTTATGATGACCAAATGTGATAATGCCTACTTAAGTGACTTAAAAACTGTAAAATACTAGAAATAACATCTTAATTGTTAAAATTCACAATAACTGCATCTGGCAAATAGACTCAACATGGTAAGGTTTGAAAAAGCATATGCTGTAGTGTGCATGCTCGTCTAATGTTTAGCTATGACCTTCACCTTCAGACCTAGAAAAGTCAAATAAAATTAATAATGATTAGTAATATTAATGTTAATTTTTAAAAAGAAAGGATGGTCAAATTTCCATTTTAATGGAAGAAAATTATTTATAAAATAAAATAATAATTCTATTAGTTATAGTCACCATACAAAAGTATAATTTGCTTTGTGAAACATATATAAGATTTTGCAACTGGGGAAAATCTTGCACTGAATGTTTGGAAACAGTTTAGTTGTTGAATTGTACCATTTTCTAATCCTTCTATACATCCATTTATATATAATAGCCAAATTGGGAGAAGGGTATAGGGTAAACTCTGGCTGAGCAATTATCCAATAACCCTGCAAATACAGGGTTGCTTGGCAGAGGCTGATTTGGAGAACGTGGCTTAAGCCAAGACTCAACTGAGGCTTCTTTTTCCTATGAGCCAGCAGAGCAATAAATCTATTTACTCAATAAACATCATAGAAAAGGGTATGAACACAAATAAAATAATGGCAATTTGATTCATCAGAAATGAGGAGGATATGGTAAAAAGACCATGACACATGCAGGTGCTAGCTTTTAATGCAGAGCCATCGCCACAAGTAAAACACAACCTAATAAAAATAGCAACTCTACCAAAATGAAGAACTATCAAGTGGGTGAAGAGAGAGGCTAAAAGCAATAAAGTAGATGCTCTGTATTCTCTGAAAATAGAACATGGAAATATGCTCTAAAAATATGCCTGTCACATACATACACCTTCAATTTCCCTCACCTACACACACTCTTCCTAATATGAAGCTTTTTCTGATGAATTATTTACTAAATAGATAAATAATTATGTTAAAGAAAAAAGTGCATAAGGGAGATGTAAAACAAATGGACAGTAAAATTCAATGTGATGCCAAACACACCCAAATTTATCTACAGATTCAATACAGTCTGAATCAAAATTTTTAAAAATTTTGTCAACTTAAAAAACATGTTCTGAAATATATGTGGAAAACCAAATGGTCAAAATAGCCAAAATGAAGAAAGACATGCTCAATTAGCTATAGGAATTAAGACAATATGGCTATTGGCACAGCAATAGAAAAATAAACCAATGTAACAGGATACAGTATCCAGAAATAAATCCATGAAAATGTAAATGTTTGTTAAATGTAGCATTGCAGATTATTGGGGAAAGAACCATTTTTTTTTAAATTATACTAGGTTATTTTTTATACATATGGCAAAAATATTAGATCTCTACCTTATCCTATCCACACAAATTTTAGATAAATTACAGAACTAAATGCAAAAAACAAAGCTATAAAGCCTTTAGAAAATAATACAAGTGGGCCGGGCGCGGTGGCTCAAGCCTGTAATCCCAGCACTTTGGGAGGCCGAGACGGGCGGATCATGAGGTCAGGAGATCAAGACCATCCTGGCTAACACGGTGAAACCCCGTCTCTACTAAAAAATACAAAAAAATTAGCCGGGCGTGGTGGTGGGCGCCTGTAGTCCCAGCTACTCGGAGGCTGAGGCAGGAGAATGGCGTAAACCTGGGAGGCGGAGCTTGCAGTGAGCCAAGGTCCGGCCACTGCGCTCCAGCCTGGGCGACAGAGCCAGACTCCGTCTCAAAAAAAAAAAAAAAAAAAAAAAAAGAAAGTAATACAAGTGAATACCTTCATAACTACGTAGCAGGGAAAGAACTCTTAAATAAGACCAAAAAGAAAAAGCTAAACTTACTAATTTAAAAGTAAGAATTTCGGTTAAATACATCGAGAGATAAGAGAAACTGTAAAACTAAAAATATAGTTGCATTTTACTGACAAAGAACTGGAATATATATATATAATATATATACACATACATATATACACACACACACATATGTGTATATATGTATCACAAATGTATGTTTTTAAAAATATAATCCTGTGGGGGGTGTGTGTGTGTGTGTCTAGGGATTAAAAATATATAATGTCTAGGGACCCAATAGAAAATGGATAAAAAAATCTTAATACTTCAAAAAGAAGACATTTACAAAAAGATGCCTGACCTCACAAGTAATTAGGAAAATGGAAATGAAACCAATTTCAGTCATCTAATTCAAAAAAATCAGTTTATTCAAACTCTCATAAGCTGCTAGTATGAGTATCATTTGGTACAATCAGTTTGGAAAATCATTTAACAGTAATCTTCAAGGTTGAAAATATGCATAGCCTATGACCCTGTGGTTCTCATCCTAGCTATAATCATAGAGTAACTCTTACGCTTGTGCATCAAAAGGCATGTAAAATAGTGTTAATTCCTGTGTTCATTGTAATAGTTCCAAACTGGAAATAACCTAAATAGCCATAAAAAGTAGAATAGGAAAAGTATGGCATAAAGTAGAATGCTATACAACATTGAAAATGAACAAACAACTGCTATAGACAATGAATACGTGAAATAAAACAAGACACAGAAGAAGTATCTAGATAATATGATTTGATTTACATGATTCTCAAAAACAGAGAAAACCAAGTTATCTTGTTTAGATATGCATACATAGGTGGTTAAACTGCAAAGAAAAGCAAGAAAATGATTATTAAAATATTGTATTCAAGTTATATTTTAAAAATTAAAAAATTATCTAGTGGGAAGGTTTGTTGAGGAACAGAGATATTTAGAATGGCTAATGCATTCTGTGTCTTAAGTCTTAAGGTGTTTCTATGCTGCCCATTCATCAGGTAATTGCAAAACTTTAATTTTATTATCCTACCAACTAATATTAGTTGAGAATATTAGCTGATACATTCTGTGTCTTAAGGTGTTTTTGTGCTGATTCATTCACCAGGTAATTACAAAACTTTAATTTTATTAGCCTACCAACTAATATTAGTTGAGAAATACTATATGCAATGCACCAATTTTACATTAGCTGATATGTTGAAAACAATCTTTTTTCACCACTCGCAATGCTAAATATTTTTCTATTTTTTTGTTTATTTTTTGAAGTTTGATCTGAATTATGTTTTCTAATAAAAGGTTCAAGCTGTCAAAATTGAAAATGTAAAAAGAAGGTAAACTTTAGGTCAACTGTAATTGCTTCATAGAAAAGGAGGTATTTGAGATACACTTGGAAAGGTAAGTGGAAATTTGATATCAGGGAAAGAGGGCTACATAGCAAGCATAGACATGTTCAATGATTGATAAATAGATGAATTTGACTATGGGGTTTATGTCTGAAAATAATTGAAGTCTAGAAAGTTCGAAAAGTTATTTCTGGACAGATTCCCACTTACCAACTCTACCATCCAGCCAAGCAAGACAACCCAGTCATTCTTCAAATCTCTGCTTACTGTCATCTCCTTAGGGAATTCTTTTTTGATCTCTGTATTAGAACAACTTCAGTGCTACAGCATCTACACATAATAACTCAAACACAATAAAAGTTTATTTCTTCCTCATCTAACACTACAATGTGGATGAAGAGTTTGTCAGACAGCCTGTCTTCACAATTATTCAGGACTATCCAAACTCTGTGACTTTCATCATGAGATTTCCACTGTAATTCTTTGGCTTACCTCTACCCCAGCAACTAGAAGGAAAAAGGTCATGGAGGGAGGGATGCTGCCTGGCAGAAGGACTTTGTGGGCCTGAAAACAGATCACATCTACTTACATTACAATGGCTGGACTTATTCACATGTGTTTATCTGTGAAAGAACTAAGAAATATAGCCTATATGCATATAGCATTTACTTATGTACAAAGGAAAACCTAGGTTTTGGTGAGCAGCTAGCAATTTCTTCCTTACACCATTAAAATGTAGTAACATTGAAAATTTGAAAGAGAAGAGAAAATTTTTGTCAGAATAACTCTAAAGAAAAGATTGCTTATATCACAATATTATTATTAGAGGAAACAGATTTAAAAACCAAATTCACTATTACAGGTAAAGCAGATGACCAAATAATAATGATAGTCAATTAATTAAAAATGCAATTAAACCTAAATTTGTATGTCTGTTAACATCAAAGATATATGAAATTAAAATTACTAGAACTACGAGAATTACAAAGAGAAACTGCCAAATCATTAAGGGAGCTTTAATCATATTTCTTCCTATATTCAAAATTTGAAGGACCAATGGAAAATGGAAAAATGATAAGGTTACAGAATATTAGAACAAAACCATTGTCAATTTTGATCTAATAACCATATATACAACTCAGCACTTAATAATTACAATTTATTTTATAAAATGAACCATGTTTGTTCACATAGCTATACATATGTTAAAAAAAAATCATTGATCCACATTATTAAGGCCTAACTGCTATCAGTCCATGGCCTGTTAGGAACCGTGCCTTATAGCAGGAGGTGAGCGGCAGAGCAAGTAAAGCCTCATCTGTACTTACAGCTGCCCTCTATCTTCGTTCCTTGTGTTGCCGTCTGAGCTCCACCTCCTGTCAGATCAGCAGTGGCATCAGATTTTCACAGGACCACAAACCCTATTGTGAACTGTGCATGTGAGGGATCTAGGTTACGTCCTCCTTATGAGAATCTAATACCTGATGATCTGTCACTGTCTCCCATCATCCCCAGATAAGACTATCTAGTTGCAAGAAAACAAGCTCAGGACTCCCACTGATTCTATATTACAGTGAATTATATAAATGTTTCATTATATATTACAATGTAATAGAAATAAAGTACACAATAAATGTAATGTGCTTGAATTATCCCAAAACCATTGTGCGACTCCCAGACCCCCATGAAAAAATCGTCCTCCATGAAACAGTTCCTGGTGCCACAAAAGCTGGGGACCACTGCTCTAAATGAATTACGTTCCAGTCCCCTTTTTGGTACCTCTTCGTATCACAACCTGCCAGACACATGTCAGGAATTTGTTAGCATTGTTGCAATCATCTCACTCTGTACCAATTTTCATCTTATTCACAGATCCTTATGGCTAATATGAGTAATATCAGGTGTTGATGTTAGCATATAGTAGATTCAGGCATGCTGGTAGCCAGCTTTCTTCATAGCCAGTGTTCTCAGGAATTCCTTCTTCCTCTCTTTTTGGTTCTTTTCTCCTCTCAGAATATGTTTTTGCAAGTGGAGCCTTTTTTTATTTTGGAGAGAAGGTGGCATGTCATTCATATGCTCACTTGTAGATTGTGGCTATATGACCTTCTGCCTACTATTTAAATTACACTTTATTTGTTGAACACTCTTGGCCTTAACCATGCATTTGCTGAAAACTCCATGGTAGTTAGATACCATTAGGTGATAGTTTGCATTAACAGAATGAGGCATTATTAGAAGGCCATATGATTTTTAGCATCCTCCCCTAATGGCACTGCTTACTAGAACTCCAGTTATAAATAGATAACTGAGAGTCCTACATAAATGCAGCATCTTCACAAGCTCCTTCAGAAACTCGAGAAGCAAGGAAAATGTTTAACTGAGACTTTTTTCTTTAATTTTACTTTGAGGTATTAAAATGTCCTGGGTCAGTGGTTGAAAAATTAATACAAATGCTTTATAACATTACATAGCATCACATCAAATATTACTCGTTCATGAATTCCTCTATGATTCAGCAAGGTGGTTCGTGGCAAAAACAAAAATGCATTTAAATATTAACCTAATAATGCATGTGTTTTTAAAATACAGCATTACAAACTTATTTATCAAACAAATGAAGTGATATTTGCAATTAAATGTCAGTAGATTCAAAAAATGAATTCACTCAACATGCTGTTTAGGAATGTGGCTTTCAAGTCTGCCATAGATCTCATAATTCCCATCTTCCTCACCAGCCAGAGTGTCAGGTACCCACTGGCAAAAGGATTCTGTGTAAGTACGAAGTAGGTCTTGTCCAAACCTAGAAGTGTGGAGGTTTATGTGTGAGTCCCTAATTTCAGAGCCATATACAAATAACTGTAATAAGTTGCTATTTTAGGCCATCTATCTATCTGTTCTGGAGTATATTAAAAGACAAAAAAATCAAATTTTATCAATAAGATCAACAAAATACATTCATGTTTAAAAAGAAGTGTCCTCCCACAAAACTCAAATATTACCAAAACATTGTTGATTCATAAATAGGAATATCATTTAATATTATACTTTACATGTCTTGGTTGAGGGAAATAATCAAAACCAGTATTAGTATACATATCTTAGTTCATTTTTGCATTGCTATAAAAGAATACCTGAAGCTGGGTAATTTATAAAGAAAAGAGCTTCATTTAGTTCACAGTTCTGCAGGCTTTACAAGAAGCACGGTGCCAGCATCTGCTTCTAATGAAGTTCTCAGGCAGCTTCCACTCCTGGTGGAAGGTATAGGGAAACCAGGTAGTACAGAGATTACATGGTGAGAGAGGAGGAAAAGAGGAGAGGTTTCCAGTATTTTTTTCTTTTTTAAAGAAAAAACAGGCCGGGCGCGGTGGCTCAAGCCTGTAATCCCAGCACTTTGGGAGGCCGAGACGGGCGGATCACGAGGTCAGGAGATCGAGACCATCCTGGCTAACACGGTGAAACCCCGTCTCCACTAAAAAATACAAAAAACTAGCCGGGCGACAGAGCAAGACTCCGTCTCAAAAAAAAAAAAAAAAAAAAAAAAAAAAAAAAAAAAAAAAAGAAAAAACAGCACTTGTGGAATCTAAAAGAATAAGAACTCACTCATCCCCAAGGGAGGGCATTAATCTGCCCACATGCTCCAAACACCTTTCATGAGGCCCTATCTCCAACACTAAGGATCAAATTTCAGCATGAGGTTTGGAAAGGACAAATATTCAAATTGTAGCAGTACAACTGTGACAGAATGCTTTTTCCACCACATTCCCTTCCTGCAGCATGACACCATTGTGGAAGACAGTGTGGCGATTCCTCAAGGATCTAGAACCAGAAATATTTGACCCAGCAATCTCATTACTGGGTATATACCCAAAGGATTATAAATCATTCTACTATAAAGACATACGCACATGTATGTTTTTGCAGCACTGTTTACAATACCTAAGACTTGGAACCCAAATGCCCATCAGTGTTAGACTGGATTAAGAAAATGTGGCACGTATACACCATGGAATATTATGCAGTCATAAAGAAGGATGAATTCATGTCCTTTGCAGGGATATGGATGAAGCTGGAAACCGTCATTCTCAGCAAACTAACACAGGAACAGAAAACCAAACACCATATGTTCTCACTCATAAGTGGGAGCTGGACAGTGAGAATACATGGACACAGGAAGGGGAACATCACACACTGGGGACTGTCAGGGGTTTGGGGGTTAGAGGAGGAATAACATCAGGAGAAATACCTAATGTAGATGACAGGTGGATGGGTGCAGCAAACCACCATGGCACGTGTACACCTATGTAACAAACCTGCACGTCCTGCACATGTATCCCAGGACTTAAAGTATAATCATAAAAAAAATAATTTGTTTAAATGGGCAAATGGCCTGTATAGATATTTCTCAAAAGCAGACACACGAATGGCCAATAGGTATATGGAAAAATGCTCAACATCACTAGTCATCAAGGAAATGAATATCAAAATCACAATGAAATTTAATCTCACCCCAATCTGAATAGTTATCATCAAAAAGACAAATATAATAAACACTGAAGAGGATGCAGAAAATAAGTAATGCTCGTACACTGTTGATAGTAATGTAAAGTAGAACAGCCATTATGGAAAATAGTGCAAAGCTTCCTCAAAAACCTAGAAATAGAATGAACATATGATCCAGCAGTCCCACTGCTAGGTAGATATCCAGAAGATAGGAAGTCAGTATTTAGAAGAGATACCTTCACTGTCATGTTTATTGTATCCCTATTCACAATAGCCAAGATATGGAATCAACCTAGGTGCCCATCAACAAAGGAATGGATTTTAAAATGTGATATATATGCACAATGAAATATTATTCAGCCACAAAAAAGATGCATTTCTGTCATTTGCAGCAACACAGACAAAACTGGAGGCCATCATGTTAAGTGAAATAATGCTTAGAAAAAACAAATATTTTATGTTCCCACTCATATGTGACAGCTAAAAAATAGATTTCACAGAGACAGAGCATAGAATGGTGGTTACTAGAGCTTAGGAAAGGAAGGGTGTGCGGATAGAGTTGGTTACTGGGGACCAAAAAACAGTTACATAGAAAATTAAGAACCAGTATTCAGTAATATAGTAGGAAAATTATAGTTAACAATAATGTATTGTATTCTTCAAATAGCTGGAAGAATTATAATGTTCCCAATACAAAGAAAAGATAAATTTTTGAAGTGATGAATATCCCAATTACCCTTACTGCTCATTATACATTTATATATGTATCAAAATATCACATGTACCCCCAAAATATGTACAACAATAATATATCAATTTTTTTTAAAAAAATGAAAGAATATGGCAAATTATTTACCCTGGATCAGAATCAGTAACTTTTGCATAAAAAAGAACAGTGCTGGGCCATCTCCTATTTCCTATATGTTTCCTACAACGGACACTATCATTCTACCTTTGAAATACTGAAAAATTATACAACTCCAATCTTTTCCCCTGCTTCTAAATTGGGCAAATACTGTATATAAATTTCACAATGGCATTCGTTTAGTCTCGGCTACTGTTAAGTCAAGATCAAATTTCTGAATACTATGATAATGTTTTCTTTTTCAGAAAAGCAGCAGTTACTTTAATTCATTCTAACATATTTTGAGTTTCATGCAGACTGATCTGTGTAAAATATGTGCATGTGATCTATAATGACAAAGTTATTCTACGAGGAGTCATAGGACTGTTTCATTCAAAGCTTTGATACTGAGTTGGTCAAATGACCTTTAGCTTCACTTTCTTCTCCTGAAAACTAAAGAAATAGCACCTGCATTGTTTAAAACTCTATGTTAATGTGAGATCAGATGAGGTAATACATACCAAATGGATTTTAAAGTATGAAATTATACACTAATGGAAGGGATTAAAGGGTAATGTAGATATTGCTCTACACGAGATTTTTAAAACAATTTTTCACTTAATGAATATTTAGAGTATCTCCCACATGCCTGCCTTCTGCGGAGTCCTGAAAAAGGGGTGAAGGTATACGTAGGAAGGGGGTAGATATGTAAAGAATCAGACTCCTTTGGCTCACAGAGCTTGTAATAATATAAGAATCAAGGTATAAAACAATTAAAATCCAAAATAACAATTTAAAGAAGCATAGAATTAGATGGTAAGAAACAGGGGAGATGATTAGTGCTAAAAATAGGTCTTTGGAGAGAGGTCATAAAGTGCTGGAAAACCCAGGTCCCTTCAGGCCTTGAAATCCCTTAACATCCCCTGATTCATTAATCTACTTTCAACTTTTAAAGTCTGTATATTTTACACAAGAAATGCTTGAATATATGTTCATGATTCAACAACCTACACAGTACAATGTAAGAATTCCACACTGCTCTGTGACTACCACTTAATCTGGCAACATCCAAATCCCATTTCTCTCCCCACTGAAAACCATAGTTAATGGTTTGGTGGTGTGTATCCTAGAGTTTTTGTGTATTCACTCACACACACACACACACACACACACACACGCTCAACTTGTAGCATCAAATTCCCAAACTTGCTTTGTTTCACTTAGTGTCTCAGCAAACCTTCTGTGATAATACATGTAACTTCAATATTTTTGAAAATGATACTTTGTATAAATAGACCATATGCTATTTATTCTCCTATTAGTAGGTATTTAGATGCTACTAATTCTCCAGTATTATAAGCCACACAGCCCCACTATCTGGAAGCTCATAGGCTGTTTGATACATCACTAGCATGAGATGCCATATGACTCCATCTCAGACTAAGGAACCCACTCTACGTAAAGTAGGTTCATGGCCATGGAATCCACTGATTGTATAACCTATCATACCAGGCAGAAAGTGCTGGCCCAAGAGAGCAGTGAAACAGCCTGCTGAACAGACATTTGAATGACTATCTTGGAGGTAATACTCTGAGGATGGAGTCCCATTCTTCCAGATGCAGTAAAGACATTTATACAGAACTGTATCCCCTTTGGGAAGAACACATGGGTCTTGAAACCAAGTGATCACCACCAGGGAAAATTTGTTCCAATCCTTTTTAGTCTCGACTTTAGGCTCTGCAGTTGGATGTCTTGGTCCCTAAAGGAGACACATTCTGCCAAATGACATACTGAGAGTCTCATTGAACTATAAGTTAGCTCTGCCTCTGGGCCCTTTGAACTTCTCATGTCTAGAGACTAGAAAACAGGCAAAGGAATCAACATCATGGCAGTCAGGAGGAGGTAGGGCTGCTGTTACACAATGAGCTTCAGAGAAATATATGTGATACCCAGGTGAATGCTTGGGGTGCCCCTTAGGACTCTCCTGCCCAATTGTGGTGGTGAATGAAAAAGTGCAACAATATCAGACTGAGAAGAACAGGGTGACCAGAGGCAATATCAGACTGAGAAGAACAGGGTGACCTTTTGGAAATGAAAATCTGTGTCATGCCACCAGGTAAACCACCAGGTTCAGCAGTTACTAGGTGAAGATGAGGAGAACTGAGCATGGAGATTAGAGGAGGGAGTTAATAAGCATCAGTTCCAGTCTCCAAAACGGCTGCATTGCCAATAGCTCTAGTTCTTCCCAATTTCCCCCAAAGAAGGAGGACAGTATTATGGAGCCTCTCAAGGGACAAGTTATAATAGACATAAAGATTCACTTTCCAGATCCTTCTTCAAAGAAAGTCTGTTTTCCCCAACCACTGGGAATAGTCCGCATACAGACTCTAGCTGTTAGGGTCTGCCTCAGCTGCAGAGAGCCACTTTTTCCAATGGCACTCTCTTCCTGGGGTGGCCGAGATCTTATGATTGACTAGCAGTGATATTAAGGCCATTTCATCCAGCATGTGACAACTCTAATGACCCATATTTGGCCTAGAGCACTCTATGAAATTGGTCAAGGCTTTTCTGAGCCTGTATCACAGCTCAACTTCTTTCTCTGCTCAATTCTGCTTCCATCTTTTTTTTTCCAAAGGTGTTGATCCCTAATAAGCATTCTGCTTGTCAAGAGAGCCTATTTCTAAAGAATCTAACCCAAAACATATCTGTGTCAGTCTTTTCTGTGTAACAACCATGCACTCTCAGTGGCACAAAACAGGAACACTTATTTGCTTACATATCTGCGGGTTGACTGGAGGTTGGCTGAATTAGGTGAGCTTGGCTGTGCCCAGCTTTATGTGTCTATCGGGTAAGGTCTGATCCACACATCTCTCATCTTTCTTATATCAGCATGCTTTAGGGGAAAGAGACTTTTCAGGGTACTTGTAGAGATGTAAGGACCAATCCCTCCATACAAGTACATTTAAGTCTTTGCTTACATTTGCTAATATTTATCTATATAGCTAAACATGTCACATGGCTGAGCCCATATTCAAGGGGCTGGAAAGTATATTCTCTTTTGGGTGGATAGGTGTGAGACAGGGAAGGGAGTGAATGTTTTTTAACAATAATTTCAAATCACAACGTCCTTTTCTACTTCAGATTTCCCTTATTGATATGTGCTTTGTAAGAGGTCTGTATATATTAGAGCTTTCGTCTCAGATTTGTTGCAATATTTTCCCAATTTTCAAAGTTATAAATTTATACTTTATGTGGTCCTATTTATATTTTGCACTTTAATTTTTTTCTATTGTATTTATCCTTAGAAATCCCTTCTCTTTCCAGAAGTCAGAGAAGCAATGATTGCTTTCACCTGAGACACTGATTAGTCCTTTTCCTCTATCCTCTGACTAAGCTTTATCATGAATCCTCATTTACTTCATCTTTCCTTAAACGTTAATGTTCTGGCAGGTTTTCTACACGATGTTCTTAACTTCCTACTCTAGGACACCATAGTCCAATGGGGGACATAAGTACTTAATACTTACCCTTGAACACCTCTTTTTAACAATACAGATTCAGTAGTAAACATCAATGCTCTTATCCAAATTTTCCAATCCCTCCCCATCTTTCAAATACATGGCATGATAGTATTGCAAGTCACTGCTGCATTAAAGTTGTGACACTCTATGACTTGATCAATAAAAGTAGAAATGACCATTGTGACTACTAAGTGGGAGCTTAAAGAGCTAGTATATGTTTTGCCACCCTTTCTTCCACCTCAGAAATCATGGATGCAAGGAGATGAAGCCTCCATGAGACCCAGGCCCCTAAGAGGAAATGGTGTGGAGCAGAGCCTTTGGCCGATTCCTGATGGATAAGGAGCCAGGGGATGAAATAAATCCACTGACAATTTTTTTAAGCATGGCATAATCGAACATGCCCTAACTGATACTGAGTTCAAACCTTCCTTTCCTACTCCCACTTTGGCACTAGAATATCCATAAATCTAAGTATATAGCATTTTTAAAACTCATCAGCTATTTCTGACATTCCTACCACATCTACTTAAAAACCTCTTTTCTAAGTGTTTCTGAGCTTACTCCCCAGTTTCCACCATAATCTATTTGTTCCTGTCTAATGTCCAAAATTACTATATTCAATTTTCCAATTTCTCTGGGGTGGACAGAGCTCTCCTGCCTTCTAAACCCACAATACAATTCAGGCTGTACAACTTTCCAAAGCCCATCCCCCCACTTATGCTATGGATGGCAGCCACTCCTACTATATCAATGACCCATTATTACAGATTTTTCCCTTATCTCTTTATTTGGTTTGAGCTTTAACAGCTCCCTCTCTCATGGATTTTACTTTATTTTATATTTTATTTGGTTTGAGCTTTAACAGCTCCCTCTCTCATGGATTTTACTTTATTTTATACTAGGATTTCTCAAAATTAAAAAGAAACTCTCCATTGACCTTTTTTAACTGCTAACATCTTTAAAGCCAAATTTTTTAGAAATGAGTTATTAATGAATGCACTCTCCATTTCTTCTTCCCATTTTCACCTCAATCACTCCAGTCCAGTTTCCACCTTCATCATTCTGTGGAAAAGACTCTCACAATAGTGTAAACCCTGGGGAAATTTTCTTATCATCTTAATTGCAAATTCAGTGGCACCAAACAGTGATCTCTCCATTCTTGAAGGGGACTCTCCTTAGCTTCAGTGACCACAAACTCTCTTTCCTATTAACACTTTTAGGGGTTTCCCTGTCACTCTTTTTCAAGCTCATCTGGGTCTTCACACTTTTGTTTAAAGACCTTTATCCAGATTTATGCATTAAGATTGGATTTAGCAACAAGTAAGAAGAAAACCCAAGTTGTAGTGCTTAAATAAGGTTCCCACAGACCAACAACATCCACTTCAGAGCTCTCTAATTTCTAGGGTGTGATCTGCATCCTCATGGTCCCAGGTAGCATCTAGATTCCAGACTAGAGATGGAAGGAAGAGAGGAAAACAACAAAAGGGGGTGCACCATTCATTTCATGAAGTAGGCACACAGGTCCTTCTTACATCTCAAGCGTCCAACCCAGTTTCAGAGGAGGTTGGGCAGTTACATACCCAGATAGTTTTTTTAGATGAAAGAAAATGGAAGGAATATTGAGGGACAACTAGTAATCTCTGTCTAGGCCTCTTTTCTTCATTTGTTATATTACTTGTCAGTGACTTCAATAATTCCATACACTCCTGTGACAAGCTTTGTGACTTTGGGTAAATTATGAAACTCTGTGCCTCAGTGTCTTCATCTGTAAAATAAGAATAAATTCTATTTTAAGCATTTATTGTTACATATAATGTGCTTACAAGCATGCATGGTATATAGTAATCGTTGAATAAATATTAGCTACACAATTCTGAACTTAGATCTTCAGACCTGATTGTTCCCCCAAGTTTAGAGACGTATGATGAATCGTAGATCAACATCTCTGCTAAGATAACCTCAAAGGAATCTCAAGCTCATTCTGTTCAATACTGAATTCATAACATGGTTCCCAAATCTGATTTCCCTCAACATTCTCTATCTTAGTAAATAACGTGACCACTCCATTGTTAGTAATTACCTACCTAGAATTTTTAACATAGAAGACAAGGAAAGAAACTTGAGAGACTAGTACTCTCTGTCACTTCTCTAAACAGTGAGAAATTTGACTCATTATCCACATATGTTTTTTCATTTGCTCAGCTTAAAATTCACAGAAAGTCTCAGAATTGCTAATGCATACCACTGCTAAAAGCCAACCTGTAAACTAGAGGTCAATACTTCCTTGCAGATTTTTCAAAATGCATGATAAAGCATACAATTTGATGAGTTTTGACAAATACATACACTTATGAAATAGGTAAATAGGTGTATCCACCTCTATTAAGATAACATTTTCATCATCCCAAAACGTTTCCTTATGCCCTTTCAAATCAATCCTCCTCCCCTACAGAATGATTCACTTTCTACATATTTTTTCACCATTGATTCATTTTGTCTGTCTTAAAATCTCACTCAATATGTAGTACTTTGTATGTAGTTTCTTTTACTCAGAATATTATCTATGAGATACAGTTGTCTGTCTCAGTAGTTTGCTTTCTTTTATTCCTGAAAAGCATTCCATCATCCTAAACATACTACAAATTTTTTGTTAGCTCTCTTACTGATGAACATTTAGGTTATTGCCAGTTTGGAGCAATTTTATTTTTGGATACTAAAAATGTTTCAAGTGTACAAGTTGTGTTTGTACATTTGGTTTAATCTCTCTTTGCTGAATATCAAATCATAAAATTCCTAAAATTAATGGTTTACAGAGAAGTTGAAAGTTGAAATTTATAAGAACTGCAACATTATTTTCTAAAGTAGTGGTACCATTTTTTATAGTTCCACAGATTAGAGTTATATTGCTCTACATCCAAACCTACATTTGGTGTTACCAATTTAGCCTGAAGTAGGAGCAGTCAAATGGCAGCTTAACTTGCATTTACTTGATGAATAATAATGTTGACTACTTTTTCATGTGCTTTTTGACCATTCATATATTTTCCTTTGTGAAGTCTCTCTCCAAGACTTTTGCTCATTTTTCACTGGTTTGTTTTGAATTTTGGATTTCTCATGTTCTGTATATATTCACAATCCAAGTGCTTTATCACTATGTAATTTGGAAATATATACTCATATATTTGGCCTGGATATCCATTTTCTTAATGATATCTTTCAATGAACAGAAGTGGTGATTTGGAATTTATTTTATACTTTATGGTTATTTCTTTCTGTGACCTAAGAAACTGTTGCATACTCCCAAGGAGAAAAAAATACGTTCCTATGTTTTCATCTAGGATAACTTATTGTTTTTGAGATTTTACATTTATGTTTATGATCTACTTTGAGTTACTTTTTCTATATATGGCTATTCAGCCATTATAATACCATTTATTAGATATACTTCTGTTACCTCTATCAAAATTACTTTTCTACCTTTACCAAAATCAATGGCAGTATTAGTGTGGGTCTATTTCAGAACTCTCTGGCCTGTTCTTATTCTGTGATTCTGTCTTTATGTCAAAACCACACTGCCTTAAATGCTGTAGCTGTAGCAGTTCTTGAAATCCATGTAATCTTTCCTTTTTATTCTTCTTTTTCAATGTTTGTATTTTTAGTGCTTTTGTTTTTCTATGTAAATTTTAGAATTATGTTGTCAAGTTATAATATACTAAGTAAAATCAGTTGAAAATTGTATTGTATTGAATCCATGTTATTGAGGGTGTGTGTGTGTGTGTGTAAGAGACAGATGGGTGCTCCAGGAATTATAATACACATCCATGACTCTTACAGTTCACTTAATGTATTACTTCATATTAGCTTTAAAAACTTTGCAACTATATATGCTTATTTAACAGTTACCATCCTTTGTGCTACTACAGTAATACATATTATACATCATAAACTCTATAATACAGTTCATATTTTTGGTTCAAATGGTCATACGTCTTTTAGAAAAATTGGGTCAAGGAAATATATATTTACATATATGTGGCTTTTTACAATTCACATTTTAGTATTTACAGTCCTTTTCACTTTTTACTATAGAAAACAAGTTTCCATCTGAAGTCATTTTCCTTTAGTCTGAATAACTTTAACATATTTTCTTTATTTTTAAAAAATCATAGAAGTCTTCCAGCTAACATTTCTTATAATGCAGTCTACTGGCAACAAATTTCTGGTTTATTTTTCTGTAAATGTCTGTATTTTGCCTTCAGTTTTGAAAAAAATTCACAGGATGTGGAATTCTGAGTTGACAGGTTTTTTACTTTCTTTTATCCCTTTAAAGCTGTCATTCTGACGCTAGAATGGTCCAATGGTCTGATTCATCTGTTCTTTCTGATAAGAAACCACCCATTACATCTATTACTATTGCTCTGGATGTAATACATGGTTTCGTTTAGCTGTTTTTATAAACTTTTCTCTTTGGTGTTCAGTAGTTTGCTTATAATGTGCCTATGGGTATTTTTCCTGCTTAGGGTTTACTTATTTTCTTGGATCTATGGGTTTATCATTTCATCAAATTTAGCAAATTTGCAGACATCATTTTTAAATTTTTTTTTTATTTTGGTAAGAACACAACATAGATCTATTAACAGATTAAGTGTGCAGTAGAATGTTATCCATAGGCACCATGTTATACGTGAGATCTCTAGAACTGATTCATTTTGCACAACTGAAATTTTATACACATTAATTAGCAACTCGCCATTTCTCCTCCCTCAGCCTCTGGCAATCATCATTCAATTACTTGCTTCTATGAGTTTGATTATTTTGATACCCCATATAAGTAGAATCAGGCAGTATTTTTCCTTCTGTGACTGACTTGTTTCACTTAACATGACACAAGGTTTATCTATGTTGTTGCATCGGTAAGAATTTTCTTCTTTTTAAGGCTGAATAGTACGCTACTGGATGTATCTACCACATGTTCTTTATACATTTATATACTGAACATTTTGATTGCTTCCACATCTTGGTTATCGTGAATAGTGCTGAAATGAACATGGGAGTGCAAATCTCTCTTCAAGATCCTGATTTCAATTCTTTTGGATAAATATCTTGAAGTGGGGTTGCTATTAATAGATCATATGGTAGTTCTATTTTTACATTTTTTTTAGTAACTTTCATACTGTTTTCCATAGCAGCTGCCCTGCTTTGCATTTCCACCAATACTATACAGGGATTCCAATTGTTCTACATCCTCAGCAACACTAGTCTTTTGTTTTTCTGATAATAGTCATCCTCACGTGTGTGAGATAATATCTCATTGTGGTCTTGATTTGCATTTACCTGATGATCAGTGACACTGAGAATCTTTGCATGTACTTTATGGTCATTTGTGTATCTCTTCTTTGGAGAAACGTCTATTCCAGTCTTCATCTCATTTTTAAATGGGTTATTAGCAAGTCCACTGCTGATATGACTTGGCTGTGTCCCCACCCAAATCTCACCTTGAATTGTAATAATCCCCACATGTCAAGGGTGTCAAGGGTGGGGCCAGGTGGAGATAATTGAATCATGGGGACAGTTTCTCCCATACCGTTCTCATGGTAGTTAATACGTTTCATGAGATCTGATGGTTTTATAAACAGGAGTTTCCCTGCACAAGCTTTCTTGCCTATTGCCACATAAGATGTGACTTTGTTCCTCCTTGCCTTCTGCTTTAATTGTGAGGCCTCCCCAGCCATGTGGAACTGTGAGTTCATTCAGCCTCTTTTTCTTTATAAATTACCTGGTCTTGGGTATGTCTTTATTAGCAGCATGAGAACAGACTAATACAACAGTTAACATCATACTCAATGGGGAACAACTGAAAGCTTTTCCACTAAGATCAGAGACAAGGCAAGGATGGCCACTGTCATTATTTCTATTTAACATAGTACTGGAAGTCCTAGCCAGAACAGTTAGCCAAGAAAAAGAAATTTTAAAATCCAATTCAAGATCTAATCTAAATTAGAAAGAGGTAAAATTGTCCCTGTTTGCAGATGACATGATTTTACATATAGAAAAACCTAACGCTTTCCCCAAAACGGCTAGAACTAATAAATTTAGTAAATTGCAGAATACAAAATCAACATAGAAAAATCAGTTGCTTTCCTATACACTAATAACATACTATCCAAAAAGGAAAGTTAAAAATAATCTTATTTAGAATAGCATCAAAAAATAAAATAGTTAGGCATGGCCTGAACTGGGGGCTTTTTTTATATATATATATTTATCTTCCCATTTTCTACATCCTTTCCTCCCTCACTTTCCAGATGCTCCAGCTTTTTTTTATCTTCATCTTACTACTCTAGTTAGATTGTGATTTTCTGCCTCAGTTGTAGCTGCCCCAAGATCATGCAGACTAAGGGAGGGACTTCAAAATACTATCCTTAGAACATTTTACCTAGGGAAGTTTTCTTCTTTCAGTGGTCTACTCCCCTCCAGTCTCTGCCTCCTTCTGGTTGGCTCTATAACACCTTCCAGTGGTTGGGTGGGTTTTTTCCTCAAAAGTTTATAATAGTTATCTCTGGGAGAGATTATCTGGTACAAGTTCTTTCACCATTATCTGAAGAGGACTTCTCCACCTGTACCAGTTTCTCCACTTGGCAGTCAACCAAAAGAGCCTGCTTCTAGCTTCTCAAATCCCTTCCTGCCTCAGACTCCTTACAATTATTCAATCACCTTGGAATGCATGCTTTGCATACCAACATTCACACACACACATGCACGCACACACACACACATCTGTTGTATCTCCATGCACTCTTCAGACCTCAGGGGAATTGTTTTATATATTGCAATGAAGCTTTCATTCACCTCTTGGCTCAGAACAGTTCTTCCTGTTATCTGCTTCCTGTTACCTGCTTAGAACAGGTCTTCCTGTTATCTGCTTCTTCTAATGCTTCTGGTCATTTTACCTCATGCCTCTTATCACAGTTTATTATTTAGGTTTTCTGTCTGTGATTACTTTATTAATGTTTGAACTTAATTTAGAATTAAATTCCAATGATTTGTGCTCACAAATTTGTATGTAGATAAGCCTTGCTTTTTTTACTTACAACTGTATGAGTAGTGCTGAGCAAGGGCCTGATACTTTAGTGTGTGCTCTCAAAATATTAATTTAACTAATTAATTTATCCATTAATTAATAGCTCATCACCTGTATTGCATCTTGACTATTTTTAATTAAATACCTCACTGGTACCTTAAACATCATATGCCTCAAACAGAATGCATTTTCTATCCCCACTTGTCCTCTTTTATTTCCAATAAAAATTAATTATAATCTTACATATCCAGGTGCCCTAAGTGGAAACTTCAAACCATTTTTGGAGGATTTTTCTCCTCTCTAAGGAACACTTCTCACACATGTGCTTTCTTGGGACCTCTCGGTCAAAAATTCTATCACCTTTTTATCCTCTAACTGCCCCAGTTAGTTAAGGGTCTTGTTTTTTGTCTATTATTTCTACAGGTTTCTACCATGTGTCACTAGTTTTAGTCCTCTTCCTAGCCACTTTGCCTTTACTATTCACCTTCACTCTCCCAAAAGTCAGATATTCCTAAAACTTTCCATGCCCTCAATTAAAAATCCTTCCAGAGCTCTCATTTTTAATTAGAGAAAGTTCAAAAATTTAACATAGCCTACATTTTTTTCACCTAGTCCTGTACTTATGGGGTAAGCTTACAAAATTACACACTGAAACTCAAAGAAGAACTCGGCTACTTTATATAACTGATCACACCTTTCCCACACCTCCAGCCTCTTGTGCAGTCAGTGCTCTGTGCTCTGTATTCTGACCCTAGGTGTCTGTCCAGCCACACATATTCTCAGATCCTCCACTTCCTATTCCTGGGCACTAAGAATTTACAGAGATCCTCTACACTCCATGTAGAGTATAAGGAGCCTCACTATCTCCCTCAGCGTGTCGTCTTGCCACCTCCTCCTGTCAAAGGTTCTCTACTCCTATGACATGATGTGGGAAGTGGTCCCAAGCCAAATACCAGGCTGCTCTCAGGGCCAGAATGATGAAGGCTAGCCTTTAAAGTAGGCCACAAACATGATGTTCTTAAAAAATTCCATACCAACCTGCATGGTTTGCAGCCCTTTGACCTAGATCAGTCCTAGATTGGGAGTGGATTAAATCTGGCAATTGATCTCCTTGCCTTTCTGTTTTTCCTTCTCCTTTCCTTGCTTCCCAGAAAAGGTGAAGGAAGCCAAATTTCCACTTCCTTTTTCTTCTTCCAAAGCCAATGTTCATTTTGCCCACTTACTTGACAGAGAGAGTGAAGGTATATAAAACATCTTAGCTATAATAATCTAAAAATATTAGCCCTATTACACTAACTTTATAGAGTTTTCATTTTCATTTCTAGCCATGTCTTCTTGTCACCACTTCTAGGCAGAATTAATTACTATCACATCTCCCACAGTACCTTATTCATATTTTTAATTTTATTATTTAGCACATTGTAATTATAATTAGCTGCATGTTTGCCTTTCCCATTAGACTGTGTGACAACCTCAAGGACAGGGACTGAATCTTACTCATCTCTTTATTTCCCTAAAACCTACCAGAGGGCCTGACACAGAGTAAGTGCTTAGTGAAAGTCTCAGTTCAAAACATGAGCAAATCTTCTTAGAGCTGAAGCTACCTATAAAGAAACAATGACCACAGAGAATTGGGAAGCAAAGTTGTAATAGCTTATAGGGTTCCCTGATTTGGGTCCTAAATCCTATGACAGACATAAGTTTAATTTCAGAGACTAAAAGTTTTTGAAGATTTTTCAGTGAAAGATAATTGCATTTCATCATATAAAGTTATCAAGGCACTTTGATCATGTAAAGCAATTTTTGATAATGATTTCAAACATGCTGATAAGTTTTTCTTAAATACTGTGTCTTTAACTGTTTTTTCACATGCCAGAGAGCATCCATTTCCGAACATGAGGAAGGAAATGCAGAATCATCTGCCTCTTGTCCCATTAACGATACACATCCACCTTGGGTCCATTATCCCAAGAAGATAATTTAGATAATTCTCTTAATTCAACTGGATTTTTGAACATATTCTATTAAAAAGGGTTTTGGTCCTCTATAGAATAATTTTATAGATTAATGGGAATACAAATTTCCATGATAAAAACCAGAAAGGTCATAGTTTAACAATATTACCACATATGGATAACATCACGAATGTATCTATCATTTAATCATATAATGTCTGTGGTATCAAAGGCAAGTTCATGAAAATGTATAAGGAATTTCCAGCCCTTATGGTATTACTAACATCAGAGCTTGCAAGAAAAATTATTGCACAAAATCGATGTGCAGAAATCACAAGCATTCCTATACACCAACAACAAACAAGCAAAGAGCCAAATCATGAATGAACTCCCAGCCACAATTACCACAAAGATAATAAAATACCTAAAGATACAGCTAACAAGGGTAGTGAAGGAAATTTTCAAAGAGAACTACAAACCACTGCTCAAGGAAATCAGAAGAGACAAACAAATGGAAAAACATTTCATAGTCACAGACAGGAAAAATCAGTATTGTGAAAATGGCCATACTGCCCAAAGCAATTTATAGATTCAATGCTATTCCTATTAAACTACCCTTGACATTCTTCACAGAATTAGAAAAAAAAATTAAATTCATATGAAATCAAAAAAGAGCTCATATAGCCAACACAATCCCAAGCAAAAAGAACAAAGCTGAAGGCATCACACTGCCCCACTTCAAACTATACTCCAAGGCTACAGTAAACAACACAGCATGGTACTGGAACAAAAACAGGTGCATGCACCAATGGAACAGAACAGAGAACTCAGAAATAAAACTGCACATATACAACCATTTGATCTTTGAGAAGCCTGACAAAAACAAGCAATGGGGAAAGGATTCCCTATTTAATAAATTGTGCTGTGAGAACTGGCCAGCCATGTGCAGAAAATTGAAATTGGACCCCTTCCTTACACCTTATACAAAAATTAACTCTAGATGGATTAAAAATTTAAATGTAAAATCCCAAACTATAAAAATCCTAGAAGAAAACATAGGCAATACCATTAAGGACATAGGCATGGGCAAAGATTTTATGATTAAACCACCAAAAGCAATTGCAACAAAAGCAAAAATTGACAAATGGGATCTAATTAAACTAAAGACCTTCTGTACAGCAAAATAAACTTCTCAGCACAAACAGACTACCTACAGAATGGGAGAAAATTTTTGTAATCTAATTGACAAAAGTCTAATGTCCAGAATCTACAAGGAACTTAAGCAAATTAAAAACATTAAAAAGTGGGCAAAAGGCTGGGTGCTGTGGTTCATGCCTGTAATCCTAACACTTTCACACTTTGGGAGGCCTAGGCAGGCAGATCACTTGAGGTCAAGAGTTCAAGACTAGCCTGCCCAACATGGTGAAACTTCATCTCTACTAAAAATACAAAAATTGGCTGGGTGTAGTGGTATATGCCTATAATCGCAGCTACTCAGGAGACTGAGGCAGGAGAATCACTTGAACCCAGGAGGTGGAGGTTGTAGTGAGCCAAGATCATGCCACTACACTCCAGCCTGGGCAACAGAGCAAGACTGTCTCAAAAAAGGAAGGAAGGAAGGAAGGAAGGAAGGAAGGAAGGAAGGAAGGAAGGAAGGAAGGAAGGAAGGAAGGAAGGAAGGAAGGGAGGGAGGGAGGGAGGGAGGGAGGGAAAGGAAAAGCAGGCAAAGGACCTGAACAGACATTTCCAAAAGAAGATATACATGCAGCCAAGAAACTTGACAAAAAGCTCAACATCACTGATCATTAGAGGAATGCAAATTAAAAACATGAGCTACCATATCATGCCAGTCAGAATGGTGATTATTAAAATGTCAAGAAACAACAGATGCTGGCGAGGTTGCAAAGAAATAGGAATGCTTTTACACCATTGGTGGGAATGCAAATTAGTTCAACCATTGTGGAAGACAGTGTGGTGATTACTCAAAGATTCAGAACCAGAAATACCACTTGACCCAGCAATCCCACTACTGGTTATATACCCAAAGGAATATAAATCATTATATTATAAAGATACATGCACATGTATGTTCATTGCAGCACTATTCACAAGGGCAAAGACATGGAGTCAACCCAAATGTCCATCAATGGTAGACTGGGTAAAGAAAATGTGGTACATATATACCATGGAATACTATGCAGCCATAAAAAGGAATGAGCTCATGTCCTTTGCAGTGACATAGATGGCGCTGGAAGCCGTTATCCTCAGCAAACTAACACAGGAATAGAAAAACAAACACCTTATGTTCTCACTTATAAGTCAGAGCTGAACAGTGAGAACACACGAACACAGGGAGAGGAACAACACGCACTGAAGCCTGTTGCGGGAGGATAGTGGGTAAGAGCATCAGGAAGGGTAGCTAATAAGGCTGGGTTTAATACGTAGGTGATGGGTTGATAGGTGCAGCAAACCACCATGACACAAGTTTACCTATGTAACAAACCTGCACATATAACACAGAACTTAAAATTAAAAAAGAAAAAAGAAAAAACTAGCAATGCTATGGATTTGAGCAATAATGAGCAATGTTAATGACTAAATAAACAATCATGATCTAATTGAAAAATATGGAAAAAAGAAAAGAAAAGTGATTCCACAAGAGTATTTAGAAGTCAACTTTTAGTTTTTGTAAGTGTATTAACCTGTTATATAAAACAGATATACTAAAGAAATCAAACCAAAAAGTAAAAAACACTATTTACTGAACAGAAGCCATCACTGTTAGCATAATTCTTTATATCTCTTGAATCTATGCATATACACAGATTCAAAGATATTAAAGATTAAAATGAAGAAAAACCGGTGTATGTCACACATGCCCTTCCAAAGAAAAATATTAAATATAGTTTTCTTTAAGGATAAA
Organism: Chlorocebus sabaeus; assembly: GCF_047675955.1. Taxonomy (NCBI): domain Eukaryota; kingdom Metazoa; phylum Chordata; class Mammalia; order Primates; family Cercopithecidae; genus Chlorocebus; species Chlorocebus sabaeus. The sequence goes on along the minus strand of NC_132924.1, from coordinate 82,101,641 downwards.
AAGTACATAAAAGTAGAATTGTTGAACTTCAGATAAATGTTTCTTCATCACACAAGATAATAAAGCCTCAAAAATCTTTCTAAAGAAGAAACATGATTATGAAAATAATTCAGAGTTTGGAGTCATCATATTTTTAACTATAGTGTCTACTAACGCTATTTAAAAATTAGAACATTTACACATTTAAATCTTCTAGTTCCCATTTTTCATAATTTTTGAAAATGATGTTATTCTCAACATCTATATTTCATCACCAGTTCTTACAACACTGCTTTTTCTCTTTCTGGGTACTTTATTTTGTCATTTGTAGAGCTATACTACATTTAAAGTTAAACAATTTTGAAAGCCTTTTCTGTGTCTGTTCAGATTATCATGTGGTTTTGTTTTTATGTTTTTCTGGTGAATCACATTTATTGATTTGCATATGTTAAACCAACCTTACATCCCAAACCTACTTGATCATGGTAAGCTGACTTTTTGATGTGCTGTTGAATTCGATTTGCTAGTATTTTATTGAGGATTTTTGTGTCTACGTTCATCAGGGATACGGGCCTGAAGTTTTCTTTTTTTATTGTCTGTCAGGTTTTGGTATCAGGATGATACTGACTTCATAGAGTGAATTAGAGAGGAGTACTTCCTCCTCAATCTTTTTGAAATAATTTCAGTAGAATTAGTACTAGCTCTTTGTACATCTGGTAGAATGTGGCTATGAATCCATCTAGTCCAGGGCTTTTTTTTTTCTTTTTGGTTGGTAGGGTTTTTATTACTAATTCAATTTCAGAACTTATTATTGGCCTGTTCAGGATTTCAATTTCTTCTGGGTTCAATCTTGGTAGGCTTTGTGTTTCCAGGAATGTATCCATTTCTTCTAGATTTTGTAGTTCGTGTGCATAGGGTGTTCACAATAATCTGAGGATGTTTTTGTATTTCTGTGGGTCGGTTAAACAACCTGCTCCTGAATGACTTTTAGGCAAAGAACAAAATTAAGGCAGAAATCAAAATATTCTTTGAAACTAATGAAAACGAGACAGGACACACCAGAATCTTTGCGACACAGTTAAAGCAATGTTAAGAGGAAATTTTAAAGCATTAGATGACTGCATCAAGAAGTTAGGAGGATCTCAAATTAACAACCTAATGCCACACCTAGAGGAGCTAGTAAAACAAGAGCGAACCAACTTGAAAGCTAGCAGAAGAAAAGAAATAATCAAAAGCACAGCTGAATTGAACAAAATTGAGAGGCGAACGTTCAAAAGACCAACAAAACCAAGCTGGTTCTTCACAAGATTAAATGAGTTTGATAGACCCTTAGATTAATAAGAAGAGAGATCCAAATAAATACAACCAGAAATGACAAACATCCTTTATTTATCCCACTACTTATCTTACCCTTAATTTATGAGCTTTTCATCATTAATTCATTTATTTATTCAAAATTATTTTATTGGTTATATGTCAGGCAATCTTCTAGGTTTGGGGGATACGAATGTTCCCGACTGCTTCAGAATTAAATTCCAGTAAAAGCCAGGGACAAAAAAAAAAAAACACACATTAACAAATGAATAAATAAGATATACCTTTTCCTCTCTTTGATAGTAAAAGATAAATTATTTTAATAGTCATGCTTAATATTTACCAGTAATCCCCCAGAAGGCATGGATTTCACTGAGAAGCAGACCTCAAATGCTACAAAAATGACAAATATCAAGGAGAAACAAAATAGGATTTCAAGTTAGAGAAAGATGGACATGGGATGATGTGCTTCTGTAGTAAGAATGGCCAGAGAAAGCCTCAATGGAGATGATGTCAAAGTGGAACTATTTTAAAAGTGTGTCATTCCTACAATTATCTGTGAGAGGAGCCTCCCGAACAGGACGGACAGGTCATGCAAAGTCCTGAATGCATGGAAGTCACAATGTTTAAGATACACTCTTCAGCTCTCGGCAATCGACTTTTTTTAAAGACAGTCGCTTTGGGTGTGAGGTTTAAAGAAGTTTGTTATGCTCTCAGATTTATGTTTACTTTGGCCCCAAATTTTCAGAATTAGAAGGTAAATTTAATCGACTGTGGACCAGAGATGTATCTGTTTTCTTTGTTGAATATGTAAGCCTCCCCCCTCTCCCTGCTTCCTGTATTTTGCTTTCAGTTTTCTGTTTTTATTTTGGGAGGTTTTTTTAGGTGAATTTTTAAGGATGGGCATTGATTAAAATTACCTTTATTGTAACAAATTTGTATTCAAGTTCTAATCAGTTTTAAATTAGGAGTATCTAACTAAAGGAGTAGCTGTGCAGAGACATTCTGATGAGTCACTTGATGTCATTTTGATGAAAATGGGTAATAGAAATATTACTTTCCCAAAAAGCATCATTAAATATGACTCCTTCGATAATTCTGTGAAATAGCAGAACACATGCCAGCATTCTTTCTGATAAATGTTTGGCCAAGTGCATACCTCATACACTGAATTCATCTATTTTACGTCTGTCAAACATACATTTCCCAAAAAAAGAAAAAAATCTATTATCTTAGCACTACATGCTACAAATAAATTATTATTCAACTCATCAAGTGCATATGTAATGTTTAGGTTCTGAAAGTTGATTTGTTAAGAAAAAGCTTATGGTATCAATAAATTACAGATACATCGTTTGTCTAGGATTTGAACAAAAACAATATTACATTTACTTTTAGGTAGTTTCTCTATTTTCCCCTGAAGAGAAAACAGAATAAAATACACCACTCATTTGAAGCAACCACCGATCTTGAAATATTTTAGAATCCCAAGTTGGACATCACTTTGCATCTTTTTATCTGCAAGTATAAATTTGGAAATCTTAGCACACACTGAGGTATCACTGTGTAATATCAAATCTTATCAAGGCCTCTTTTACTTGCACCAGTTTAAGTCTCTAATGCATCAGCTTTATCAAGAATGTTTTGTCTTTTCCCACTGTGCTGCTCCTGCTGTGCTGTGGAGGACTGATTCTGGAAGCAAGTTTTCCAAACAAGATAATCTGCCTACATTTGTTTTTCTCCCAAACAAACAAAACAACAAGGACAACAACAAAGGAGCAGCTGTAAGTTTTCAAAACCAAGTCACTGATGACTGTATTTTTATCAAAAACAAAGGTCAATCTAAATTAATCTCTTGGTTTAATGTTAGCCCTTCTCATGCTCAGGTTATTTTTCTATATATAAAAGTGTATGTTGCAGATAAAGGTGCAGTCAACTCCAATACTTGCTTATTCACCTCCCTCGTCCCATAGGCAACTATCATCATGAATTTAGTGTTTCTACTGTCACTATATTAGTACAATTTATACATTTAAAATACATAGAATATATAACATATGACTTAGTGTTATTTTAAAAGTTTACCTAAGGCATTACGTATACTTTGCAATTGTCTTTTTTATACAATATTAGGTTTTAAGATTGTTATTTACGGTTTTTTTTGTTTTAATGGCTATATATTAATTATATAAACATACAATGCTTTTTAACCTATTCATGAAAGATTATTTCCATTTTTCAACTATTGCAGACATTCAACAAAGTTATTCTTTAATCTATTCAAGTTGAAAATAATTACAGAAATTTAGGATATGCTACTTTCAATTCAGTCTCTCCTATATCATTTCTCATGCTTTTGCAGTTTGATTTTCTGGTTCCCCTTTAATTTTTCCCAAATTACCTTTTTTTCACTGCCAATATGTATTTTAACCTTAACAATACAATACATTTACCAATTTATTTGTCAGCATTGATTTTGCATCCTACTCATCTTTCTGGGTTTATTTTTCTTTCAGTTGAATGCATCTTAAAATAGCTTTTGTTTTGGAAAATATGTGAATTGTAAACTCTTAGTCTTTATTTATGCATAAAAGTCATTGTTCCCTTCTTACTCTGTAATTGTTTGTTTGAATACAAAAGATGAGTTGACAGGGCTTTTTTAAAAGATTTTTGAAAGTATAATTCCATTGCTTTCTAATAGAAGATACAGATAAGAGCCTGTCAAAAGTCTGATTGCTGTTCCTCTGTAGGCAATCTTCACATGTATTTTTCCATCCCAGTAGAAAGCTTTTAAAATGTGACTGGGTTTTTTCTGGACTACAATCTTACTATGTTTCTAGGGGAAATTTGTTTTTACTTAACATGTTTAAACCTGCTTAGGAATTATGTTTTTTAAAAAATTCTAATAATTTTTTCCTATTATATTGTCATATAACCCCCCCTCATTTTCTCTATCTTTTCTTCCTGAAATTCGTATTACAATTATGTTGGATCTTCTCTTTCTGCTGCTCACATCTCAAACTTGTTTTGTGTTTTCTCTCTTTAATTCTTTGTACCGCATTATGCATGATCTCCTAGATCTGCAATCTCATTCACTCTTTTTTCAGATGAATCTATTCTTATATTTAACCTTTCCATTGAGTTTCTTTTTAATGTCAAAGATTGTTTTTCATTTTTTACATTTCTACATGGTTCTTTCGTATCTTCCTTTTTTCCCCAAAGTACTTTCATTTATCTTTCTCATTTCTAGCTTGTCTTTCATCTCTTGATTTGCACTGAAGTGTCTTCAGTCTGTTCTGCAATCTCCAGCCCAGGGGGTATACATTCTTCAACATGTTGCATCTGATGTTTCCTCTAATGGCAATTTTTTCTTTCATGTGGTTTGTTATCTTAGACTTTTCTTCAGCAGAGTTTACTTCTTTGGGATTTCTACATGCCCTGGGTTGAGAAAGTATCCCTGCAATGTGGCTTTAGGATTGCTTTTGCTGGAGGACCCAAGAGTCTCAAGAATTCCAGCTTGGGTATTTCCATGCACTACAATTACCATGAATACAGGAATACAGACCCAACCTGGAAAATGTTTCGTGGTGTTTCTCACCTCTCACTGGTAACTCTTTTTTTTAACTTTTATGTTAAGCTCAGGGGTACATGTGCAGGTTTGTTACATAGGTAAACTTGTGTCATGGGGGTTTGCTGTACAGAGTATTTCATTACCCAGGTATTAAGCCTAGTACTCAGTTATTTTTCCTGATACTCTCCCTCCTCCCAGCCTCCACCTTACAAAAGGCCCCAGTGTATGTTGTTCCCCTCTATGTGTCTGTGTGTTATCATTTAGCTCCCATTTATAAGTGAGAACATATGGCATTTGGTTTTCTGTTTGTGTGTTAGTTTGCTAAGGATAATGGCCTCCTGCTTTATCCACATCCCTGCAAAGGAGGTAACAGGTAGCTTCTTTCCACTTTGATGTCTACAATGACAAACTTCTTTGCTCTTCCAAGGCCTGCGTGGAAGTCAACCTTTCCTTGTCTTTATTTCACATATGACCTTATCACTTATGACTCCAAGTTTTATAAAAGATGTTCAGTTCCATGTGCCCCATTTACACAGTGCCTAAAGCTGAGACTTTCCTCCCCAACTCAAAAAAAATAGTTCCCCCAAACATACATATGCCTCAGAAAGATGGTTCAATGATTAAATACATGAAAAGAATCCACAAGCCTAAGAATGTTAAAATCCACTGACTTTTCTCTATTCAGTTCTGGCTTGAGGATTTTTTTCTTCATTTAATTTCAAACCCATTTATGTATTTGTTATGTGTTTATATTTTATCCAAATGTATTTGATGACAAAAACAGATGCAGTCAATTTAGTCTGATATATTACTGAAGAAGCCTGTCAGTTACTTCTTGGATTCATAAGTAGATATAACTAATGGTTTCCATAGCTGATTGCCTTGAGTATAAATATATACAAACATATAAATATAAATATATATAAATATACATATACATATATTTTAGTTAAAAGTGTATTCTAACCTTTTTGCTATTTTAGCATTTATGACTTTGAATATAAAGGAACAACCTTTTTGACTCTGGGAAGAAGTGTAAGCATTAAGGAAATCTGGGATAGTCTTATTTCATAATATTATCTTCAAAAGGTTTTAATGAATGAATAAATGAATACATGGATGAACATTGTACTTGCTTCACAAACGTCAGGACCTGAAATGGATTTTTTTTTTTAACTGAGTTCCTCATTTAAGGAAGGATAAGGTTTGAACTCTCTTTTACTCGCCAGTTCCCTAGTTTCCACTTTTCAAAAAAAAAAAAAAAATCCTTTGCTATTCTCTTCTTGGCATTGATATTTGTCAATTTTTATAAATTTACTGTGGAACTCAGCCTCCACTCTCTTATGCCTAGTGTTTCAATTATTTTCTCAAAGAAATCTTGGACTTACATTTTCATGATGTATCTACCATTAATAACCTTTGTTCCCCTCTTCTATATCATTTAGACAGAAAATGAAGAAAGTGAAAATGAGAACACAAAATCCCCTAGTTTTGACTGAATTGACTATCAGCGCAATGCACACAAGATTTGAGTGCAATCAAAATAATAAAACACTTCAGAGATTTCTGTTTGTCTTAATTTTAAACTGGTAGTACATGAAGAACAAGTCACTCAGGGACATATACTTATTTCCCGGAATATTTTGAATTTATCTTCCATAGAACCATATAATCAATTCCATCTACTTATTCAACCAATAGTAAAAATGATAATCCCAAGCATTTTCTTTTTTATAAGGTTATTCAAATTGGAATCCAGTCCTTTCTTTAACCAAAAATTTTACTATTTACAACTAAGGCTCATAAAACTTTTCAGGTATTTTATGATGGCAGATCTCAGAGCCAGATAGTCTGAGGTCTAAAGAATATAGATGGCATAAGAACATTTACTGATGATTAGTTGACAAGTGTCATAATTTTAACAAGGGCCAATTAGCAGATTCTAATAAAGTTTTCAGAGGACTCATGAAAGTTAATCATGCTTGAATTTCTGCCATAGAATCACCTCACTTTAAGCCATATGTATTCCTAAAAATTTCATGTCAATTGAACATTTATAAGTAAAAACATATACTTTCACAGACCTGAATTATCATTGGCATATTTTATTTTCATTATCTGATTGATTTACTATTGTCAATGACTCAACTGAAGTTAGGTGTTTTCTGCTTCTTGCTTCTTTGTTAAGTAACCAACATTCCAGTGCCTTCAGGAGATTAAAATTTAAGACTACACTTTAAATTGTTTTGTAAAGGGAATAATTATAATCCTGTTAATTAGGAAAAAGAGGTACACTTACAATACGTAAATATCTATTGCTAAAATATTATAAGAAATTCCTCTAGAAAATGTGAGGTAAAGATGGTGGAAATAACCAACAAATGACAAGTTCTTTCATAATTATTTTATTTAAACTCACAATACTCCTAGAGGTAGGAATTCTTGTTCCCATTTAAAAAGTTAAGATTGCAGGATTAGAGAAGTTGAGTGGCAGAAGCAGAATTTGAATCCATCTCTGACTCCCAAGTCCAACCACTTTCTACTCTACAACAGGCCTTAGCATAACACATATCTGGAAGCTAATTTTCAGAATTTCCTGAAGAGCCTTCTGAAAATAAACTGTTATTTCATAGAGATTTATAAAAATGAAATGGTCCAGATATATATAGATTAAGTCAGCTGCCAAAGTCCTTAAATAGATTAAAAATGAAGTGGTGTGCATTTCCTATTTACTATTATCATGTTTTTCCAGAATGCAACCATATTTTGCTTTGAAATATGAGTCACTGCCATCATCTCAATTAGTGAGAAGAGTGACTCTGCTGATGCTGAATCATGAAAACCCCATTGCACTGCTAGTTTCCTGCTCAGGGTAGCTACCTTATGAGCCCTGCAATCTCCCACTCTGGCTTCTTTTTCTTACTGAGTCACCGCAAATGAAATGTCAAGTGGTGTGGTCTTCAATGGCTCTTCAGCTGGACCTTGCTCCAACTCTAAGCTCTAAAATTAGAAGGCATCTGTGAATCAAGAATCTCCTGCACAGACTTCCTAGCATTGCAGCATTATCTCGATATAGAAGGTTGTAACCAATCCTAAGGTTTGCCCAAAGTTTTGATCAATTAAGCTAAATAGCAACAATTTCTTGAATTTTTCTGGTATCTAATGAAATCTTTCACTAATTTTTGAATTAGATTCAGGATTTCCCCTATTTTTATATTCCAAATGGGAATCTACTGATGATGTGTGTGACTTGGGGGTAGGCAGTAGCGGGTAAGTCACCAAATAACGTTCAAGTGTCAATTAAGATTTTTGTGAATGTTGAACCAGCCTTGCATCCCAGGGATGAAGCCCACTTGATCATGGTGGATAAGCTTTTTGATGTGCTGCTGAATCCGGTTTGCCAGTATTTTATTGAGGATTTTTGCATCGATGTTCATCAGGGATATTGGTCTAAAATTCTCTTTTTTTGTTGTGTCTCTGCCAGGCTTTGGTATCAGGATGATGTTGGCCTCATAAAATGAGTTAGGGAGGATTCCCTCTTTTTCTATTGATTGGAATAGTTTCAGAAGGAATGGTACCAGCTCCTCCTTGTACCTCTGGTAGAATTCAGCTGTGAATCCATCTGGTCCTGGACTTTTTTTGGTTGGTAGGCTATTAATTATTGCCTCAATTTCAGAGCCTACTATTGGTCTATTCAGGGATTCAACTTCTTCCTGGTTTAGTCTTGGAAGAGTGTAAGTGTCCAGGAAATTATCCATTTCTTCTAGATTTTCCAGTTTATTTGCGTAGAGGTGTTTATAGTATTCTCTGATGGTAGTTTGTATTTCTGTGGGGTCGGTGGTGATATCCCCTTTATCATTTTTAATTGCGTCGATTTGATTCTTCTCTCTTTTCTTCTTTATTAGTCTTGCTAGTGGTCTGTCAATTTTGTTGATCTTTTCAAAAAACCAACTCCTGGATTCAAATCCAGCATATAAACAGAACCAAAGACAAGAACCACATCATTATCTCAATAGATGGAGAAAAGGCTTTTGACAAAATTCAACAGCCCTTCATGCTAAAAACGCTCAATAAATTCGGTATTGATGGAACGTACCTCAAAATCATAAGAGCTATTTATGACAAACCCACAGCCAATATCATACTGAATGGGCAAAAACTGGAAAAATTCCCTTTGAAAACTGGCACAAGACAGGGATGCCCTCTCTCACCACTCCTATTCAACATAGTCTTGGAAGTTCTGGCTAGGGCAATCAGGCAAGAGAAACAAATCAAGGGGGTTCAGTTAGGAAAAGAAGAAGTCAAATTGTCCCTGTTTGCAGATGACATGATTGTATATTTAGAAAACCCCATTGTCTCAGCCCAAAATCTCCTTAAGCTGATAAGCAACTTCAGCAAAGTCTCAGGATACAAAATTAATGTGCAAAAATCACAAGCATTCTTATACACCAGTAACAGACAAACAGAGAGCCAAATCAGGAATGAACTTCCATTCACAATTGCTTCAAAGAGAATAAAATACCTAGGAATCCAACTTACAAGGGATGTAAAGGACCTCTTCAAGGAGAACTACAAACCACTGCTCAGTGAAATCAAAGAGGACACAAACAAATGGAAGAACATACCATGCTCATGGATAGGAAGAATCAATATCGTGAAAATGGCCATACTGCCCAAGGTAATTTATAGATTCAATGCCATCCCCATCAAGCTACCAATGAGCTTCTTCACAGAATTGGAAAAAACTGCTTTAAAGTTCATATGGAACCAAAAAAGAGCCCGCATCTCCAAGACAATCCTAAGTCAAAAGAACAAAGCTGGAGGCATCACGCTACCTGACTTCAAACTATACTACAAGGCTACAGTAACCAAAACAGCATGGTACTGGTACCAAAACAGAGATATAGACCAATGGAACAGAACAGAGTCCTCAGAAATAATACCACACATCTACAGCCATCTGATCTTTGACAAACCTGAGAGAAACAAGAAATGGGGAAAGGATTCCCTACTTAATAAATGGTGCTGGGAAAATTGGCTAGCCATAAGTAGAAAGCTGAAACTGGATCCTTTCCTTACTCCTTATACGAAAATTAATTCAAGATGGATTAGAGACTTAAATGTTAGACCTAATACCATAAAAATCCTAGAGGAAAACCTAGGTAGTACCATTCAGGACATAGGCATGGGCAAAGACTTCATGTCTAAAACACCAAAAGCAACGGCAGCAAAAGCCAAAATTGACAAATGGGATCTCATTAAACTAAAGAGCTTCTGCACAGCAAAAGAAACTACCATCAGAGTGAACAGGCAACCTACAGAATGGGAGAACATTTTTGCAATCTACTCATCTGACAAAGGGCTAATATCCAGAACCTACAAAGAACTCAAACAAATTTACAAGAAAAAAACAAACAACCCCATCCAAAAGTGGGCAAAGGATATGAACAGACATTTCTCAAAAGAAGACATTCATACAGCCAACAGACACATGAAAAAATGCTCATCATCACTGGCCATCAGAGAAATGCAAATCAAAACCACAATGAGATACCATCTCACACCAGTTAGAATGGCGATCATTCAAAAGTCAGGAAACAACAGGTGCTGGAGAGGATGTGGAGAAATAGGAACACTTTTTACACTGTTGGTGGGATTGTAAACTAGTTCAACCATTATGGAAAACAGTATGGCGATTCCTCAAGGATCTAGAACTAGATGTACCATATGACCCAGCCATCCCATTACTAGGTATATACCCAAAGGATTATAAATTATGCTGCTATAAAGACACATGCACACGTATGTTTATTGCAGCACTATTCACAATAGCAAAGACTTGGAATCAACCCAAATGTCCATCAGTGACAGATTGGATTAAGAAAATGTGGCACATATACACCATGGAATACTATGCAGCCATAAAAAAGGATGAGTTTGTGTCCTTTGTAGGGACATGGATGCAGCTGGAAACCATCATTCTCAGCAAACTATCACAAGAACAGAAAACCAAACACCGCATGTTCTCACTCATAGGCGGGAACTGAACAATGAGATCACTTGGACTCGGGAAGGGGAACATCACACACCGGGGCCTATCATGGGGAGGGGGGAGGGGGGAGGGATTGCATTGGGAGTTATACCTTATGTAAATGACGAGTTGATGGGTGCAGCACACCAACATGGCACAAGTATACATATGTAGCAAACCTGCACGTTGTGCACATGTACCCTACAACTTGAAGTTTAATAATAATAAATAAATTTAAAAAAAAAAAAAAAAAAAAGGTTTTTGTGAGTGACATGCACAAAGTTGATTGGTTGCTTGCTTCTTTGGTTGTGTGTGTGTGTGTGTGTGTGTGTGTGTGTTTAACATGCAAAATGAAGAAAGGGGGGTAGAAGGAAGGCAAAAAAAGGAATAATTTCATCAGGGAGGCATAATCTGGTAATGATAACTAAACTTCATTACTAAACATGTGGTCTGAAAATTAAGGAAGGGTAATGATGATCCAGAATTTCAAATGCAGGAGCCATAAGAGTGAAAATACCATTAACGAGAAAAGAAAAATAAAGGAAAAAGTTTTTGGGGGTATGAAGGGAGTCATGAACAAACATGTTGGTTTCAACACCTCTTAGAGAGGGGGGATCAGTTCCAGAAGTGGTTACATTTAGGGCTGCAGTGATAGTTATTAACTTCCCAATTTGAGGAGATCTCTGACCTAAATGTGGTGAGGGGGAATCAGAGAAGTAAGAGCTGAGTCTTGGGGTTTGGAGAGGAAAGTAGAACCACTGAAGAATTTTTATTAAAAGAGGAATAGCCAGAGGAGGAGAAGCAGCAGTGAGATACATCCTTGTGGAAGTCAGAAGCGGAGAGAAGTTCACGAAGGAATATATCATGTAATGAATTGAATATTGCAGAAGCTAAAAAAAAAAAAATGTTTTCTAGGAAATTGTTTTGATTTTAAGATTGAAAGGTTTTATAACAAATGTCATGACAATCCAAATAATCATACAAATAAGTAATGGTAGAAACATTTCTCAAAATCCATTATTCAACATTGCTGAAAATGGGAGAATAGACAGACTATACATTTTAGTAAGACAGCCTTGGAGAAATACAAGAACTTTAGCTAATGAAAAATATGCAAATGCTCCCCATTACATTTTAGTGTTAAGTGAATATACATATGTCACACAAATATACTCTGCAAATTTGGAACCAGTTTACAATTTGCTCCTGATAGTAATATAGAAAAATTAATCCTAATGTAATACCTAAAACTCCAGGGACAAGGATTGGCTGTCCTATCTAGTTTTCTATTGAAGTATAAGTACTCTTAATTTTGTGCACTTCTGACTTGTGAAATTCATTTATGTAAAATAAGCTTCATAATTTTAACAATATTCCCAGTAATACAGACAGAATACATGGATATCAACTTAGGCAGAACCATCTGCTATTCCCTCTCAACTCAATATTATGCTTCTCAACACAAACTACTCAACGCATTAAAAATAACATTAAAATAACCAGTGACATCTAACTGAAGATAAGGCTCAGGGACTCCTATCTTAGAAATTTTTCCCAAAGCCCCCAAACTCGCTCAAACAAGCTGTCTGTTTCTTTCTTAATGTCTCTCCCATTACACCCTTAGCCCCCATTCCAAAAAAATGGGGAAACTTATTGTCCACACAAAAGAAATTATAATTTTATATTATAAAAGAAATTAGGCAGCATTAAGCCTGTGAGTAGAGGAGGCCATTCACATTTAAAACTGGTACATAGTTGAGCTTTTATATGAACTCTTCAATAAATACAAGAGAACTGGGGTGACAGGCAGCTTGATTCACTAGATTTTTTATATAGTCTGGGAGCAGTGACAATACTGCACCATAATACTTACAAAGTAACCCTAATGAAGAATATCAATCTGATAGAAAACTCCTACAATTATATCATATTTGGCTATGGTTATATCCAAACATAGTTTCAAACAAAATTTCTAAAATTGTAGGGCTATTTCCATATTGGAAAATGGATGTCTGCCTAGTAAAATTCATTTCAGCAAGATTTATAACCACCACCACTGCAAATTTGTGTTTCTAACATCCCACTGTAAATAATTGGCATACTTTTTTACTTTGATCAGGTGCACTTAAAAGTTCTTTGCTAATTTTCTACTCCACAGGGAATTTTAAGTTTTCATTTATATGCTACACACATAAAGGTAGCTGTCTGACTCACCATAAAGAACAGAGCTAAACCATTTTTAAAATGAAAAATCAAGATGTCACCAGTAGGCAACTAGAAATAATAAATGTAGTTTATAAAACATGATTCTATTTTATTTTATTTACATTAAATCTGTGGAAGGGAATATCTGAGGAAAGAATTTGTTATTTAAGTATTTTTTTTTCTCAAATCTATGAGCTACACATTGCATTTCCTCTAAAATTTTTAAGAATTCAAGCCAGTATCATAAACATTATGTATTATTTAATTATACAAAAAAATGATTCATAAAATATTCTGCTTCTTAGAAAATACTCCAGGTATTTTACAAGGAACAATATACTTAGAGTACTAAAAATATACACAACTGCAGAAGCAATTAAAATCAGTAATAAAAATCAAACATAAAACCAGTGTACCATGCCAAAGGCCTTTTGAAATAAAAGAGCTTTAAACCTATAGAACATAAAAGAAGGCTAATTCAATGGTTGTCCCCAGTTGAAAAAATAAAAAATAAAAAAGGACATTCCATAGCCCAAGGCTGGCAGACAAATTCTTGTGCTTGGGCTTGTAAGTTTTAGATTGAAAATTTATCTTGCCCTGAAAGTTCACCAGTTCTTTAACATTTCACTTTTTTTCCAAAAAGCTTTGCTTAGAGAATAGCATCACCAAAGAGACCTTAACTATGAGGATCAATTATAAAAATAAAGTATACCGCTTTTCTATCACATGTTGGCCTTTTAGGTTTATGCAGAAAAGATAAAATAGCTATTCACCGTTTGTACTTCTAACATCAGTTAAGCTCCTTGAGAGTGTAAACATCTGGGCATTTGTGGATAAAGTGAAAAGTAGAAGGTAGATTTGAGCAAAACATCCTTCTTTCTAGGAAAGAAACAAAGGCAAATGAAAACCTTGTCAATATATATGACTTTCTGACACTGTAGGAAATTCATTTATTTGTTAAAAAACAAACCAAAATAATTAATCTAAATAAATTTGTCAAATTTTTAAAATACTGCTTGAAAGTAAAGTAGGCAGAGCTCCTACTTTATAACCTTTATTAAAAAACTAAAACTGCCAGTTTCTTTATATAAATGGTCAAATGATACTCTAGCACTCTGATCTCAGCATGAATTCATTGGATGAGCTATATTCTTACTTCTCTATAATAATGAACTACACGTCATCATGACTTAATATGGCCTGGTGTATGCTTGGGATATGAAAAATGGAAGACACTTTTGTCACCTAGAGTATATGTTCCAGTGAATTTCAAGCAGACGTATCTTGTTGAATATATTTTTAGTTTTTCTGGTGTCAGTGTATTTAAAGAAAAAAAAATCTTCACCTTTTTTTCCTCCCTAATCAGAGGAAGCTTGTAAAATTCACAAGAATGAAAGAGAAAAATGTTCATAGATAGAAAGAAAAAGTTTTTCTTTTCCTTCTGCATTAGAAGTTGAAAAAGATAAAGAAGTTAGAGAAAAATAAAGGCAGCAAAACCGGTTTACCTGAAAAAGAACTTTAAACCCAGAAGAAAACTCTTGCCTGCCAATTTCTTCTTTTGTCTTTGACAACACCCTGAGCAGAAGCAGACTGTTTGTACAGATGACTCCTGAAGTTCGAAATTTGAAAAAGGTAATTCCGGAGAATAGTAGTGGGAAGGGGTCAGAAATTCCAATAATTCAATTAAGGAATTATCGAAGACCAATTTGCCCCTCAGTATGCAGAGCAAGGTATAGACTTCCTACCACTTACTTCATGAAGTGCTCTTCTGGACAAAACCTGGACAGTACTTCATAAAATAATGGTAGGCCCAAGGAGAATCCAAGATTACGCAATGAATAACCAAATATAAAGGTTTAGCTTTCAAGATGTGTTCAGCCTGCCCTTTATACCCTCAAATGACACATCCACACACTTATCCAAGACCATGGTCAACTCTTTTATTCCAGGGAGATGCAGTGTGTTAACACAGTTGCACAATCCATGCCAAGTAGCTTTATTACTAAGTATAATTCTTCATTAAAAAATAAGAATGAGTAGCAAGAAAGGAATAGTGAAGAAAAATCAAGAAGAGAAAATTAAATACCATAGAAAGAACAAGCAGAGAGATTCCCAGGAAAAAGGTATATGCTGGGGAACTCTAAAAACAAAAAGCTCTTATCGATACAGAAAATCTCTCCACAAAGTTAGAAGGAAAATAGTTTTACTGTTAAATAAGCAGAAAATCAGAATATAATCCACTAAGAGATTGCAAAGACAGAAATAAATTACATTCTTTAATATGCCAAAGATATAACCCACATGTTCTCAAGATAAATAATAACAAGTCCTCAAGTAATAGAACGTGACAGCACTATTTGTCATATCTAGTTCATCATAGATTTACCTGGTATTTGGAGGGCTATCTGTGTTTCCTAACAAACACTGGGAGAAGATGTAGAAAGGAGAAGAAAGTTTAGTCTAACTTCTCTGTCACAGCGAGAAGATACTGGATTTTATCCCAATTGTTGGATGAAGAAACAGCTGTATGGGAAAAGTACTTGGTGTTTTTAGGGTAACTGCCAGAAGTCTGAATGCAATGGGTTAAAAATAATTACTCATGAGAAGTAGAACTGGGGTTTAGAAAGAGAAAGGAAGGGAAATTTTCACATTAGTTTCATGTTTTATTGTTTATCATAGAAATCTCTCCTTTAGTTCAAGCAATGCTCTTTGTCTCACAAATGGTCATACCTGGAATCACCTCTGTGGATTTACTTTTCCTGCTGTAAAACTGTAGTTGATTTTATTATCCAATATGATATTCACTATACAGAGACCTTTCAGATATATTCCTGTTTGAATGCAGTGTCATAAAAATATCTTTGTCTCTGCAGATAAATTGTGTCTTTTCTTTTGTCAGAAATAAAAACTGAGGCCTTTAGCTGCCAGGAAACTTAAAAGTTGAAGGCACTGCTCATCTGTAGTTATCAATTCGCCTAGGTGTCTAAGCTTTTAGATCATCTTTATCTTGTTTTTATTCCTGTTGACAAATTAGGCATTTTGCTTCCTCAGATGCTTGAATTTGTGGAAATTTTACTGATGCTAAATATATCAAAAAGATATTCGCTCCACTACTGTAACAGATGTTTGTGCCATTCACAGTTGTGCCACGTTTTCCCCCATACATTTTAAGTTGCTTGATTATCCCAATTATCTGTAATATATTATATCCCCCATCCCTATCAGAGTGCTGTGTATATAGCAGGTTCCCAATAAATGTTTCCATGTTGGACTGACTTAATCACGGTTACCATAGCTTTTCAATTTATCGCCAGCAGTAAAATTTTTCCCCAAGTTACATATAAACAAAAGGAAAGTGTTTTACCTCTTAGCTACTTTTATATGTGCTAATAAAACTCTTCTAAAAGAAACAAAGCAAATATAAAAGACTAACTTGTGATTCATAAACACAGAAATATTGCAGTCATCATTCACTGGATCACTTTAAATGCAATTTTTTACTTTTAGAAGTAAATATTTAATATGGACAATGAAAAAAATCCTTCTGAACTAATCCATTGCAAATGATCCCCAGTATTAATATGTATATTTCTCCACATATCCCTGCATTTAACAAATATCTGAACCTAAGTAGGAATGGAGTGGGACCAAAGCTCTGATATACTTTTGAGAAAAATCGATTCCTACATCTTCAGAGTTCAATCTGCTAAAACACTCAGCTGCCTCACCACTGGAAGTTTGCATTGAAAGGTCGTTGAGCTATAATGTTTTCTGGTTGTGTAACTGTCACAGAAGACTTTGAAAAACAACATTGTACTACTAATTCAAAGTGAAGCACCTGTTTCCCTATCACTTATCACCCCCAGGCTTTAGTTTTCTCAGAGGTAGACAAACCAGTGTTCCTTACACAGGCTGAAGAGGTGATTCTACCAACAAAGCCGTTCCTTTGCAGAAGCACAAGGAAGTGTTGTGTCTATGGTGTGTTATGGATGCCAGAGGCTGACATACCTGTCTTCAAATTTTTCTCCCAGGGGGTTGAAACAAACAGAGAAACATTCCACTACACAGTTAGTCCTTTAGGTCATAGCATCAGCAGCAAATGGCTGAAGTTAGCATAATATAGCTTATGTGAAACAGCACAAACATTGGCAGACATTGACATAAACACATGTATTAGAAAAGACTTGAAGTAGAGATTAAAAATAAGAAGGACAAGGGCATTTCCCTGGACTACAGATGTCAGGATAATTAGAATAGAGATTAAAAATAAGTAGAGATTAAAACTAAGAAGGACAGGGGCATTTCCCTGGACTGTAGAGTTCAGGATAATCCTGAGAGTAAAGACGGAAGCCCCAGGGATGGTGCAGAATGAAGGACCTACAAGGCACACCGAGAAGCAGGAAACACTGGAGAGGGAGTGGAACTAAGAAGGGATGGGAAAGGTCAATACTTAAACATCATAGCTTTTTCTGTGGCCTCCCATGCACATTAAGATAGAAAATGGTAAAAGTGATAAAAAAAAAAAAAAAAAAAAAAAAAAGCACAGTGCACTTTGATTCAAATATGCAAATTATTCAAGATAGGAAGATAAATCACATCTTCCTCTCTGTAAACAGTAATCATTTACTTTTCCATGTTGAAATACTACTTTACCATAGCAAGTCAACCTTCTAAGAGGAAATGGTGATGCAGAATGATCAATTCTGGGTAAAATCCTTAAGAAAATAACATCTGAAACTGGCTGTCCAAAAAGAACACTTAATTATGAGTACAATTATGAGCAATGATGCTCAAAGCTCGCTACATGTTAGAATCACCTGGGAGCTTTTAAATAATAATCATTCTGGAGACTCAACTCCCTGCCAGAGATTCTGATTTAACTCAGCCAAGTTGGGACCCAGGCATCAACATTTTTAAGGCTCCCCAAGTGATTCTAATGTGTAGAGTTGCAAACTACAGTTAAAGCCACAATGTAAATTTTAGGGTTTCAAAAGGTTTGGAAGCTGCCACTCCAGGTTTCTGCATGCACAGAATTTGTTTCTGATTTTTTTTTCACCACAAAACTGTTGAAGTTGCCATCATTATATAAATCAGACCATTTACAGTGCTACTCAAAATACCCTTCTCATTTTGCAGCAGACCTGTGTCTAATCAATTTCAAGTATGCAACAGAACAAGTTAGAGGGACAAATAATTGAATTCTAAATACCACACTTGTTGCAATCTCATGGGTTTATCAAGGCCATTCACCACAAAGGACAGCCCCTTGTTTTAAAATTGTTAGTTTTTTGCTTTTGTTTTTGTTTTGTTTTTTGTTTTTGTTTTTTGTTTTTTGTTTTTTGTTTTTTGAGATGAAGTTTCATTCTTGTTGCTCAGGCTGGAGTGCAATGGCATGATCTTGGCTCACTACAACCTCTACCTCCCAGGTTCAAGTGAGTTTCCTGCCTCAGCCTCCCAAATAGCTGGGATTACAGGGGTGCACCATCACGTCCAGCTAATTTTGTATTTTTAGTAGAGATGGGGTTTCACCATGTTGGCCAGGCTGGTCTCGAACTCCTGACCTCAAGTGATTCACCTGCCTTGATCTCCCAAAGTGCTGGGATTATAGACATGAGCCACAGCGCTGGCCCAATTCTTAGCTTTTCAAATATCAGTGACTGGTTGGTTGTGTGGAGGGATGGAAGAAGTGACCAGGAGGCATGAGAGAGAGTTAAATTGCAAAGGAGCATGAGAGAAGCTTTTGAGAGCAGCACTGTTCGTTATTTTGACAGTGGTAATGGTATCGGGACCCAGAAAACAATACCCCAAAGCATAGCACCCTGGCATGCTAAGTACTTTGAATTAAGACTAGAAGACCTCAGAAGCAAGATCTATGACCTTCTCCTGCCCTCTTGTCTCCTGCCTCATTCGTCCCTGAGCTGAGCCTCGGAAACCAGAATTCTTCTTCCCCATAGCAGATCATAGAAACTAGAACCCTTCTTCCCCAAAGAAAGTCATAAAACCTAAAACGGTCACTCTCTTCTTTCTCCCATATTTCTCTCTTGAAGACCTTCATAGACTCACAGCCAGGAGGAAGAAATGCCACACACACAGACCAAAAAGAATCTGGACAGGCCTTGCTGGGTCTCCCTACTCAGTCTACTACTATTAGATCCTACTCCTTCTGTCCAATCCCATTTCTACATGGCTGTAGAACCCAAGTATAAAAATAGTGTTCCCTGAGGCTTTGGGTCTTCATTTCTGGAGACTTCTCTGTCATGTACAACTTTGAATAAACAAATTTGTTATGCTTTACTCTTGTTAATCTATCTTTTGACTGCGGAACGGGGAGGCGGAGCGGGGAGGCGGAATTGGGGAGGCGACAACGACGATGAAGACAACACGAGTGAGGTGAGGGAACTGCTTGCGCGAGCAGACTCTCCAGGGACTTCCCGGGCCATCAGCTGGCCGGACAGATCACAGGGGATGACCCGTTCTAATGAGCTCAAGCTGACCTGGCCACCAGATGATGTCATCTCCTCGGAGAAGTTCAGCCCCAACACCTCCCAGTTCCTGTTTGTCTCCTCCTAGGACACGTCAATACTCCCCTACAATGTGCGGGACACGTGCTCAGGTAATGGCTCTTGCTCTCAGGTCCATGTGCTCAGGTACCAGCACACTGGCGCCGTCCTGGACTGAGCCTTCTACGATCCAGCGCAGGCCTGGAGAGGAGGACTAGATCATCAATTGAAAATGCATGATTTGAACACTGATCAAGAAAATCTTGTTGGGACCCACGATGTCCCCATCAGATGTGTCGAATACTGTCCAGAAGTGAATGTGGTGGTTACTGGAAGTTGGGATCAGACAGTTAAATTGTGGGATCCCAGAAATCATGGTAACGCCAGGACCTTCTCTCAGCCTAAACAGGTATATACCTTCTGAGTGTCTGGAGACCGGCTGACTGTGAGAACAGTGGGCCTCAGAGTGTTGGTGTGGGGCTTATGGAACATGGGTTATGTGCAGCAGAGCAGGGAGTCCAGCCTGAAATACCAGACTCCCTGCATACAAGCATCTCCAAACAAGCAGGGTTATGTATTAAGCTCTATTGAAGGCAGAGTGGCAGTTGAATACTTGGCCCAAGCCCTGAGGTACAGAAGAAATATGCTTTCAAATGTCACAGACTAAAAGAAAATAATACCCAGTTAATGCCATTTCTTTCCAGAATATCCGTAATACATTTGCCACAGGTGGTTCTGATGGCTTCATAAGTACTTGGAATCCATTTAACAAAAAGCAACTGTGCCAGTTGCATCAGTACCCCATGAGCATCACATCACTTGCCTTCAGTAATGATAGGACTATGCTTGCAATAGCATCATCATATATTATAAAATGGATGACATGGAACATCCTGAAGATGGTATCTTCATTCACCCAGTGACAGATGCAGAAACGAAACTCAAGTGCACTTAATCATCACCTGAAAGTGGTTTCTCTATGGAAAGCTTTGTTTGCTTCCTACAAATACATGCCTATTCCTTAAGGGATGTGTTATAGTGACTGTGGAGTTCTCTGTTTTCTGTCTCGCAAGAAACTTGTCTACGTACCTTAATACTTTGTTTAGGATGAGGAGTCTTTGTGTCCTTGTACAGTGGTCTGAAGAATTCCCTCTTCTATCCCCTAGCAAGCCCAGTTGCTGTATATGAACAGTTTGAGCTCTTTTTGTAATGTAATCTAAACCTTATTTCTGTGCTAATAAATCAGATTCAGAACCCTTAGGAAAAAAAAAAAAAGGAAATTTGAGACAGAAAGTGAGAAAACCAGTAGGAGGGAGGCCACCCAGTTTACACTAGGAAGTTCTGGGCACTGGAGGACGGCAGGGTGAAGACGTTGTGATGGAAAAGGTACACAAATAATAGTTGTGGTCATTAGATAACTATATGCCATAAATTGCATCATATGCAAACTAATCCTTACTGGTTTTAGTGGCATTGCTAAAACATTTGTTCTTTAAAAATACTTACAAAAGTAGCCCTTAAATAATCGATGACCTGTGACTATGCAGGAACACTCTTTACTTATTAATATTCTCTAAATGCATTATTCTCCTTAAATATAGAAAGCAGAAGATAGAATTATTGTCACTTTGATAATAGGTTCTGTTAAATTTCATATGCACATACTCAAGCCAGGAAGTACCAAGATACATAGGCTTAAAATTCCTACATAAATATTAGAGTAAGAACCTTACATAATAAAGAATTTCTAAGTGAGTCAACCCCCACTGAATCTATGTTAAAAATAGTATGAACAGAAAATGTTTAAAATGAAAAAAAAAATCATACAACTGGTAGTTTTCAATTAATACTCTAAAACACTGAGTTTCTGTTACCATTGCCCTCTAATTTTTTTTTTTAAGATCCACAAATTTGTTAAAAATATATTTCAAGGTCACATTTCAGACCATATTGAAATATTAAAGCATTACTATTGTAAAAATAGTAACATTTTATTAGAAGTGCCAGGAAGCTGAATTTGTTTCATTTTTTCATTAGTAGTCAAAAACACCTTCTATGCTAAACTAGAGGATCATCTATCATTACAGGGTATCTTATGGTTCACCCTGGAAATGTCCACTAGGACTACCTGGTACAAAAGAATATTCATTAATAATCATTAAACTTGAGTAAAAGGAAGTACTTCAACTTGGAAGAAAACCTGCTGTCACTCTAGTAGCGTCCTAATGACTTTCCCAGAGTAAAGGCTTTAATGGAGATTTTTTTTTTAATATTATTGTTCTTAATTAGACAAAGCACCTCTGGGAAGCTGATCTCTTGTGACTCAAATTCATTTACTGAGAACTGTGAGAGTATACAGGAAAAAAAAGTGAAACTGTAGCAGGAATATACACTCTGCAAAGAACTCTTGTTTTCAAAATTCTGAGCTTATTTAGTCATGGGAATTTACTTATAATTTTATTTTCTGGTTTTCTAATTTACATATTTCCACAGTCAGCCCTTGGAAATTTTGCATATAAAACCCATGGGGGCAAACCACGGGTTTACTTTTTCCAGGGAGTGCTTCATATTACCTAATACTCCCCCATTCCTCTCCCTTAACCTCATTAAAATGTACCTTTCCTGTATTTTACACCTCTGGGTCTGTGTTCTATTAGATAACTTGAGTATTTTTTCTATTTTGACTTAAGTTGTAGCTGACTTAATGTGTGAAGCCTACTGAAGAACATTTTTTGCATTTTAACAAGGATCATAAATTCCTAAGCCAAAAACTGTAAAGAATGATGGAAATTTTACATATAATCAAAGGTCATAGAGGTCTCTTTGAGCAAGATGACACTTCAATCTCTCTGAACAGGACCACAGAGGAGGCACCCTAAGGCATGATTAGCACCCAATTATTTGCAGGCAATAAGTGCTCAGTAAGTATTAATTTAGCTAAATGAAGCATTTGTTTAAATGAAACAGAGAGGGAAAAGGAGGTAAAGAACAGAGCCCAGTGAAATAATATGAGGGATTTATGCATATATCAGAATATCACATTGTGCCCTGTAAGTATGTATGATTATTATTTCTCAATTAAAAATAAAATAAAGTTTCAGAATGATGGAGCTGGAGGAAGAGGTCTAAGAAGTCAAGATCAGAGAAGTAAAAATGTAGCCAAAATAGAACTGATTTGCAGAAGACAGTGGGAAAATAATTTCAGGGGAAATTAGGACTGCTAATAATGTCAAATCCTACAGTTCTAGAAATCAACAAAACCAAGACAAGCAAGGATATTGCCTGGTTACTAGAAACTTATTATAATCTCCTAAAGGGCATTTTTTGGTGATATAATGGGAACAGAAAACAAATTGTAAAAAATTGAAGAATTAGAGAAAAATAGAAAACTAATGACAATGAAGCTGTACAGACTATTCTTACAAAGAATTGGGCTTAAGGGTAAAGAAAAAGAAATAGACAAATATGCAAAGTGTTGACATGAACAGGAAAAGATATCTCTGCA
This sequence comes from Chlorocebus sabaeus, assembly GCF_047675955.1. Taxonomy (NCBI): domain Eukaryota; kingdom Metazoa; phylum Chordata; class Mammalia; order Primates; family Cercopithecidae; genus Chlorocebus; species Chlorocebus sabaeus. The sequence continues at coordinate 82,078,536 of NC_132924.1, read as the reverse complement.
GATGGGGAAGATCTGAGGATGTTTATACTGATGACTAAGGTCCGATTTTTTATGTCACCCAAATTCCTACCTAAGACGTCTATGGAGTCATATACTACAAACTATAAATTCTCATTCTTTTCACCATAATCTTTATACAACACTTGTGAGTCTAGCCATTTCAGCTGGAACTGTGTGTGTGCGTGTGTAAATGTGTGTGTGTGTTTGCGTGTGCATGTGGGTGTGTATCTTAGATGGATTTTATTTGACCCTATATATTGTGACTTACTTTTCAATCTGACTCTGGCATAACATTATGAAACAAGGAAAAAAAATACTTAATCCCAAAATATATTTCTTTGCCATACCTTGAAATTGCCCTGCAAAATCTCTTGTGAGAAAAATCCACATTATATAGAGAATCCTCTTTCCTCTTTGTTTTCCTTCCTTCCTTCCCAGACCTAGGAGATAATCAACTAAGAGCCAAGCACCCTTTTAAGCCCAATAAAAAACAATTTACAACCTGCTTTCTCTAAAGTCTGCTATCTAAGCACTTCCTCTGCACAATAAAACTTATTCTCCACAATCCTTTATCTTTAACCCAAACATTCCTTTCTATTGATCCCAGGTCTTTGGACAAACTCAACCAGTTGTCAACTAGAAAATGCTTAAATTTACCTACAGCCTGGAAGCCCGCCTCCCCGCAGCCCCGCTTTGAGTTGTCCTGCCTTCCTAAACCAAACCAATGTATTTCTTAAATGTATTTGATGGATGTCTCATGCCTTCCTAAAATATATAAAACCAAGCGGTATCCCAACCACATTGGGCACATATTCTCAGGACCTCCTGAGGGCTGTCACAGGCCATGGTCATTCATATTTGACGCAGAATAAATCTCTTCAAATATTTTATAGAGTTTGACTCTTTTCATCAATGATACCCTGAAAAAAGAAGGCAGCTGAGTGGGAAAGATGAAAAACATGAAATAAAGAAAATCCAGGTGATCTAGGTAAGCATAGAAAGCAAGAGTCAGTTTCAGAAATAAAAAAGAAGTATATAAGAAAGAAATAAGCAAAAAATAAAATAAAATAGAAATCATGAATTTAAAAGCATGAGATCTGAAAGAAGGAAGAAGTGAACCACTAATTCATAAAGTACAAATTGAGATCATTCTCATGGTTTGGAATGGAGCTGGGAAATTGAGCAGAATTTAAAATCTTTAGAAAGAAGCACCAATATGCACAACAAAAATGTATTTTCTTTAAACAAGAGCTATAAAGTTTAACATAAATGCAAGCAAAAATTTTTTGAAATTGAAGATAATAAAGTGTGAAGGTATTAAAGTAACAAATCTACATACCAAATGTCTGCAGGTTAAAACTGTATATATCAATCTCTATAATTTAAATTTTAAAAATTCAGTGGCCTAAGGCCATGAGTTTCAGGGGTAAGAGCAATAGAGAGAATATTTTCTAGATAATATTTTCCTTTGTGAATGGGCCAGGAACCTGAAACTGCTACTTTTCACCCTAATCTTTATACAACACTTGGGAGTCTAGCCATTTCAGCTGGAACTCTGTGTGTGTGTGTGTGTGTGTGTGTGTGTGTGTGTGTGCATGCGTGGGCATGTGAGTGTGTGTCTTACAGTCTGCTTTGTAGCAAAAGACTAAAAGAATTACAAATTTTAAGTCAAATTTACTAATCAAACATTGGGAATTTGGCTATCTAGAAGCAAAAAGGAAAGTGGGTTTCCAGTAGTGCTTGGGATTAGAGCATTTAGTAAGAGCTCTGCCCTGATCTTCAACCACTAATAAAAGGAAAAGAAAAGAAGGAAGACGTAACCTCTCTGCTCTGAGTTCTACTCAGACAAGGAGGAAAAAAATGCTAATGGGACTCCCTTCAAGGGAATAAGTGAATTAAATCATTCCTGAGGCTCAAACACAACAAAAACCACCTGCCAACAAAACATCAATGAAGACACAATGTACTGTGAAGTCTTCAGTGAATGGCAAGGCATTCTATTTTGACATATGGACTATTGAGAGTGCGAGCTTGGCATATCTGCTGCCCAGCACCAGTCTGATAATATTCATAAGTGAGGAGGAGTTTAGAAGCCCAGAGATCTGTAAACTAAGAGACGGATAAACATGGCACAGAAATGGTTGTTGCTAAGGCACCATGGGGAAAATGAATTTATTGATGATACACACCTAAGATTGTGTATTGGCAAATATATTGGTTACACTTACAGTAATACTCTCCTTGAAGTCTTCAACAGAAGTAATATGATCTCCTTCCTTCACCCTTCCTGACTTGTATTATTCATCCTCCCTCCTAGCCAAAAGTTGTAGTTAATGACTCCCATTTTTCCTCCTTATTTCTGCTCTTTTCACTAGAGTTTTGGGCTTTTATTGTTTGTTTGTTTAATTTATTTATTTATTTGAGATGCAGTCTTGCTCTGTCGCCCAGGCTGGACTGCAATGGCACGATCACTGTTCACCCTAACCTCCGCCTCCTGAGTTCAAGCGATTCTCCTGCCTCAGCCTCCCGAGTATCTGGGATTATAGGCGCCTGCCCCCATGCCCAGCTAATATTTTGTGTTTTTAGTAGAGACGGAGTTTCAGCATGTTGGCCAGGCTGGTCTCAAACTCCTGACCTTGTAATCCCCCCACCTCGGCCTCCCAAAGTGCTGGGATTATAGGCATGAGCCACCACACCTCGCCTGGGCTTTTATTTTAACTGCATACCAAGACATATTTTCTTGGTTACCATCTCAGACATAATATGATTACTTTTATGCTCATCTCCTCCCATCCTAAATTTCCCAGGTCTTTCTTTCCTGATCTACATTTTCCAGGCTTAAGAAATCTTTGGGTACAAAGTTACGTGGTTAACATTCAAATTTCACTTCATACCTGAAGAGATAGGACTTCATTGTGGTTGAGAGTTTCTCCAATTTCCCCAGGTATTTCTAAGTGTCTCCAGAAAATGTTTCATGTCTCTGAAACCCTCACAGTGTCACAAATAGAAAGCAAGCCCCTTTTCCTGCTCTATGCCATATCTTCTACCTGGAGAAATAAATAATGTTGATCACGTTCTGTTTCAAAGAAATCCTTGGTGAAAATGAGTCCTCAGTCAGTCTCAGCCTTTCTGTTTTAATGACTCCATGGTAAACTTTACTGGACACAGAATGCTGTACCACACCATCCTATCATTAACCCAAATACCATGCTCATTCCTCAGTCATCCAGGCAGAAAACTTTCCCCTCTAAGCGAGTGAAAACCATATAAACATTTGCCTGCCGGAGCTACTAGTACCATCTCTATGAGACTGATACTCAGTTTAGACACAGCTGGTGCTGCCCCGCCATGTGTTAGTGACACCCAGGATCTCTTTCCCTCAAGCTATAAAACTGGATGCCACATCTGAAATATTCTCTTCTCTTTCCATATAGCCCAGTCATCAAAATCTCCATCATTCTTCAGTTTATCTGTGTCTAGAATTAATTTAGTGGTATGCTGAAGCCAATTCATACCAACTTGCAAGAGCCAATTGTAAAGTTTTCAGGAATTTTGTGAGCCAGTTGATCTTACACCAGTAGCCTGAATTCAGCCATTGTTATTTACACCCCAGAAGGAGCCAAATTCTCAAATCATGACTTTTTCCCCCCACGGAAAGCCAATTGCTAAATATTTATCGGCACACAATTGGATAAATTCACTTTTTTCATGAATGGTTTAATTCATAGACACCCAGATTTTCAGAGTAATTTCTCAGCTGCTTTCTTGCCTTTTCTGCCATCTCATAGCAATTCGCCCAAATCAAATCAATGTATGTTTTCAGATTTAAATTAGTTCCTACTGCCAAGATGCTCAAGTATAAATGTGAAGTCAGCTAATATGTTATTGATGATCATAAGAAAAAAAATCACATGAGATAATTCATGGAATGCACTTAACACATTGCTTTGAGCCATAGAAGTCATTCAGTAAATATTGTTATTTTTATTAGCACTAATCTCCTGCTATTAAGCACATCTTCACTTATAAAAAAAACTCCACACTATTCTTCAATATGACACATTTTTTTCTTAACTCTCCAAGTTTATTTCCTATCTGAAATCTCCTCTCATCCTCCTTTCCCTTAAATATTTCCAAGTCCAGAGCAAGGTTCACCTTTCTTAAGAGCATTTTCTAGACCACAACTATCTCTCTAGTTTCTAAATCCCTTTAATACTTTATTCTACCAAGACCCTAGAACTTAAGAAGACAGTGCCACTAATGTTGTTCTGGGTTTTGTAAATGTGTATTTCTTTTTCATGATAAATTATGAGGTCCTCAAGAGTAAGAAACATATGAATCTTTGGGGACCAATTCACACATACTTCTATGCCTCTAGCCTTCATCGATTCTTGTCTACTCTCAGCAGAATATTGTTCATGAGTACGAGTGCCTGTGTACATTAAGCCCTCTCAGTGAAGACCATACCAGTCAAACATAGTGCCATGACTCTTGAGCCTCCTAGGATCTATTCTACATTTTCACTTGGGGGAAAATAGCACTATATGGCAAAAAGGTTACCCCCTTCCAAGCTGTAACGCTTGTGGCACATCCTTATTTTCTTTCATCTCTAAGAACCCATTAAAAATCATTAAGATAGGAAGCAGTTTTCATTTATTTTTATTACCTCATAATTCCAGCCATTTATAACTCATTTAAACATTGTCCATAAATTTCAAAATTATGTGGCAATAAAAGTAATTAAAAAACAGAAGTTAAAACAATGCCAATGGCAAATCCTTTCCAAACGTAATATGAACACTGTCAGCAGAATAGATGCCAAACTCAGAGGGACAAGGTGCATTTTATACTTGGATATTAATGTCATGAATGTGTGGACAGGATCCATCTTTAATAAAAGTGATAAAATTTGTTTTCCATAGCTGAAAGGAAAGGGCCTGTGACCAAAAGGGTATGATCCATCATAGTAGGAAAGATAAGCACACTGATTTAACTACGTGGTGATTCTGAGGTCTCCTTGTGTCCCCCGACCAGGGTCTTTTCAGGATTGAATATTGACTCCATCAGTCTGTTCTCTATTCAAACCTATATGAGAAGAGGTTTATGGAAATGTCAAGGACCAAAATGGAGAAGATGGTGTATCTCATTCAACCCTTCTAAAAATGAAAGATAGAAATTTGCCTGTAGTTAGCTTAGAGAGGAAAAATATTCCCAAAAGATAGTCTTTTCCACTGGTTTTATGTGTGAGAGTTAGCATAAGTATGAGTATGTGTATAGTGTGCATGCATTTAATTCATTGATGCCCTGTTGGTATGCCGTTAATGCAGTCTGAGCTACTAGAAACTAGATATAAAGATCAGCACCTTCATATCATTTCCCTTTGACCGGAATTACCCTTTGGGGTTAAATTGTTATTTCTGAGAAGAAATTTGCTAAAATTACATCTAAACCAGATGAGGCTGGGTAATGGAAAAGCCACTGGAATCCATTCATCACAAACAATAATAATAGCAACAATGGTTTTTACCATATCAGGGAAATCATAATATATTTCTCTATATTTTTGTGATTCAAATAATGTCTACAATCTTAGCTAATAACAAACAGTACACGTATTTCTGGAAATGGTACTTTCATTAAAAAAATTCATAATCATTAGTAAGAAAAGGGAGCTTTCTTTTGAGTAAAAAAGAAAGCTTTAATCACCAGCATGCACCATTGGTTTCAATGTTGATACCAGCATCTGAAGCAAAACCCAAGGTGAGGTAAAAATCAACAGTTAATTGCAGCAACTTAATAAATGGCTGTTTAAAAGATTAGTGGAAAATGAAAGATGTCACTTGACTTGCATTCATGCCTGGTAATGTTGCTGGAGAACATCAATACATACAATTCTTTAGTTAATTAAATTGAATTCTGTGATCTAAAGTTTTGGGATTAGGATTCTTCTAAGTAAAAAGTCCAGTGTTCTTTCAGGCAATCTGCATTGCCAAGTTGAAGTTCTCTGCTTTAAGCTACAAAACGTGTAGACTAAGAGGACTGATGGGGCAATTGAATTTCATGGATTGGATTAGTGCTGATTCCAAAGAAGTGAGTTTACTACTAGTGTTGTAATCTATGATAATGAAATGAAATATTTAAATTACATTTCTACTTGAGCACAGCTTCCCTGCAAGATGGCCCTGGCAGCTGTCTCTGAATTTCTCAATACAGTACATCATCCCTACAAAAATTGCACATTTATGCAAACGAAGCTGCAAAAAGGCAAGAGGATTGAGTACAAATTTCTTCTTTTTCTTCTTTTCCAATTTGAAACATTGACTCAAACCACCAAAAGAAGAAAAGTGTTACACAGTACTTACTTCAGGATATCAGCTTTTGGAAAAGAATGCCTACATTAATTTAAAAACAAAAATAGGAAAGAAGGAAGAAATGAAGAAAAAGAAGAAAGAAAAAGAATCACAATGAAGGTTTTTTTTTTTTTTTTTTTTTTTTTTTTAAAGTAGCTCAGTCTTCCATGTACCTCATTCAAATGTAGAAAAAATCGAAGGCAGAAGCCTGTTATGAAAGGAAAAGCTAAAATTGCATTTTAACATCCTTAGATTCAATCTATATCTTTTTCTTTTCTGCTCTTGTTATTCATGGACTCTTTACAACTTCACTCAAAATATGTTACCCAATCACCAACTCTACAAACAGATTTTCAAAGCCTTACAACTGTACTGAGGAAGCAATTCTAAAAATTCAATACAGCAATGAAGAGATATATCCTTTTTGTAAAACTCGATTAGCTAGTGATGGTGCTGGAGGGTGAGGTAGAATTAAGATTTCACTTCATCTACTGATAGCAAGAGTTTGTGAGGGAAAAAGTTACTGCCAAAATGAATGGAAGGCAAAACAATTTAAATTTTTGTATGAATAAAAGTTACATAACAGTAGATCTTTCTGAAAGCTAGCAAAAGGTAAGGAAACTTTGAGTTTGCTTACTTTACCATGCAAAGTTTGGGTTCATAATATGTTTAAAATCATTCCAAGTGCAACTGTTTTTGTGTACCTGTACCACTGTTTTCCACTTAATCCAGATAATCAAGAATCCATTCAACGAGCATTTATTAAATGCCTACATTGTGCAGGTATCATGATCCATGATCTACAGATAAGACAGGCTTTGAAACAAACATTTATAAATCCAAATATGATGCTATATTTGTTTTGTGCACAAGGCACCTTAGAAAAAGAGTAGGAAACAAATAAATGAATATGTTTATTTGTGGTAGAGTTAATTTCAGGACTAGCTAATTTTTACACTGATTGACTCTTATGAACACAAAATAAAATTACAGTTAAAGGCCAGGCACAGTGGCTCACACTTGTAATTCCAGCACTTTGGGAGGCTGAGGCAGGCAGATCACTTGAAGACAGGAGTTCGAGACCAGCCTGGCCAACATGGGGAAACCCTGTCTCTACAAAAATATAAATAATTAGCTGGGTGTAGTGGTGCATGCCTGTAATCCCAGCTACTTGGGAGGCTGAGGCACAAGAATTGCTTGAACCCAGGAAGCAGAGGTTGCAGTGAGCTGAGATCACTCCACTGCACTCCAGCCTGGGCAACACAGCGAGACTGTGTCAAAAAACAACAACAACAAAACCCCAAAAATCTTACACTTAAATATTTAAAATAAAAATTATTTTCTAATTATTTCTGGTTCATTTCAACAAAACAACAATATTAACATTATCCTGCTGTTATTTATCTAAGGCATTAGCCACATAGCCTGACTGATGTTGACACTGTCTATAAGACATTTAATACCTTTACCAAATAGATAGTACCTTTACCACACATAGTAATTTCTAGACTTGGGGGAAAAAAAAATTCAACATTTTTTCCAATGTTGTTTGTATTTATTTTTGCAACTTACAAATATAGAAGTAAGGCTTTTTGTGGGGTATTAATTGTTTTTTGTTTGTTTGTTTGTTTTTTGAGACAGAGTCTTGCTCTGTCACCCAGGCTGGAGTGCAGTGGTGCAATCTTGGCTCACTGCAACCTCCACCTTCTGGGTTTACGCCATTCTCCTGCCTCAGCCTCCCGAGTAGCAGGGACTATAGGCACTCGCCACTACGCCCGGCTAATTTTTTGTATTCTTTAGTAGAGACAGGGTTTCACTGTATTAGCCAGGATGGTCTCGATCGCCTGACCTCATAATCCGCCCGCCTTGGCCTTTTTTTTTATGTTGTAATTTTCAGTAGTGTCTACTAATGATTACTATTAACACTTTAATATTAATATAATAATATTGAATCTTTACTGTCATGTAAAAACATACCTCTTATTGATTCCATTTGAACTCTACCATATTTGGCTAATATGAATACTATTACCTACATACATATTTACATGGAAATCTATGATTTTGTATCTATATAAGAATATATAACTTGGGAATAATACATGTAATTTATAAAAATTTGCAAATATATAGTGTATTCAAATAAGAAGTTTGCTCATCTTTTAATATCGTAAACATTTTATGATAATTTATATACATCATCCTAATGACTGCAAAGTGATTTACTATAAAGATTTCTGCAATGTATTTGATAATGTATTTAACTAATTTAACTAATTTGTTTCTGAATATACAAATGTATTCAACAACAAATATTTATTCAGTTCTTAGTATGGACAATGTAAGGCCATAGTATGTCAGTTCTAGGTATTCAAAATACAGCAAAAAAAAAAAAAAAGAAGAAAACAAAAAACAGACAAAGTGTCTGCCCTCTTGGAGCTTACATTCTAGTTTTATTTCTACTACAAAAAAAAATTACATATTATTTCCACAAAGCTTTTTGAGCTGCAGAGAAATTCTGTGTGTAAAGTATGGATGCAGAGACTGCTCTGTGTTTTGAGTACCAAGGTGTCCCTTGAGGAACATGGTGTTTCTTCTCCAACATATTTCTTCATTATTTAACCCCAAACCCAGCTACAAGTTAACATATAATCTTATAAGAGGAGGAGGAGAAGGAAGATGAGGAGGAGTAGTAAGCATGATCTGCAAATGCAGCTTCAAGGTAATTATTTTCTTCCCTCCATACCAGTAAGATGATTTTCCTCAACTCTTTCTAAATAGAATGCTCACTAAGTAGTAATGACTTAAAGCCCCAGTCCCTGTTTTAAGCAGCGTTTCCTCTCTATCAGTCCATTCTCACATTGCTATAAAGAAATACCTGAGACTTGGCAATTATAAAGAAAAGTGGTTTAATTAGCTCAGTTCCACAGGGTATACAGGAAGCAGGGCAGCATCTGATTCTGGGGAGGCCTCAGGGAGCTTTTACTCATGGCAGAAGGCAAAGATGGATCAGGCATCTTCGATGGCAGGAGCAGGACCAAGAGAGATGGGGTAAGTGCTACACTTTTAAACAACCAGGTCTCGTGAGAAATCTATCACAAGAACAACACTACGGGGAAGATGAGAAACCACCCCCATAATTCAGTCACCTCCTACCAGGCCCCACCCTCCAGCACTGGGATTACATTTCAACAGGAGATTTAGGCAGGGACACAGATCTAAACCGTATCACTTCCTCTAATTGGCTGCAGGACACCTGTACGTAAAATGACCTATCACATACTGGGTTGTGGTCAGCACAACCTAGCTCACAATTGGGCTTTTATTTTTTACCATATCCCTCCCTCACGCTGTACTTTTTCTCTATTATTTTAATTTACTAGATGATAGATGCTTCTATACAAATATTTTTTAAGACCTGAAACTGATATAATCAAAGTCCTTCCTTTTAAATAAGAAAAAAATGACCCAAAGAAATTAAAATGTATTATTAAAAAGCTAACTATGTCCACCAAGTCTAGATACTTCTCCCACTGGGTAGAACTTATTTTTGTAATATGTGGGCCCCATCCTTGACTCTGAAACTCCTTTTAACACATCTTGTCTTATTAAGCCACTATTCTGAATATAAAGATGGTAAAGGTAATGGCACCAGAAACTCAGTCACATGGTGGTGTGGGGTGATCATAATGAACACAATGTGGTGGGAAAACACTTTCTACTCCAGACTTCAACCACCCCACTTCCACATACACAGATTCTTCTCAAGAAGCAATGGTATCATCAGTGGACAGTAGAAAGCGATATCAGTAGACATTAGGAAACTATTGGAAGCATATATGTGGCAGTGACACAAGCCCTCTACTTCTCCTTCTGCAAGATCTTCCTTCTTGAGAGAAACAGAGAGGGCCCTTAGGATGCTGCCTTAGGAGCAGAGAAACTCATCCTTTGGCTGTCAATGTTGTACTTTTCAGAGATGGTAGTGACAGGATAAGGAGAATCTCCAGCTGGACAGGGAAGTGCAGGAATCCACTCCAAAGCAATTGGTCTAAGATTACAATAGAGCATGCTTCAGACCAAGGAGACACACCAGGGCTCCAGACTCCAGTGAAAGTGAGGACTGACACAAGTGAACTCCTTTAGAATGGGAATATTCAATTGATTGATTGGATCAATTGATTGATTGGATTCACCTGGTCTGGAGGGAATGGAAACAGAAATGACCTCTGACTTAGTTTTCTTTTGGGGCTGTGTGTGTGTGTGTGTGTGTGTGTGTGTGTACTCCAGCAGTGTTGGTCAAGCTGCACAACACTTCTCATTCTTATACCTGTGAAAAAAGTTCTCATTACCTGGCATCCAGGTAAGTTTGATGAGCCCCTGTATGATGAGCCCTGTTTTTAATTCAGGGGCTCATCAAACCACTCTGGGCACTTCAGTGCACACTGAGTCTAGCCTGGTTGTCAGAGAGAATGGTGGGGGTGGTGGGAAGAGGAAATACTTTCGTTGGTGAGACAGAGGTACACAATGTTAATATTATTTTGTAAAGAATTGTGACTTTCTGGTTCAACCTGGGCAAGATGGCTGAATAAAAAGAGTTCCTATCTGCAGCTCCCAATGAGATCAATGCAGAAGGCAGGTGACTAATTGTAAAGACCATCAATACAATGAAGAAACTATCAACAGGCAAAATAACCAGCTAGCATCACAATGACAGGATCAAATTCACACATGACAATCTTAACCTTAAATGTAAACAAGCAAAATGCCCCAACTAAAAGACACAAACTGGAAAATAGGATAGAGTCAAGACCCATGAGCGTTCTGTATTCAAAAGGCCCAACTCATGTGCAAAGACATAAATAGGCTCAAAATAAAGGGATGGAGGAAGATTTACCAAGCAAATGGAAAGAAGAAAAAATAAAAAAGCAGGGGTTGCAACCCTCTGATAAAACAGACTTTAAATAAAGATCAAAAAAAAGACAAAAAAGGGTATTACATAATGGTAAAGGGATCAATGCAACAAGAAGAGCTAACTATCCTAAATACATATGCACCCAATGCAGGAGCACCCAGATGCATAAAGCAAGTTCTTAGAGACCTACAAAGAGACTTAGACTCCCACACAATAATAGTGGGAGACTTTAACACCCCACTGTCAATATTAGATCAATGATCAGACAGAAAATTAACAAGGATATTCAGGACTTGAACTCAGCTCTGAATCAAGCAGGCCTGGTAGACATCTACAGAACTCTCCACTCCATATCAACAGAATATACATTCTTCTCAGCATCACATAGCACTTATTCTAAAACTGATCACATGATTGGAAGTAAAACACTCCTCAGCAAATGCAAAAGAACAAAAATCATAACAGTCTCTCAGACAACCGTGCAATCAAATTAGATATCAAATTGAGAAACTCACTAAAAAACACACAATTAGATGGAAACTGAACAACCTGCTCCTGAATGACTACTGGGTACATAACAAAATTAAGACAAATAAATAAGATCTTTGAAATCAATGAGAACAAAGACACAACATACCAGAGTCTCTGGCACACAGCTAAAACAGTGGTTAGAGAGAAATTTATAGCACTAAATGCCCATAGGAGAAAGTGGAATTGACACCCTAACATCACAATTAAAAGAACTAGAGAAGCAAAAGTGAACAAATTAAAAAGCTAGCAGAAGAGAAGAAATAACTTAGATCAGAGGAGAACTGAAGGAGATACAGACAGGAAAACCCTGGAAGGAAAAAAAAAAAAAAAAAATCAATGAATCCAGGAGCTGACTTTTTGAAACAATGAACAAAATATATAAACTGCTAGCCAGAGTAAGACTGCTAGCCAGAATAACAAAAAGAAAAAGAGATAAGAATCAAATAGACACAATTAAAAAATGATAAAGGGGAAATCGCCACTGATCCCACAGAAATACAAACTACCATCAGAGAAAGATTCAATGCTATCACCATCAAGCCACCATTGCATTTCTTTACATACTTAGAAAGAAAAAAACTACTTTAAACTTCATATGGAACCAAAAAAGAGTCCATATAGCCAAGACAATCCTAAGCAAAAAGAACAAAGCCGGAGGCATCATGCTACGTGACTTCAAACTATACTACAAGGCTACAGTAACCAAAACAGCATGGTATTGGTACCAAAACAGATATATAGACCAATGGAAAAGAACAGAGGCCTCAGAAATAACACCACACATCTACAACCATCTGATCTTTGACAAACCTGACAAAAACAAGCAATGGGGAAAAAATTCCCTATTTAATAAATGGTGTTGGGAAAACTGGCTAGCAATATGCAGAAAACTTAAACTGGACCCTTTCCTTATACCTTATACAAAAATTAACTCAAGATATATTCAAGACTTAAATGTAAGACCTAAAACCATTAAACCCCGAGAAGAAAACATAGGCAGTACAATTCAGGACATAGGCATGGGCAAAGACTTCGTGACAGAAACACCAAAACCAAGGGCAACAAAAGCCAAAACTGACAAATGGGATCTAATTAAAGAGCTGCTGCACAGCAAAAGAAACTATCATCAGAGTGAACAGGCAACCTACAGAAAGGGAGAAAATTTTTGCAATATATCCATCTGACAAGGGGCTAACATTCAGAATCTACAAGAAACTTAAATTTACAAGAAAAAAACAAACCCATCAAAAAGCGGGTGGAGGATATGAACAGACACTTCTCAAAAGAAGTCATTTATGTGGCCAAAAAACATATGAAACAAAGTTCATCATCACTGGTCATTAGAGAAATGCAAATCAAAGCCACAATGAGATACCATATCATGCCAGTTAGAATGGCAGTCATTAAAAGTCAGGAAACAACAGATATTGGAGAGGATGTAGAGAAATAGTAATGCTTTTCCACTGTTGATGGGAATGTAAATTAGTTCAGTCATTGTGGAAGACAGTGTGGCGATTCCTCAAGGATCTAGAACCAGAAGTACCATTTGATCAAGCAATCTCATTACTGGGTATATACCCAAAGGATTATAAATCATTCTACTCTAAAGATACATGCACATGTATGTTTATTGCAGCACTATTCACAATAGAAAAGACTTGGAACCAACCTAAATGCCCATCAATGAGACTGGATAAAGAAAATGTGGCATATATATACAATGGAATACTACACAGCCATAAAAAAGGATGAATTCATGTCCTTCGCAGGGACATGAAGCTGGAAACCATCATTCTCAGCAAACTAACACAGGAACAGAACACCAAACACTGCATGTTCTCACTCATAGGTGGGAGTTGAACAATGAGAACCCATGGACATGGAGGGGAACATCACACACTGGGGCCTGTCAGGGGGTGGTGGGCTGGGGGAGGGATAGCATTAGAAGAAATACCTAATGTAGATGATGGGTTGATGGGTGCAGCAAACCACCATGTCACGTGCACACCTATATAACAAATCTGCATATTCTGCACACATATCCTAGAACTTAAAGTATAAAAAAATTAATTTTTTAAAAAAATAAAATGTTCAAAAAAGAACTGTGACTTTAATACATCAAGCTGACAAAGTAGGACATTTACATTACATGAAATAGCTCTTATTGCCCCTGGGGTAGAAAGAAGAAATGTTTTAATCAGTGAGATGGATGGAGGTGCAGTCATCTTAATTTTATTTATAAAAGAATTGTGACCTTCTTTTGTACTCCAACCTGATAAAGTAGGTTATTTGTTTTACATGAAATAGTTCTTATTGAAGAATATATTTTTCAAGTAATCTCAGTAAAGCATTCCACTAATACTGTAGACAATTATAAACAGATATATATACACACACACAAAGAGGGATATATAATTATATATAGCTATTTTATAATTACTATGTGATATAAAATTATATATTATACATTATATATAATTATATGTACACATATAGACATATAGAATATACAAAATTTGAATATAAACAGTATCTTCAAGGAACTGAAGTTACATTAGAAACACAAAATATACACAAGTGTTTACATGCAGAATTTGACTACACTACTCTGAAATTTATTTTGAGTCTTTTAAACGAGTAAAGTTGTCAAACGGTTTATGCCATATGATTGTTAAAATTTCTAATTTAAGTTGTAGAGGCCACAGAGCCTCTAATAACTAATTTCATTGCTTCAGAAAAATCTTCTAAATCGTAAATCCAAAAGCCTCTAATAAAAGTTTTATTTTAGCTCGAAACTCGTCCTTACAAAACCACAGCCAATGTGAAAAAAAATTATTTCAAAAATTTTCAAATTCCCATAGATTTTAATTCATAATGTTAAATGAATACTTTTAAAATTAAAGAATACTAGTTTAAAATATTTCAAAGAAAATATATAATTTTCCCCTAAAGTTCCCAAATATCAGGGATTTTGAAGTTTTTAAATTATTATTCAACTCAGAGAAACAAATCTTGTTTAAAATATAATCACAATTGTGAAATACAAGGAAACACTGAGGAACTTTCATAGAGAGACCAAGTAGACTTGATGACTGAATGACTATGGGATTCTCCATTGGGTTCCGTGACAGGAAAAAAGGAACATTAATGGGAAAATTGTTGGAACACAAATACCAGCTTTAGTTGATAGAATTTTACCAATGATAATTCCTTGGTTTTGATCATCGTACCATGTTTATGTAAGACATTAACATTTGAGGAAGCTGGGTGAAGGCTTTACAAGAATTCTATGACTTTGGCAAATTTCCTTTGTCTAAAATTATTTCAAAATTAAAAGTTTAAGACAAACCCCTGAGTAGAAATGAACGTTGTTTCCTTATGCAAGTGGATAAACTTTAGCCATAAATGGCATACTTCTCTGCAGCATGCTTAGACGATTTTGTGATGATGATGAGAATAATTCCTCGCCACCCACAGAACACTTATTTGATGGCATCATTTGCATAAATAAAAACATTGTCTTAGTAAAAAAGTGCTTAAAAATTCAGTAATTAATGACTTCCCAAAACTATAATAATGATAATGATTGAACTTACTTCATTGCAGTCTGTCTCCTCTACATTATTATGCTAAGCTATAATTACTATGCTTTTTTCTCCAGAGTAATTTTTTATTCTAAAATTCTAGGTAAAAAGTGCTTTTACAGATTGCCTTCCACAGTGTTCTTTGGGACCTTGTCATAATGCTATAAATATAGCAGAATCAGGAACGGTGGGCTGAAGGGGTAATACCCTAGAGAGTTTGTTAAAGAAATAACTAATAGTTTTCAATATGAAACAGTTTCATTTTGAGTTATAACAAAAGTATTAGCCCTGGGGGCTATGCTATTGAGAAGTTCAAGTTCAATCTAATACCATTGTGAATAAAGTGCAAAGGCCATAATTAAGGCCTGTCTTCAGATCCCTAAATTTCAATTTCTCCAAATTATTTTTGGTCAGCCAACATGACTCTTATCCTCAAAGGGATGATATATCTAAGAAACAGGATTGCCTTGACTCATGTCTCCTTCCGGCCTTCCCCCATGACATAAACCCTACATTCCAGACACTTATTGTGTTTAAAATTCCTGATAACAGCAGGGTCAAAGGAAAAGCAAATATATCACTTAAGGAAACTCATGCACATAGTTAGTCCACTAATATACAATCCAGGAAGACTTCATTTTTTAGATTCGTTAGTTTTAAACTCAAGAGAGAAAGAGAACTGGTACAGGATAAGAAGAAGTTGAGAGTCCAAGAATATCAGCTTCTTTCCAGGAAGAAGAATAAATGCAAAGAGTAATAGGAGAGTTAGGGTCTGGGAAGAGGGGAAGATGGCAGCAGAGGCATTAATGAGAACTTCACCTGGTTAAAACTGTTCAACAGGAAAGCCTTCTAAGACAACATATCAAGGGTGATGATGGCTCATCTCAGAAGCAGTTGGGATACCTTAAAATCATACAATGCAGAAAAAGGGAAAAACAAATTTACAGCTGTAAGTTATCTTATTCTGGATTTCAGCTGATGCCAATTAAAAGATGCTATATGAAATATTCACACAATTTACTTGGAGTTCTAAGCTCAAAAATATATGCCAAAGAGACCGTCGTGGAGTTAATTAATACAGAATAATGGCTATTGTTGGAGGGGAAAAAATAGCACCAAAGTTGTTTTGAAACCACAATGTATCCGATCAAAGATTTCAATACAGGATATTTATTTCCAAGCTAACTTTTCTCCCACTAGAATAATCTTATTTGAAATCAAATATAAAATACTAGAAAACAAAAGAAATTATATAGTTGAACTATTGCACACTTTATTTTAGTTATTTTAAAGCTGTATGTAGGAGAGGTATACTAAAAGCTTCCAGCATTTTGAAAGCCTCCGCTTTGGCAGCCCCTCCAGGAAATTTGTCATTCTCTGTGCCATTGTTTGTATCTCCAGCTAGCTTTCCAATATCTTGAAACTGTTTGGAAGAAATCATTACATCTTCTCAGATTGAAAATTTTTAATTGATGTAAACATAATTATTGTATGATTTCAACACCTCCCCTTTCCACGGTGTTCTTTCCAAAACTATTTAATTATTTTTTCTAATGATTTGGCCCGAACACAATCACAGCTTCTTTGTTGAAACAATTTCTCACCTTCTAAAAAAACTGGCAGGAGTTGTTTGATTTGTATTTTACTATATTTATTTGTATTTGGTTTTTTACAGTGAATAATACTTTTGGAGTTAAACCTAGCCCTATACATCTATCTTATTGAATCTTGGGTCCCGACCTCTCCAGGCAGAACCAGCTTCATGGGTATGTGACCTGTGCAGTCACACAGGGCACCCAGGGCACCGCACTCAAAGGGCACTGTGCTTGCTTTCATACTATGCTATCACCATCTGAAAATTCTTTACGACTTTTGAGCATGGTCCCCACAAATTATGTAGTTGGCTGGAGGGAACACCTTCACTCCGTAAAACTCAGCCTGAAGCCTCTGCTCCATAGTCCATCTGCTTAGCCAGCATTCCCAGTGCAGGATCAGCTTGTGCCAATCCCAAAGAAATTCAGCCTCCTAGCATCATTTTTCAGAATGCTACTACAGGTTTGCTTCTTAGGAGCCAACTTTAAAAGGTAAGTAATGAGAGGAGAAGAAAGTGTGTATGGGGGGAGGGATATAGAAAAACTCTTAGAAAATGTTTTGTGGATTTTTAAAGTTAGACTCAGCATAAATTTTGTGCTTCTAAAAGGCAGAGATGAACTCTAAATATCACTTTCTGTGACTACACACCATAATCAGTTAGTACTAAAAAATTAAATGAGCATTGTAACGTGATAGTTTACAAGTTAGAGGGGACCGTAGAAACCATGTAGTTCAAACTTCTATTTCTACTTCACCAGTAACATGAAGATAAAGCCCAAATGCTCACGTGTAGTTAGGAAATCAGCTGTGACCAAAATCCAGGTATTCTGGTTGGCAGTCCATGATGCTGTCAAGCTCACCACTCTGCTATAGAAAAACTAAGTGTCCTTTACAGAGCTCGTCTGATACAAACACAGTTGTGCTGTTGCTAAGGATGGGGCCAAGACACATCCATACCTCTTTACAAAGTCCCCACCTTGCCGTGGGGCACCCAAACTCTGTTAACATCAGATCCAGATAATCATTAGAGCTTGCTGGGCTGACCTCAATAATCATCAATAATTGCTGAGAGTCTACATTGTTATCGTTGAGGGATGGAAGTGGGGAGAAGTTATAAAGAATATATTTTTAAGGTTTTTTTTTTTTTTATACAAAAGGTATACTGAGGCTTTCACTGTATATAATCCTGTGTTTTTGACTTGTTTAAATATTGCCAGTTGTGAATAGCGGTCCTGTCTTCCTTTATAATGGTATACAATGTCCAAAAAGACATTTTTTCTTTTTTGGACAATTTTCATACTTATTATTGATTTTTATGGGGGTGGGTCCTTCAGCTGTACATGAAATTTGAGAACAAAGGAAACGTTCCTTTCTGTCTTTGTTGTGAAGTTAGAGCTCCCTCCAGTGATCTGTCTCATTGATTGAACTTCAAAACACCCTTTCTTTCCAACTGTTCTATACATTCAAATACATCTAAGCTTTCGCCTTCTCAATGCAGATTTTTTTCCTTTTAAAATTAAATTTATACAGTAACACATACATATAAATTTCTCCTAAAATCTTGTTAAATATCCATTTTCATATATCCCCTAATAGTATATCTAGAGGACAGTACCAACCAAAAGAAACATGGTCAAGGAATTTTCATTTTGACAGAGAGACTACCAATTTATGGTTATTATTTATAAACTTTGTGACTCTGCAATTGAACGTTTGCTTTCATAATTATTAGCCAACAAAGAAAGTGGATAGGGTAAGTGCCCTACTATTTACATTGGAGTTGTTATTTATATTTCAGAGACTTTATTCAGGAACTGAGATACCTTTTTAGATTTCTCTGAGTCATATTTTCATTCTTCCCAAAACTGCCTCCAATTTACTGGCTTTTACAAGCCATTGACACTGCCAATATCAGTGATGCCCTATAAATAGATTAACTAAAGGTAGTAACCAAAGGGATACATGAATAACAACCAAGTGTCAAGTAGACATTAAATCACTTTTGACCAGTGAGAAAACTAGTTAAGACTTTTGTAATTTGTTTCTTTACTTATTTGCTTATTGAGTTTCTTTGAACGCCAGATGAAGTGCTTTCTTGCTCTATATCATTGAATCACCTCCGAGGTAATTAATGTGATGCTCTCTCAACCCCCTGTATGTCTATTCTCTCCTTTTGTTCCTTCCTCTTTTCATTTTTTCATCTCTCCCTTTCTCCTTTCTCGTAGGTTTCACTGAGACTCAAAGCCTTAGAGCTTTTAAACACATTAAAGATAATCTAATACAACACTTTTATTTTATAAAAGAGAAATTCAAGAAGATTGAGAAGCTTGGCTCAAATCACACCAGAGTTTTCTTTTTCTTCCTCCTTTGCTTGTGCCAAGGCCATAAACACCCATTAGGTTTGGCAAACTTCTGAGCATTGCTTAGACAGCTGGCCCTGTTTTACTCCAGTTCATTGTCTGAGGTTTGGGTCAATGCCCAAAATCATGTATGCAACAATGGAAATAAGCCTGATAGAAGTAGCTTTCTGGTTAAAGAGACCTTGGAAGACTGAAAAACAGGGGACATTGCACCAGCTTATCATATTTCACAAATATGGAATCTAGTATTTTAGGAATTTTTTTTCTAAAAAATGGTTTGCTTTTGCCCCTTTAAACAAACATAAGAATTTCATTTTACATCACTTTTCTTGACAACATGTTAACAATATCGCATTATATTTCTCTAGCTTGTTATACTTTACAAAGTTTTTCCGTTTTCTATACTGGTTCAGGTAACCAGAACATGATCTCCTAGAAGGTCAAGGAACAGAAGTACAAAGGGCAGAATGCAAGGAAGCAATGGAGACCCCTGAGCAACCCTTTACATTTCATGCCTCCATTAGCTCTCAATTAGCATGTGGCTGTGCTCTGTAGTCACTTCTGACAGAGTTTAATGGAACTTCCATATTTAGCACTTGGAATAAGAAGGTTATTGATATATGGAAGGTTAGAGCAAATTGTCTAGTCAAGAAAAATTACTGCAGTCTCTACAACAAACACAGGTGTTCTGTCACCATTAGCCACTCGCCTGGAAGTCCAGTAAGAAGAATAAATCTAATGATAGTCCCAGGTGTTTAACCTGAGAAGTAAAGTTTCCCTTAAAGAAGTTCACCCACCTGGGTCAAAATGGTAAATGAGAAAGTTTTGGGAACGTCCAGCCATCTTGCTAACCTACATTTCTTATGCTGTTCAAATAGTTTTGCTAGATATAAGCTATTTTTGTAAAAAAAAAAATTGAAAACTTTTATTGATAAAAAAAAAATTCTCTCTGTAGAGAAACATAGCAATCTCAGCATTACTGACAAGTCTCAGTTTCTATGAGCAAAAAATTAGTTTCTATGAGAGGAGCAAATCAAACCTCTTATTCGCATGCTGTGGATCTCAAATGTTAGTAATCACAAAAATTACCTGGGGACCTTCTCAAAGTGCAGATTCCAAGACTGCCCCCTCAAAATTCTCTTTTAGTAACCTCAAGGCGCAATGAAGGCATGTTTCTTTTAATCAAGAACTCCAGGTTGTTCTGATATTGACTGTCTGGGTACCACACTTTGATAAAATAATTACGTAAACTATGAATTTAGTGAAAGATTGTATTAGTCCATTCTCCTGCTGCTATGAAGAAATACCCAAGACTGGGTAATTCATAAAGAAAAGAGGTTTAATTTACTCACAGTTCTGCATGGCTGGAGAAGCCTCAGGAAACTTACAATCACAGCAAAGGCACCGCTTCACAGGGTTGCAGGAGAGAGAATGAATGCAAGAAGGAGAAATGCCAGGTGCTTATAAAACCATCAGATCTTGTGAGACTCACTCATTATGAGAATAACATGGGGAAAACTGCGCCATGATTCAATTACCTCCACCTAGTTCCACCCTTGACACGTGGGGATTATTAGAATACAAGATGAGATTCTGAGTGGGGATATAGCCAAACCATATAAAATATGTATTGTGTCCAGGATTGGGGGTTGTTGACCAGTTACTTTCAGTTACTTCCTTTGACATAAGAAGAGAATTGAAGCAGAAACCATAATAAGCGAGCTCTATTTCTGCCTCTACACTGAGCGAGTCTCTTTAGTATTCCGAGCAAACACTGGTAGCCTCATCTTTTAAGAACTATTTTATAGAAAACACAGGGTTATACAGAAGATTTTAAAAATATCTGCATGCAAAAAAAAATGTTTCCCAAAGCATAAAACATCAAAGTAAGGTGTTTATTTTACTAAAGAACCAAATGTCAAGAGAATTCGCTGTGATTTACAATGTACAAATATACACTTCAATTAGAATTGCAATGTCTTCTTTACTTCATTGCTGACGATGACTGAAGGAAAATCTTCTAAAATAGTGGTCCTAAATATGAATTATTTGAAGAAAATAAAAGGTTAAAAAAGTATTTGTCCATCAATCTGATAAAGCAATATTGCTAAATTTACCTCACTGTTCTAAGTGGTTTAAGTCAACTTTTGAAAATTGATTCCATGTTATTCATCAAGATAAGCCAAAATAATAAAAGCAGGCACCCTGGAAAAAGTAGAGATGAGGCCTTTGGACTGAGACTAAAAAATGCAAGTGTTGGCTAAACAAAGCTTCAAGCCATCTTAATACCTTAGTCCCATCATCCGTAAAGTGCGGATTAATCATGATTTTCTCCCTTCAAGAGTTGCTTTAAAGGAATTACAAACACAGCAAATAGTTGTAAATTATTTTGAAGGCCTGCTGTGTTTCTACCGAATAGGAAAAGTTTGATTTAAAAGCTGGGATTTTTAGAAGCTTCATAATATTACAAAGTAAGTCACATTTCATGGCTAATTTAAAACATCAGGGGTTTTCACAAGTTACTTATAATGATATTTTCCAATTCTCATGTTGCTTGATAATTTATACAGCTTCAGCTTTTGCACTTGAACCCAGTTATTTCTCCCTGGCCATGATTCTCTTTTATCAATACGACCCATTCACATAACTGTCTATATCTTCAGGGAATTAAGCACTACTTTTTATCTGGACCTGGGAAGAATAAATTCAGAGATGATAAGAAATTCTGGTTGCAAATCCAATGTGTTATTTATTTAGATCAGAAAAAGAGCCATTACATACAGGTGGAGGAAGACTTTTTAAAGCACTGATAAAGTCTCTGTGTGTCAAATGGAATAACACTCAAATTATTTTAACAGCTTAAAGCTCTTATGAGTTGAATTAAACTTTCAGCAAGATTCTGATACTCCCTCTAGAATTTTAGCCTTCAAAACACAAAAAACACATTGAGCAAAATAAAATGACAAAAGCAAAAAAAAAATGAGTGCATTAAATCTGGCTAAATAATAATTGTAAGTTTAAAAGGAAACAGGAGACATCAGAAACTCTGGACGAAAGCAGTATGAGAAATATTCAGTGTCTGCCGAAAATAATGTATCCTAAAAATTGCCTAGGATATTAGATAAAAATATAAATCCCTAGATTCCCCTCTAGCCTTTTTGAAACAAAATCTTAGAAAGAAGGTGCTGGAAGTCTGAATGTTTTGCTAGTGTCTGAGATTCTTGCTACATAGGGTGTTGCTGGGGTGGGCCAGTAGTATCAGTATCATCCAGAAGCTTGTTAGAAATGCAGAATTCCAGTTCCACCCCAGACCTGTTGAATCCATACCTGTCATGTAACAGGATCCCCAAGTATTTGTATACACACGGAGGCGTGAGTGGCACCTCAGATAATTTTTATATTCTAACAACTTTGGGAAACAGTTATTACAGAAAGGGTCAGATGATTTAGGTTGGAGCCAAGCCCTGACTCTGCCACTAACCAACCCTGAATTTCCTCCTATGAATGTCTGCGAGTAGATTAAGAGGTTTAGTGTGAGTTCTGCATCACTAAACAAATGATCTTTTTAATTGTGATGAGCCATCA
Organism: Chlorocebus sabaeus; assembly: GCF_047675955.1. Taxonomy (NCBI): domain Eukaryota; kingdom Metazoa; phylum Chordata; class Mammalia; order Primates; family Cercopithecidae; genus Chlorocebus; species Chlorocebus sabaeus. The sequence goes on along the minus strand of NC_132924.1, from coordinate 82,055,621 downwards.
AAGGTCAAGAGTTCTAAGATGTTCTTCTTTGGAAAAAAGAGATAGGAAATATTACATAGTCAAAGATTGTTATTAAATAGTTTTTGAGGAACTACTACATGACAGGCACTGTGCCAGATAATTAAAAACTATAAGCCTCCATAGAACAAAATCACACACACACACGCGCGCGCGCACACACACACACACACACATAAAGCTGGTGAAATCAGAATGAAGTGAGTGGACTGGACCAATGTCAATTTCCTGGTTGTAATATTTTGCTATAGTTATACAAGGTGTTGCTACTGGGGGAGAGAGAGTGAAGGGCATATGAGACCACTCTGCATGAATTTTTATAACTGCGTGTAACCCTAGAATTACCTCAAATTAAAAACTTAGGGAAAAAAAGACTCCCAGTTCAACAAGGATCCCCACTTTGTGTGAGAAATCTCAGACTTAGATTAAATAACTTTGGCAACTGTTCCTACTCATAAGATAGGTAAATTTGAAAAACAGTAGCCTTTGGTCCATGATGAATCAAAAAAGAAATTCACACAGAGAAATGCATCTCCGTGTCTTCTATTTTATACTACAGAGTATAAATGTCACTGCTTTTAACCTATTCATTAATAAAGACACTATTGAATCCAGGTTCTGTATTAATTGAGCTTAAGTCAAAGCAGGAAGGCAAAAAGGGGAAAATGTATCTCTCAATCATAAATACTATTAGATCTACTATCAAGGACCATGAAATAAGGAGTTTAAAAAAAATAAAATTTAACTTACTAATAAGTTTCTATCTCTTCCTTTCTTTTACACCTTGAAGAGAAAATATTTTGTATCTTAAGAGGGACAAACAGTATAAACATATTCCAAATTGTAAATCAAAATTGACAAAAAAATCTTTTCAACTTGGAAGCAGTGTTTTAAAATGTTATTTTTAAAAATATTTCTAACAAAACCTCTTTAGAGAGAGGGAGAGAGAGAGAAAGAAAAGAAAAAATGAGAGAGGGAAGAAGGGGAAGGAAAGAAAGAAAGAAAAAGACAGTGAAAGCAATGAAAACAGAATGAAGGAAGACAGGAAGGAATAAAGGAAAAAGAATATGAATGAATAAAAAAAAGATTAGAAGTAAGGTAGGAAAAAAGAGGGGGAAAAGGAAGAAAAAGGCTAAGAAGAGAGGTTAAAAATATAATCAGGGCTAAAAAATGCTCTTGACACTTTTTAATGAGCAAAAAACAAAAACAGTAAATTCCTAAAGTAAGCAAACGTTCACTAGAGGTTTTTTAATGTCCTCCCTCAAGATTAGTATACACATTCTCAACCTATTGAATTGGAAAATATACCTTAAAAATAGTTATTTCTGCTAAAGATGGACATATTCATACTAGTGGAAATGGAACTGGTATAACCTCTGTGGAATATATTTAGGTAGTACACCTCAAAAAGTACAGGCAAAGACTTCCATGCAAAGATATTCATCATGTCATCCTTTCTAACAGTGGATGGCTCATGAATCTTCACTGAAAGAGAAAGAAGGATCTTTCTCCACTAGATAGGTAACTGTGAGAGTAGAATGAAAATAAAGAAGCTGGAAAACGTTGCAAAGACTGAACGAAGGACTTGAGGTACATATCCAACCAGAATTTCCCAAAGAAATGAGGTATAGCTAGTACAAGGGCCAAGCAATCTGCATCATGTGAGCCCTGCCTACCCAGACCCTTTGTGCAGCTTTGGTAAAGATTAGAAATCGGTGGCATTTTTTAGAATTATCCACGTCAGTATTTTTCTGTGTTTTCATTTTCCTGAGTTTCCTGTGGAAAATTCTGTTTGAGAGAGTTTGACCTTGTTTTGCCCCCATCTCAGTTAAACTAGAAGAACAGCGGTATTATACCTGAAGTAGGCCAGTGAGATTGTGGTTTCAGTTGACATCTCTGCTTGGGCCCAGGAGAGGTTATTAGAGAGGGGAAAATGTTGGAAGAGGCTATCTAGCTGCGACTGCACATGCTGCTCCCTGCTCATTTGGAACTTGATTTCTATTTTACATACAAAACAAACTACACTCTGTGGCTATAAGTTGCACCATCACAATACTAAAACAAGCTATGCCTTTAAATATGAATCAAAAGAATTTATAAACATAAATGGAAGTTTAAGCACCAAAAATCTATTTACATACTATCTTTTTACAAGGCAAGTGCTTTGAGTCCCTATACGTGCATGAATACATGCATGTAAGAGCATCTGTGTATGGTAAGCTGTAAGATTTCTTCCCTCCACATGAGCATAAAACAGAGAAGACTCAAGTTCTCATAAAGCCTTGTAACTTTTCCTGAACATAAAAGTCCTTTATGAGCAAGTCAGTCAGTTCAGGGAGAAGACAAAGAGAAATATAAACGGTAGTTTAAAAATTAGCCATACCTAGGATAACCACCAGGGATCTTGCTGCCTCCTGCATGGCAACAGGCAAGATTGGACATTCGCCTTGCTCTCAGCCCTAAAGGGAATAGGCACACAAGCCTCACGTGATTATCCATCTCCTATGCGTGAATGTAGTCAATAATCTTCAGCTGTGAACAAAAGCCAAAAGCAGAATTCTACTTCTGGATAGTAAAGAATTTAAGGATAATAAAGGTTAAGGAGAGGAGGCATCCCATAGCCATCCATGCTAGCTATGGTTTCTATATGGTTTCTATACAAACAGCAGTTAGAAAGTATTCCATCTTTATTTTTGATGAAAAATCCATATGTAAATAAAGCAAATTCATGCAATAGTAGTAAAATCTCATCTGAGAACATTCAATATCTTTGAAAAAATTTAGCCCATAGATGTGTAACTCAAATTGTTCACTGGATTGTGAAGGTTAATACTGATGGTCAACTTGATTGGATTGAAGGATACAAAGTATTGATACTGGGTATGTCTGTGAAGGTGCTGCCAAAGGAGATTAACATTTGAGTCAGTGGGCTGGGAAAGACAGACTCACCCTTAATCTGAGTGAGCACAATCCAATCAGCTGCCAGCACAGCTAGGATATAAGCAGGCAGAAAAATGTGAAAAGAGAGAAGGGCCTAGTCTCCCACCTACATCTTTCATCTTTCTCCCGTGCTGGATGCTTTATGCCCTCAAACATTGGACTCCAAGTTCTTCAGTTCTGGAACTTGGACTGACTCTCCTTACTCCTCAGCCTGCAGACAGCCTATTGTGGGAACCTGTGAGTTAATGCTTCATACATAAATATTCCATTAGTTCTGTCCCTCTAGAGGACTCTAATACATAGATCAAACAAGCTAGCAGATATGCAATAAGTGGAGTCCCATACATTATCAAAGTAATATTGGACTTCTGGAGTTTCCTGTTCAGGCTTGCCATTTGATATTCCTAGATTTTTTATCTTTACCTTTAAAAATATCCACCATTTTATAAAGTTTACATAGATTTGACATAAAAGCAGTTTCCCTTTGCTATGAATGCCAACAGCTGTATATAGTTCTAGTCTTGTATTATATATGTATCTTGTACATAAGTATATATTCCTAGTCATACAAAGTTTATGTGACAGAACACACTTTGATGTGTCTTGAGAAAAAAAAAAAATCTCTACATTATCTTGTTAAAGCACATTCAATGTTGCTTCTTAGAAAATAAATTTTTCAGCATTAAAGTATAGCTTATTTCCTTGTTGATTTAGCAGAGCAATCACCCATTCAACCCCAATCTAAGGTCAAAGTCAATAAGGTTGATATAGGATGACGATTTAATTTATTGACCAAACTTGGACCTTTTGATAGTAAATACAGCTCTAAATAGACAGGCAAGGCTGGATGCCTGGCCAGCATAGTTATGTCCCAGACTGAATAGCTGTTTCTTGGTGTGTTTATCATATTGCAATAATTAGAGTTACATCTTAAGATATAATTTATTTTTCCCAGAATGTAAAAATTTAAAAGTCAAATGATGCAACAAAGACAGAAATAACAGTAATGTAAATGATTACAAGACAGCAGGAAAATTCTTCACTCTTTACCCACTCTGGGTTTGCTTGTATCTGTCTCAGTGGCCCTATGTGACTATGCTTTGTGCCCCCGTCATGCTCCTGCTAGGCTGCAGGCTACACCCAAGAGAGCATTAACCCAGCCACAATATCAGCAAAAGCCTCTCACTAGGAGAGGAGATTATTTCAAATAGAAACTGGAAATGAGATCTGTCATAAAGCCACTGTGAAGAGCATGTTACACCTAGAAAAAAAATAAATATTTTATCTTGGTATCTGTTTGCAGTTCCAGTGGTGGAGAAACCAACTTTCAGAATACCTTGTCATCCTTTACCTATCCTCCCCTGCTCATTGTATGCTCACTTTACCTAAACTTCCCCTTTACTCTATTAAAGCATTGATATTCTTGCTCTTGCTATTTTTTCCTTTTTATGACTTTCAGAAAATCTAAAACTTTCTGATACACATTCATATTCTTAAAAGTTACAAAGTAAAGGACTCTAGTTCATTTTGTGCCTTTTTCATTTCGATACCTGATTTTCCATAGGCATTTTATATACATCCAGAGGCATGAATCCGGATGCTTTCCACAAAGATACATTAATCCAGAGAAGAGAAGGTAACATTTATTGTAGACTCACCACATTTCTGGTAATGGAAGAGAAAAATAAATAAGCTTCTGCTTCTAAAGGAAAAGAAAAAAATAACACGAGAAAGGAAATCAGAATTACGTTCTACATATGAACCTCTCTCTACCTGGCACCAAATAGATCTTAAAAAGATATTGCCCCCAAGCCAAACTGTTGACTACAAAACAAGATTATATCTAGGTATAATGTACACACATGTACTGCTCAATAAATTATGCAAAGTGAACACACCTGTGTAATCAATTTGCACATTAAACATAGGACAATGATGGCATCTCCAAGCTACCTCCATATATATATATATATATATATATATGTGTGTGTGTGTGTTTGTGTGTGTCTGTCTATATATATACATATGCCAGGCATGGTGGCTCACACCTATAATTCCAGCAGTTTGGGAAAAGGAGATGGAAGGATCACTTAAGCCCAGGAGTTCCAACCAACCTGGGCAACATAGCAAGAACCTACATCTATTAAAAAATGTTTAAAAAGTAGCCAGGCATGGTGGCATATGACTTCAGTCCCAGCTATTTGGGAGTCTAAGGCAGGAGGATCACTTGAGCCTAGGTGTGCAGTCAGCTAAAATCACACTACTGCACTCCAGTCTGGGCAACAGAGAGGGACCCTGCCTCAAAAAAAAAAAAAATATATATATATATATATATATATATATGTATGTGTGTGTGTGTGTGTGTGTGTATATATTATATATATATATATGCGCCTTAAAAATGTATTCTCCAATGCTGTTTCTGTGGCTTGCCTTTTTTATTCTTATGTACCATTTTATTCCCTTTCTTAGAATTAGTGTGGTCCAAGTTATCAGCTCTCCCTTTTTGTTTGTGCTTTTTGTATGCTATTACATAAAGACACCCTTTTAAATTTTCCTTTAGAAGTCTTACTCATTTATTTTATATTTAACTGGAATTTGTATCTTTATGTGAGGTAGGGAGTAAAAATTATTTTCAAAATATAGATATCTAATTTATTGAATTTATCAATTTCTACAAAAACTCCTACTTTTCTCCCTGCATTGTAATTCTGTAATAAGTGAACATATGTGTGTAGCTTTATCTTTAAGATACCAATATAAGACTTTCTTCTTTTGATATTTATGCATTCCACAGTTTATGTCTTATTTTTTAATGCTAATTAAAAATATCTTCTCACTGCCTTATGTTTTTACATAGCTTTGTTCTCTTTATTTATTTCACTTTATTTTTTTCTGAGACAGAGTCTCACTCTGTCACCCAGGCTGTAGTGCAGTGACGCAATCTCGACTCACTGCAACCTCCACCTTCTGAGTTCAACTGATTCTCTAGCCTCAGCCTCCCAAGTAGCTGGGATTACAGGCATGCAACACCATGCCTGGCTAATTTTGTATTTTTAGTACAGATGGGGTTTCACCATGTTGGCCAGGCTGGTCTTGAACTTTTGACCTCAAGTAACTCACCCACTTTGGCCTCCCAAAGTGCTGGGATTACAGGCATAAGCCACTGCACCTGGCCTTTAGTTTTGTTCTTTTAAAAAAGTGTATTTCTTCTTTCCAACACTCAGAAATTTTCTAGTTCTTTTGCAATTGATTCCTAGTTTTAATTCTAATACAAACAAAGGAGAGAGTTTTCACGATTTTTGTAGTTTGAAATGTATTAAAACTTTAATAGTCCAGCATATTCCATAAAGAAAATCTTAAAGCCTAGTATAAGTCTAATACAAATATAGCTATAACGACACATTTTTAGTTAACATATACTTATAATTTTTTCTAAAACTTGATTTTGAACATTTCTGTATCCTTTTATTTTAGATATATGTATTTTAAGCAGCTTATGGATGTTTTGGGTTTTATTCAGTCTAATAACGTATTTTGTTTACATTTAATGTAATTACCTCTATATTTAGATTTAAATTGCCATTTTATTACTTACTTCTAGTTTCCCCACATTTCTTATCTTTCTTAGTATTTTCTTGCAAGAAAGCCTAACAGGTTCTACATTCTTTTACTTACAGTGAAAATAATTGAGGTTACAACAAAAATTCTTAGCATATTATAATCCAACATAAACTAGAGTTGTATTATTTCTCAGAAAACGCTATGCTCCTAGAACACTTTAATCTTATTTTCCTGCTTCCTACCTTTTGTGTTATTATTGTCACAATTTTGATTCACATTTCGTTAAATGCCATGAGACATTACTTGTATTTTTGTTCTCATCATCAATTTTTACTAACATTTGCTCACATTTCCATCTTTTCCATTTGTCTTCTCATTTTTTATTTTATCAATTTTCTTTTGCCTGAAGATATTTCTTTCATATTTATTTTAATTCAGGTCTTCCGGCAACAAATTTTCTGTTTCTTCTTGTATGCAATGCCTTTGTCTGTCTCCTTAAAGGATATGTTTTCTTAATTCAGAAATCTAAATTGACAGCTACTTTTTATCCACACTTTAAAGATATCATTTAATTTGTTTTTTTACTTCTATTGTTTCTGTTGAAAATTCAGCTCTGCTTAGCTTTGTTTGGGGCTTATCTTGACTTCTAAGTCTCTTGCTGTGCGTGGTTTAAACTCAACAAATGCCTCAATAAGAAGAACTATCACAGACCATGGGCTCTCTTCTTTGCATCTCTCTTCTGTCTATGACTTTAGGCTTTCAAGTCTTGGCTGTTTTAGCACTCTCAAGCTCTAATTCTTGTCTCCTCAGTCCCATGAGATTGTTGTATATCTGCTGGTGTTTCAACCTCATCAACTGACCTGCCTTTGGAGTCTCAGCCTCTCGCTAGGTGCTGCTTAAGAGCCAGCAAATGCCCTCCAGCAGAAAGCAATATGCAAAATGTTGGTCCAACTCAATGAGTTTCTCTTCTCTCCTCTCTCCAGGATCTCAGGCCATAAGGGCCTGTCTGCTTCAGAGGCCTTCTGATATCCTTTAAAAGATTTTTTTAAATCCAGCAATGTTAGTGGTTCTCACAAGAAGCACTTGTCTATGACAATCCATTCCATCAGACATAGAAGCAGAAGTCAAATATTGTTTCTTGAAATAATAGTCCAAAACATTTTTTTCATTTTCAAGAAGGTTATGGTAGGTTTTAATATTTACAGTTATTAACTTTCTCTCCCAGCAGCAGCAAAATAGATCCCTGCATCCACTGACATCAGCTTGGCCATGTGACTTCTTTTCACAAATGAAATGTGGACAGAAATGAATTTGGTTATGTCTAATTAGTATCTTTAAGAGATAGCTTGTAGATTACCCTGTCTGTTTCCCTCTGCCATGAAAGCAACAGTAATTCAGAGTGAAGAAAAAAAGGAAGCAGAACCAGAGCAAACTGGATAAAGACACAGGTCAGGTGTAAGGGCTGAAATTTGGGGTGGTTTATACTGCAGTACCTAGCCTATTCTGAGTAATACATAGTCACACAAAGGAAATTTATGTCTCGTTCATCATGTATCACTTTATTAAGAGCAACTTCTCTTTCATCCAAAATTGCCTTGATAGAAGAAAACTAACGACTAAAACCCAACTTCTCCCTTCTACTCACAATAGTTGGCATGGTTTAAAGCTGTGTCCCTGCTCAAATCTCATGTGCAATTCTAGTCTCCAGTGTTGGAGGTGGGGCCTGCCATGAGGTGATTCAATCATGGGGATGGATTTCTCATAAATAGTTTTACACCATCCCCTTGGTACTGTTCTCATGATAGTAAGTTCTCATGGGATCTGATCATTTAAAAGTGCATATCACCTTCTCTCTCTCCCTCGGCCCTGCTCCTGTCATGTAAGATGCTTGTTTCCCCTTTGCCTTCCGCCATGATTTGAAGTTTTCTGAGGTCTCCCCAGAAGCAGATGCCACTATGCTTCCTGTGCTGCCTGAAAAAACATGAGCCAATAGAACCTCCTTCCTTTACAAATTATCCAGTTTCAGGTATTTCTTTATAGCAATGTTAGAATGGACTAACACAAGAGTCTTTTCTGAAGATTCTCAAAGGCAAAAAAGATGGATTAGATCCCAATGCAGTTTTGACTTTGACCTGTTTCTAAAATCTCCCATTATGAGAATTCAAGCCATTATGTAAATTCAACCATTAAAGAAATGGGTCCCTTTACCAGGAAAAGTCATTCAAAAGATTTCTAAGCCTCTTTTCATGTCCAATGATAATAAAGGCTTTTACCTTGACCTAATCATTTCATATCATTTCTAGAAGGCTTATGTGAGAGAAAATACTTTGAAATAGAAGAAAACTTTATACAAACGCCAGGTAGTAAAAAAAATACTATTTTTATATTTATGATAAAGTTAATAGCCAAAGGATACTTTATTTTCTAAATGTATTCATTCAATTAATATTTCAGTATTTACTAAAATAAATTCAAACTATTATAATTCAAACTTGTTATCTAAATGGTTTCATCCTTACATTTCAGAAGAGAGCAGCATTTCCTCCTGGACAATTAATGGAATTAAGTCACAAAGCTAACAATTCAACAAATTATTTTATTACCTAGCTAGTGGTATCTTAGTTACAGTCCTCTGCTATTTCACATGAAGCCCTGACCTTACCCTAAAATTAAGCTCTGAAATGATAAGTAGATTTTACAACCCTAAGAAAGTGATTTCACATTCAAATAAACCTGTGACAGAAATCATATTACAGAAAATAGGAAGGAAGCAAATTCTAACTAGTATATTATGGTATAATGTGAATGAGACTGCAGGTTAGATTAAGAATATATTATTTGGTGGCATTAAAAATACTTTTTTGTTTTTTAACTTTGAAGTGACCTGTTAAATTGATCTGTGAACATCTTGGGTGCCCTTGGAAAGTGATGCTTAAATTCTTTTCAGTAGCAGAAAGTCCTGGTTGAATTAGTGCAGACCCCAAGGAGACTTTGGAGGCTGTTGATAAATCATGTTTAAGAGCTTTTCGGACCAAAGCTCAGCTGTAAACTCAGGCAAAGCCATGAACAAATTTGCAGGTGGCAATGCCCCATAACTATTCCCTTTTAATCCAAAGTGATCCCTTCTGAGCCACTTCAGCATCAAGCAGCCCATTTATCAAATTAGGCTTAGTCATGCATATGTGTGTATATATTCTCATCCTTTGTGCAGTCAGATCTGGACCAGGTAGAGAGCAGGCAAAATGATTCATCAGTGATAAAGAAAAATGTAAATACGTGAATCAGAAACCAACATGTAGGGATTCACCTTTTAAATGTTAGACAAGGGCAACAATGACAGTTTTGTGGGTAGTTTATACTGCAGTATCTAACCTATCCTACTACTGAAATGTATGTTACTCCTCACCAGTTTGACTATATACTAAAGTCAAAGAAAATATTGTTACTTAAGTCATTTTTATCTGCTTTCTTATATTGAGTACTTTATCTTTCCTCAATATATCTTTTTACCAAACATTCAGGAAATAGATAAGAAACTTGTGTCAATAAAAAGTAAAACCTTAGTACATTTATTGTTATCTAATAAGATTCCAGACCCAACTGGCAGCAAGACAAATGGAGATTGGCCCCCTGAAGCAAATTTACCTGAGTTAGTGTTTGAGCTTCTAGGTGAGTACTTTAGGCTGTAAGCTTAAAGGCCAGGAGCGGTGGCTTATGCCTGTATTCCCAGAATATTGGGAAGCCAAGTCAGGAGGGCTGCTTGAGGTCAGAAGTTTAAGGCCCTATCTCCACAACAACAACAACAACAACAACAACAAAATGTAAAAATGTAGCTGGGTGTGGTGACATGCAACTATAGTCTTAGCTACTCAAGAGGCTGAGGCAGGAGGATCACTTGAGCCCAGAAGTTTGAGGTTACGGTGCACCATGATCGCACTACTGTATTCCAGCCTGGGCGACACAGAGACACTCTCTCTAAATAAATAAATAAAATTTAAAAGATTGTAAGCTTATGGAGGGTAATGATCATAGTTTCACACTTTAAGGCTTATTGCAGCTTGTCCAAATTGAATTTAATCCACAGACTATTTCTCTTGCATTACATATTATGATATTATAAAAATTATAATGTATATAAATAATGGAATACTAAGGAACATTAATGATGACATTAGATAATTTTAGTTTATATGGGAAAATTTCCATAATATACAGTTAAGTGAAAATGAGTATATTTAACTGAATTTACAATCATGAGAATAAATGTAAAATATTAACATATGTAGTATATATGTATGAGAAAATTACTGGATCAGAAATAGCTAATAATAACGTCGTCTTACATGGATAGGAACAAGAGTAACTAACTTTTTCCTTTATATTTTACTATATTTTTTATATTTTTGACAATAAATGTGTATTTATCATAGGGGAAATCAACAAGCATAAAATATAAAAATCAAACAAAGTCTTCTAATTGCTTCAACTGCCTTAGGAAAAATTTACTAATCTCATGTAAATTTCCTCTCTCTTTGCCTTCTATACTTTAGCATAATAATCTCCCCTTATAATAATGTACCCAGGGAGGGTCATGAGGGTGGTGCACTGTAGTTGCAAGCAATAAGTGCGAACTTTTTCTGTAGAAAATTAAAATGCACGATAAAACCTGCTAAAAGTCAGTCTACTTCATATTATCATCATATGCCAGCAATTTTTTCAGATAGTGGTAAAAGTACTCTTCTCTACCAAAACAAAAAATGAAAAACAAAAAAATTCCCTCTTCTTACAAGTTCTAAATAGCTGCCTGACCCAAGGTGAAATTCTCCTACAGTTCGCCATGGGTATACCACTCTTCCCCCACTGTCCAGTAATTGTTTAAATGAACTTTTAGGTCTGGATATATTAATTCATCAGATATGGTCTCCCTCTTTTTGCTCTGCAGGACCTCTTACTACCCTTAGAGCCAATTTATATGTCTTCTGTGAAAACTTTGCCAACACTCTCAGGCAAAGTTCTTCATTTCTCCACGAGAACTACCTTCACTCCTCATCCACACCTCTATTAACACACTTAGTACATGATGTTGTATTTACTGACCACATTTCATTTCCTCTTAATGATGCTCTTTTTCGATCTTTACCATCACTGCTACCCTTCATCCTTCTCAAGTTGAAGCTCCAGTATGGGATAAGAAAACATGGGCAAAACAATGAGGCCAATGGGCTGGACTGTGGAATTCTTGGGGCCATATCAAGGAAGCCAAATCTCAAAGACCCATGGAGGGATTGTCTTCTCCTAGAGTGGCTGACTTACCTCTTGAGAAGCAATTTTTGAGGTTTTGATACCATGAAAGAAAAACCCGAAGGATATCATTTCGAGAAGAGTTGCTTTCCCTTAGATGTTTTTCAACTGCTCATCCTCATGCCCTTCAACAATACTATTTTTAAAATGCCCATCAGGAGAGAAAATAGCTATGTCTTTGATACAGACACCCTAGCCAGGAATAAAATTTATATATTTTTAGAGGTCATTTTCTATCTTTGGGGACTAAGCCCTGCTTTCAGCAATTGGGGTTAAGGAGGATAAATAGATTCACTCTGGGTGATAGATCACCAATATATGACATTTCAGCAGACTAGAAGTCTCCCATCTCAGATATAAAATCAACATCACATTCATGCTGGTATCCCCTGCTCCTAGCTTGGGACCCTATGACTTACAGTGAATGCTCAATATATAATTATTAAATTATTTTTTAAACAATCTATGTGCTTTCTCAGGTAATAGAAATATATGTAAATAAATTACATTCCCATTTTGAAATAGCACCTCAATTTCTCCACTAATTAATAGAAATCATGGAGTCAGTAAGAAAAACAAAAACATGCAAACAAACCTCACTGGACTGTGCAGCTGGATCTGTTTCTATTTCTGAGCCAAATGAAACTTAGTTTTGATCATAAGCCCCTACCCTAAACCTTCCGTCTTGGTTCTTCACTTGTTAAGAAATAATATTGGATAATGTTGACTGATATCCAAGTCAATGTGGCTATGGCATCTCCAAGGAAGAGCTGACAGGTATTCTTCCCTGAGTCTGACAATGAGAAAATCAGAGGATGGAGGCTGGTAACACAGTTTGATGTCCTCACTCTTTGGGGTCTAGGATGCCTGTGTTGACAACTGCTCATAAGCTTGCTCACAAAGACTTTAACCCTGCTCTGCTTTGTGATGCATGCAAGTCTGAAAACTTCAGAACTATGGAAAGGGCATGAGACTTCGTTTTCCCTGCCTTATGAGGTTATAGTGCACAGGCACTGAAATCAGACTGACTGTGACTTCCTTTAGACAAGCCTTTCCGTTTCTCTGTACCTCTCTCTCTTATTTATATGAAAAGGGTAATAATAATATCAACCAGATAGTGTTACTGTGGCAACTGAGTGAAGTTATGTGTGAAAAGGGCTCACCATAGCTCCTGGCACACAGTAAAAGCTCATCAGAAAGTAAATGTTAGAATTTTTACTGGATGTATTAGTTTCATAGGGCTGCTGTAACAACATGCCACAACTGGGAGGCTTAAAACAATGGAAATTTATTGTCTCACAGTTCTGGAGCCTAGAAGTCTGATGTCAAGATGTTGGCGGGGCCGTGTTCCCTCTGAAATCTGAAGTGGAGAATCCTTCCTTGCTTCTCCCAGCTGCTGGTTGTTTGCTGGCAATCTTCAGCATTCATTGACTTCTAGACACATCACTCCAATCTCTGCCTCCATCATCACATCTTCCTGTGTGCCTTCACTTCTGTGTCTCTTCTCTTCTTCTCATAAGGACCCCTGTCTTACTGAATTAGGACTCATCCTAACCACTTCATATAAACATCGACATTTCATCTGCAAAACGCCTATCCAAATAAGGTCATATTTACATGTACCAAGGGCTAGAATTTCAACATATTGATATGTTCAATCCATAGCAATGCAAATAGTCTTAAAGGCTGTCACCATCTAAATGTACTCAATGTGATTCAAGGGACCATCTCTCTGTAGAATTCCTAACGCACAATCCCTCAAAATTTGGCAAGAACTATTATTCTCTGTTACCTACATATGGAAGAATCAGGGTCTGCACAGCCTGTGTTCTCATTTTATTAGAGGCTTTCTTGGTTCATTGTCCATAATAACTTCTCTATACACTTTAAAATTTTGGATTGGCTGTTTGTTTGTTTTTAAGTCAGAAATAACATACCTGGATATTTGGAAAACTCTGCCTATTTTATCTTTTCTCTCCAGTATTTCTCATCCAATTCTGTCTTCTTATTGTAGACAGACTGATACTCTGTCTACAGTCATTCTTCTCCAGAGGATTAGGAGCTCATTGGCCTACTTCTTGCCTGGCATTCAAGGTGAGCTCTACACTGGCCCATGTAAACTCAGAATTCTGAGACCCCATGCTGACAACTTGCAATTTAGCTTCATCTTTGTTGAACTGACTAAACCTCATTCATTTTTAGGCCTGTTCTCTTTCAGGTTCTTACATCTTTATTCATATGGTTTCTACATACTAACTGACCAGCAATCCATCAATCCAAATCCATCCATTTTTCGTGATTTATCTCAATTTCTACTTAATTGAGGAATAGATCACAACTGCAAATTATTTATTCTTCCTATATATTCTGTAATTTTTAATGTCAATTCTACTGATCTGGTGTTTATTCATTTGTTACCTGGTAATGGCACATACTTTTAAGCTAAATTTCTTAGTCTGAAAATTATAAAATAAAGTTCTCAAAGGGAATAAGAATGTCTGTGTTTTCACCTATTATAATGTTTTGTATGTGGTAAATACTTATGTTCCTTTGGTTTTAGGCAGAAACTAACCCCCAAAAACAAAGGTGTCAGAGAGGGAACACCACAATTTGGGTCACCTGGAAAGAATGTTTATTGCTCCTAACCTCCAAAGAGCCAACCAAGCTAAGTCTGAACTTGGGTTTTAACACAACGCACATCATATGCACTACAGATGCCATCATGCCTTGCAAGGTTTCATTCCTGGGTCACTGTGGTCATTACTAGAGAAAAAAATTGGCTATAGAAAAAGAGAACAGATTGTCATAAATATTCCCCATGTGTAATATCTGGGTTCTGACCATGAAGTCAATTTAAGGATGCAGGTAAAAGAATTGGGGACCTGACTAACAGATCTTCCAGTTGCTCCAGTAAGTGGCAATAGAGATTATTCTGCCCAGCATCTGGGCTTTTTCTAAACTGGAAATGCACCTGGCATGATTGACTAATTTGGGGAGTTTTTCCAGTGTTCTCTGTGTGGTGTATTTTAATCAGCATTACAATTTAGCAGCTGCATTAATTAATTAGCACATTAATCAGGAGAGCATTTTAGCAGCTAATCTCTAGCAAACTAGCAGTTTGTGATAAACTCTTAGCAGTAGGAGAACAAGCAGCACACCAAGTTATTTTTCAGTGTTATCATCACCGTGGGCCTAGCACAGCCTGAAATTATGCAACCAAATTGCAACTTTTCTTAAAATACACCTAGGCAGGGCACATTCGAAAAATTATATGCGTCATGCAGAAAGGTTTAACAATTACTATTTTCTCTACAAAGCAGTAGTTCTGAAGAAAACTGTCAGGCATTCTAGGAAGCAATGTCTCCAAGTGATCTTAAAATAGTCCTCGTGTGGCCGGGCACTGTGGCTCACACCTGTAATCCCAGCACTTTGAGAGGCTGAGGCGGACGGAACACAAGGTCAGGAGATGAAGACCATCCTGGCTAACACGGTGAAATCCCGTCTCCACGGAAAACACAAAAAATTAGCCGGGCGTGGTGGCGGGCGCTTGTAGTCCCAGCTACTCAGGAGGCTGAGGCAGGAAGAATGGCGTGAACCCGGGAGGCGGAGATTGCAGTGAGTCGAGATCGCGTCACTGCACTCCAGCCTGGGCGACAGAGCAAGACTCTGTCTCAAATTTAAAAAAACACATAGTCCTTGTGTAATTTAAGAAGAAGTCAAGGTTTCTCTTCTATTAGTAAGATTATGTATGTAATAATGGGAAGTTTCAAGAAATAATTTTATATTTCCATGTGTTATTGGGATTTAAAAGAAGAAAATACTTGCCTTAGCAATGAAAATATTACAAGTCTAATTTTTAGTTCTTTAAAACCTTTACAGTGAACCTTATACTTGAGAGGGGAATCGAAAAAAACTCTCTTCTAATACAATGTTTAGAGATAAATGCATGTAGCACCACAGTCAAATGTAATATAATTTTGATAAAATATAAATTGAAAGACTTCCTCGCACAGAAACATTGCTCCTTTTTAGTTTCATTATACCCAAACTGCAGTGACATGTGCTTTTACCGAATCCATGCATATTGAATTCCACATGTTCCCAAATTAAAAATTTCATGGAAGAATCCCTTAGGCTGATATTAAAACTTCCCTTCATTTACAAAGCCTTGGGATATTGAATTCTTATACACAGCAATCTATTAGTTTGAACTATTAAGCAGTTCTTAATCCTCACAGCGTTTTCCTGGGAGAAATTAGTGTTCTTTCATGACTTCCCATCACTTTTTCAACCTCGAAAAGGAGAGGGTCAGGAGAACTGAGAGAGTCCACGCTGCATAAGCATTTCCATACATTTCAAACTCTTGTGACATTGATTTTCTCCTCTGGTTCATGGAAATTGCACTCTATTCAAATAACATACTACAACCTAAAAGAATTTTAATTTCCACTCTACCTTTTGTCTCCATTTATAAATCGCATCTCTCTCAATCTTCTGCCCTTTCTCTCTCAATCTTCTGCCCTTTCTTTTCTAAATGTTCAACTCTTTAAAATCTACCTTATCAGCAGTTTCACTCCAAGTTGAAGGATATACCAAAACTTTCCAGGAAAAGAAAAATGAGAATTAGATATTTCTCTACAAAAATGTTATAAATTACAGTATTTATTAAGGGTTCTTTCAAGTGTAATATTAGTGGGCTTATTATAAATTCCCAATAACAAAAACCCCACCTATGCAATGGCTACCCATGCAACTGTATCTTCAATTATTTTGAGCAATGTCAAGTCTTACAGTCTTTTGGATGCTTAGGTTGAAACTGACATATCCTTTTTTTCACAGCTGAAATTATTGTAATTAATTATTACTGCATTACTTGGCTTTGTTCATGAGCACAGTATTTGCTATCAAAAGACACCTTGTGGATAAAACCTTCATTTAACTATGAGTTGCCCTCTAATGACATAATCCTTTTTATCTTTGTAAACTTTGATAATATAAAGTTTGCCTGGGCTCACATTCTCTCTCACTGACTGAATTTCCTATTCCTCCCTCCATCTCTAGTCTGCTTGGATGGGTTCACACACACACACGCATGCACACCTACTGACATGCATGCTCATACAAGCACACATGCATACACACACACCATCCTTCCTCTGTAGTATCCATTCTAGGGAACTCTGGTGGAGTATTGACTAGTGTTGCTCTTTGTTAAAGCACAGAATATTACTGCAGCATACTCAATTGCCCTTTCTCTGGTGACACATTTTTATATTAAAGTCTACAACAAACCTAAACTGCCTATCCTTCAGTCATAGGATCAGGCATCTCAAAGAGGGATGATTTAATTAATTTGTTTGACAGTTACTTATTGAAAACCTATTATATGCAGGACTTTTACTCTTTAGGCCTTTGAAATCTGTTATCAGGACTAATGTAATATTCCTAACTGGTGTTGTTGACTTCAGTAAACTCCCTCCACTAGAAAACTATCATCTCGGGTGGGCGCGGTGGCTCACGCCTGTAATCCAAGCACTTTGGGAGGCCGAGGCGGGCGGAACACGAGATCAGGAGATCGAGACCATCCTGGCTAACATGGTGAAACCCCATCTCTGCTAAAAAAAATAAAAAGTACGAAAAATTAGCTGGGCGTGGTGGCGGGCGCCTGTAGTCCCAGCTACTTGGGAGGCTGAGGTAGGAGAATGGCATGAACCCAGGAGGCGGAGCTTGCAGTGAGCAGAGACCGTTCACCAATGCACTCCAGCCTGGGCGACAGAGTGACACTTCCTCTCAAAAAAAAAAAAAAAAAAAAAAGAAAGAAAGAAAGAAAACTATCATCTCGCACACTGTTACTACAGTGATCACTCTTCAAATGACATACATCTGTTGGTTTAACTCCCTTACTTGAAATCATTACGTAATTTCTTATCACCTTTAAGATAAAAGATAAATCTTGTAGAATGGTCTACCGTGTCTTCTTGATCTGGTCCCTGTGTCCCTCTGTGATACCATTTCTAGTCACTTACCTGCGCAATTCCTCCAGTTCAGTGTATTCTGCCATTTGTTGCTTCCCAGACAGACTCTGCTCTCTTGCTTCTGTGCCTTTGTGGATGCTTTTTCCTAAATACAGAATGTCTTCTTTTCTCCTTGTCCTGGATAACACTTGTTCCTTTTTAAGACTCACTCCCAATGTCACCACACCCTGTCCTGTATTCAGTCTGTTAGTTGCTGTATTCCCTGTGCTAATGGAATCCTATGTATATTCCTCTCCTTAGAACTTGCCACATTTACTTTTTGTGATTACCCTGTCAGTTTTTCCCAGGAACTGTGTGTTTCCTCACTTTCCCCCAGTGCTTCACAGAGGGGAAAGTATGTTAACTCTTGAGAATGCTGGTTGAAAGACGGTAACTTTTTATGGCAAGTAGAGAGTGCGATTGATGTGAGACACAAACTGATGGAAAAGTCTTTGGGCCTCAGAATGAAAGCAATTGGACAAAAAAGAAGTCCTTTAAAAACATGTCTTCAAAACCTTAAAGTGATGGTAGGGACTTTTACAAAATTGGGACTTTTGCCAAACTCATGGAGCCCATGACTAGGATTAGTAATTAAGTAAAACCTTCGAGCTCTTGTGGATTTGTTTCAGAGCTTCAAGGCAAATCAGTCTACTTTTCAATCCGTTAAGGGATGACATGACTTCCTCATGCCCAAGAAATGGCAATTTGGGAATACTGGAATTTGTACCACCTTGGTGTTTAAATGTCTCAGAATAAGCAATGAAAGTCATGAGATGCTGGCAAGAAAAATCTCATATAAAAGAGAAAATAGTCCTATAACATAGGTAAAATATCCATTACCTCTATTTTTGTTGAAAAAATTGAAGCTCAGAATCATTTAATGACTTGCCCAAAGTTTCACTGCTAATAAGTAGCAGACGTTGGTGTCGAACCTAATTTCTGAAATGAAACCACCATGCTCTTTACCTATGCGATTAACCATGTACCAACATCTTAAAAGGCTCAAAAGTAACCAGGCATTTGGGCTGATAGAAATTTATAACTGCTACTGATGCTACTGAATATGTATGTGAGTCTGTCTGGGGGAGCAGGAGGTGGAAACAATTAGCAGCTGTCACTGTGACACTGAATTGCAATTATTATTTTCACATATTAAGGTAAATTATTTTTGGTACTAATTGTGAAATATTGCCCTATTAGAAATAATTGTCTTTTCAGCCAAAGGTAAAGTGTCAACTAAACTGAATTGTCTCTGTCTCAATCAACTTCCTATGTCTTCTGAAATTAATCTTTTCAGAAAATTGAAGGCTACTAGTGGGCCTAAAGGAGAAATGATGGAGACGTTACACTGCGAAAGTACATTGATTAGCTAATAAAACAAAGTTACACACAGCAATAAATGTTGGTTTTATATGGTCCACTTAATCTACCTTGCCACCAAATGCTTTATACAGAAAATCTGTCATAAGATAAAGAGCACCGAGAAAATACGAAGATGTTTAGTAACTCAGGGGAAAAGCAAGGAAGCTCTAGGAGGTATCACAACATCGCAAAAGGCCACTAAACAAGATAGCATTCTGTAACTCAGAAGAAAGGGGGCATCCAATTATTTATAATAAAACCTCACGTTAGGAATTAGATACAAATGGTGGACAAGAGGAAGCCACTTTGAACAATTATACTCACCAGATAGTGCTATGGTTTGAATGTATGTGTCCCCACAAAATTCATATGTTGGAACTTAATCCCCAAGGTGATGGTATTAAGAGGTAGGCCGTTTGGGAAGTGATTAAGTCATGAAGGCTATGCCCTCATGAATGGGATTTTTTTTTCTTAAGAGACAGGGTCTCACTCTGTCACCCAAGGCTGGAATGCAATGACATGCACATAGTTCACTGCAGCCTCAAATTCTGGGCTCAAGCGATACTCCCTCCTCAGCCTACTGAGTAGCTGGGACTACAGGTATGTGCCACTATACCTAGCTAATTTCCTTATATTTTTGGAGAGACAGGGTCTTGCTATGTTGCCCAGGCTGGTCTCAAACTCCTGACGTCAAGTGATCCTCCCTCCTCAGCCTCTCAAAGCGCTAGGGTTGCAGGCATGAGACACCATACCTGGCATGAATGGAATTAATATACTTATTAAAGAACCTTCAGAGAGCAGCCTTGCCCTTCCATCTCTTCTGCCATATGAGGACACAAGGTTTGCACATTTGTCTTCCTGCCATGTGAGGATGCAGCAAGAAGGCACCATTTTGGAAGCAGAGGTCCCTCCCCAGACACCAAATCTATCCACAGTTTGGTGTTGGATTTCCTAGCCTCCAGAACTATGAGAAACAAATTTCTGTTGTTTGTAAATTACCCAGTCTGTGGTATTTTGTTATAGTTGCATGCGCAGACTAAGACAAGCTGCTTTGAAGGGACAGACTATCCTTCAAATAAGGAGAAATGTGGACTCTGGCTTTAGTTCTGAAGAGCCCCGAGAAGCTAAAATCATTCAAATATTCTTGGGAGGACGCAAAATTACTTGCAGATTTAATTGACTGGATTATTAGAGGAAATTTGTTGTTTTGAGATGCACGTATTATAGATTTAGAGATTTACAAATAGGCTCTGTTATTTGGGACATCAACATGAGATTAAAGAAGCATTCTTCTCCATTTAGTCCATATTCATAGAAGCGTGATGTGCACAGAAAGCCAATGCAGGCACGGTGAAAATAATAACCATCAGCACAGTTCTTCTTTAGTTGATGTCACAGATAATTTCAAACCATCGCCCAAAATACTGATCTGAGGAAGGGTTTAGGGAGTGAGGGGAATATGGCAGTTCTGTCAGTTGTCATTGACACACATGACAGACTCTTTGCCAGGGTTGATCTTCACTAATAATCAACCACGGTGCCTATGAAGTGGAAATGAGATTGTCTCCACAGTTCAGCTGTAGAGAAGAATTCCAATGAGCAATAACATCTCTCCTCAAGTAGAAGCAGAGCAGTAATGTGCACCTCAGAGTTGCTATGGAATCAATCAACTTATTCTGCATTTTCCTTTTATAAGGACTGCTTGGTAATTATTATCCTGACACATCTAAATGTGATAGCAATGGTATTCTAATGGGTGTTGGTACGATATTGTAGGCATAAACATATATAATTTCTGATCAACCATCTGTTACTAAAAAGTGGATCACCTTGAAATCCACAGAAAGTGTGTGTAGGCAAATTGCAGTGAAAAATTGAGCAAAGAGTTTACTTGGAAAACACTTTTCCAACCAAGCAAATTTTATAAGTCAATTGACTTTATTAAATTGAGGATAAACAGCAAATAAGAGGGCACTGACTTCAACAGGCTCCCTCTGTTGTGGAGTACACTCATCATCACCACCTATCACTCCTTAATAATTAGAGGCAATGAAAGTATCACTTTAAATTAGCTTCAAAGTCTTTAGGAGATTTCAGTGGGACAGAGGAAGGAGACTATGATTTAAAGAGTAGAAAGAATGAAGCACAAATGAAGGCAAGCCTTGCCAGCAATTCTGCTGCTAAGACAAATGTACAAGAACCTTGAAGAGGCAAAGAGTAGAATGTTAAAGTCAGGGAAGATAATTCTAATAAAGAAAAGCAATGGTGGGTAAACGAAAGATGGGTCAAAGATGTGTAATTAATAAAAAAAAATCATCAGTTTCAATTAACAATGTAGCACTTAACCTCAAAATAATGCAGTTTTACTTAATTAAAACAATCATTTCTCTTTTACATATATGAAACCATGGTTTGATGTTTTCTCTTTCTCTCTGTCTTCTCTTCTTATTATTTTTGACTTTTAATCATGCTGTCCCATTATTCCAACTACCAGCTGCGTTTGCCATTCCATTTTCTTGACCCACATTAAAATTAGGCAAGTATGAAATTAATACTCCAAACATTTTCAAAAGCTATTTCAAATTCAGAGATTTATATCCCTTGCAAAATGGGATTTTGACTTTGACGCTGGTCTGGGGAACATTAGATCCCTAAGCACATTTCCACATAGTTATGGAAGAGCTATGGTAGTAAGGGGGGAGAATATTTTTGTAAATATTTGAAAGTCCTTTGTGACTAACTTCTTTGGGTTATTTACATGTACAGCATTTGACAAATTTGAAGACGTTTCTACTAAGTAAAGCAAAAAGGACTCCTTTCTTAATAGCATTTAATTTATATAATGACATGCAGGTACTGGGTAAAAATTACCTCTGTGATTCTATTCATACTCAAAGTCTAATATAAGAAATGTCATCCAAGGTCATAAAATGCCTGTAAACCTAATGACAACATGAAAGGCATAGAAAGAATCAGTCAAAATGGAGATACTCTCTCCAGCTTGCTCCAAAATTCATGACAGAGGGACTGTTTCATTAATACTTAGATTATAAAATACCACCTTGATTAATATTTATAGAGAAGAAATGGCTAGAAAAACCTTTCGTCAAGAGCAAAAATTTAGAAAGAGCTTACAGTGTAGCAACAAAAATTCTCTGTTTCATACAAATGAGGGCAAAGTGCCTTTTCACAAGGAGCTTTTAATAAAGTTGACAAGAAAATCTATACATAATAAATCAAAGAACCCTTTTTTTACACTCACACACACACACACACACAAATGGAATTAACATTAAAAGATAACTGTATGCTTAAATCCTTAAGTGTATCATTAGAGGTGGGAGTTTGTAGACAGACCTGGATCGAATCCCAGGTATGACACTCCCTAGCTGTGTATCTGCAATCAAGTGACTCAGACACCCTGAGCCTTGGTTTCCTCACCATAAATTTGGGAGAATAGTAAAAGGTTTTACCTACAGCAAAAGATTGTTGTGAAATTTAAATGAGAAAATGCACAGTGTTTGGTATACAGAACATAGTCAAAAAGTATCAATAGGAAGATGATGCTGCCTTTTTTTCTAGGAATGTTCTCTCACCTCTTGAGGTGTGGTTGACCTTTTGTGTGCATAAAAGAACACTTAAGATCTAGTCTCCCAGAAAGCTTCAGGTATTCAATACTTTATTATAATTAACTATAGTCACCATGTCACACCTGAGATATCCAAAATGTAGTCATCTTATATCTGAAAGCTTGTACCCTTTAAATAACATCTGCTTATTTTCCCCACCCCCTAGTCCCTGGCAACCACCATTCCATTCGCTGTTTCTATGGATTTGACTTTTTTTAAGATTAGATATAAGTGAGATCATGCAGTATTTGTCTCTCCATCTCTGTCTTTTTTTACTTAGCATAATGGCCTCTGGGTTTACCCATGTTGTCACAAATAGCAGAATTTCCTTTCTTTCTCAAGGCTGAATTAATATTTCATTGTGTATACATATATATGTATATGTTTATAAACATATATGACATTTTCATTATTCCTTCATCTGGTGGCAGACATTCCAGTTGTTTTCATATTTTGTCTATTGCAAATAATGCTGCAATAAACATGCGTGTGCAGGCATCTCTATCCGGTGCATATTTCATTTCCTTCTAACGTATACCCAGCAGTGGAATTGCTGGATCATACGGTAGTTCTATTTTTAGTTTTATCAGAAACCTCCATACTCTTTTCCATAATGACTGTACTACTGTACATTCCCATCAATAATGTTCAAGCATTCCCCTTTATCCACATCTTCATATGCATTTATAATTTTTTCCTTTGACAGCAGCCATTCTAACTGGGTAAGATGATCATTTCATTAAGGTTTTGATGTGCATTTCCCTGATGATTAGTGATATAAAGCATTTCTTCATGTATTCCTTTGGCCATTTGTATGTCTTCTTTTGATAAATGTCTATTCGGGTATTTTGCTCATTTTTAATTAGGTTTTTTGTTTTATCATAAGTTGTTGATTTCTTTATATATTCTGGTTATTAATCCCTTGTCAGATGAATAGCTTGCAACTATTTTCCCCATTCTGTGGGTTTTCTCTTCATTTTGTGAATTGTTTCCTTTGTTGTGCAGAAGCTTTTTAGCTTAATGTAATCCTAATACACGAAGCTTTTGCTTAACTTGTAATTTTGTTTGCCTGTGCTTTTGAGGTATTACGCCAAAAATCTTTGTCCAAACCAATGTCCTATAGCATTTCCCCAACATTTTCTTCTAGTGGTTTTACAGTTTGGGGTCTTACATTTAAGTTTTTATTTTGTGTTGATTTCCATATATGGTGAAAGATGGTGATCTAATTTTATTCCTCTGCATATAGAGATCTAGTTTTCTTAGCATCATTTATTAAATAAAAGAGACTTTCTTGTATTGGCTATTTAAGTTGTATGAATTCATTTTATATTTTGGATATTTGCCACCTGTTGGATACATGGTTTGTAAATATTGTCTCTCATTCCATAGGTTGCCTTTTCATTTTGTTGATTGCTTCCTTTGCTGTGCAGAAACGTTTTGTTTGATGTAATCTATTTATTGTTCATTTTTGTTTCTGTTGCATGTGCTTTGGTGTCACATTTTTAAAATTATTGCCAAGATCAGTGTCAAGGATTTGTTTTCTTCTAAGAGTTTTACAGTTTCGGGACTTATGTTTACATCTTTAATATATTTTGAACTGATTTTTGTGCACGATGTAAAATAAGGGTTCAATATAATTATTTTGCATGTGGAAATCCAGTTTCCCTAATACAGTTTACTGAAGAGACAATCCTTTTTTCCTTCTGGTGCCTTTGTCAAAGTTTATGTGTCTGTTTCCATGTCAGTACCACCCTATTTGGATTACTACACCTTTTTTATGTAATTTGAAATTAGGTAGTGTGATACCTCTAGCTTTGTTCTTCTTTCTCAAGATTGCTTTGGCTATTCAGGGTCTTGTTTGGTTCCATACAAATTTTAAGATTATTTTTCTATTTCTGTGAAAAATGCTGTTGAAATTTTTGTACAGATTGTAGTGAATTAGTAGAGAGCTTTGGATTATGTAGACATTTTTAGTGTATCACTTCTTCCAAAATATGAACTCAGCCTGTCTTTCCATTTATTTGTGTTTTGAGAGATTTTAATCATGAAAGGATGTTGTATTTTATCAACTGCTTTTTCTGCATTTATTAGAATGATATAATTTTTAGCCCTCATTCTGTTAAGGCAGCAGATCACATTTATTGATTTGCATGTGTTGAACCATCTTTGCATTTCGGAGATAAATTCCATTTGATTATTGTGTATGAATCTTTTTAATGTATTGTTGAATTAGGTTTACCAGTCTTTTTTGAGAATTTTTACATTTATATTTATCAAGAATACTGGCTTGCAGTTTTCCTTGCTTGAAGAAAAATAAGTTAAAATTAAAATTAAAATTTATTTTCTGTACTCACACTCCTCACTGCCACTGCCACTGTCATCATCTCATATATTCTTTTTTCTCCTTTTCAGACAGTGACCTATAATTTAACAAAACATGCTCAGAAAAAATAGAATATCAATTGCATTCCAAACTTCCTTCAAAATTTACCCTTTTGGTTTGTTGTTCTCTCTACTAAATTCTCCCTCTGAGCCTGCCATCATTTTAATAATTTCCCATCTACAAATGAAAAAGCCAAAATTGTTGCCTTCATTCTGCAACCTACTAGTTACTACTATGCCTTCCTTTTCCTTACAACCATTCCCCACATCAGTCCTCCTTCTCTGTAATGAATTCTAAACTCAGTCACTCAAAACTTTTCCCGTATGCTCAGGATTAGCTTCTCTATATCAGGTCCTGCTAAAAGGATCACTTTCATGCTGTTCTCCATCCTGTCACCACACGAGTGACTACATCATCATCAGACATTCACTCCTCCTCATGCATACAAATATGCCATCCAAATGCAACACTGGATAGAGATTTTTATTTATATTCAGTCCACTCTGTTAGTTCTTCTTCCTTTTTTTTTTTTTTTTTTTTTTTCTGAGGTAAGAGTCTCACTCTGTCACCCAGGCTGGAGTGCAGTAGTGTGATCTTGGCTCACTGCAAGCTCCACCTCCCGGCTTGACACCATTCTCCTGCCTCAGCCTCCCAAGTAGCTGGGACTACAGGTGCCCATTACCACACCTGCCTAACTTTTTGTATTTTTAGTAGAGACAGGGTTTCACCGTATTAGCCAGGAAGGTCTCAATCTCCTGACCTCATGATCCACCTGCCTTGGCCTCCCAAAGTGCTGGGATTATAGGCCTGAGCCACCGCACCTGGCCCACTCTGCTAGTTCTTGCAGCAAAGTTTTCTAGCCCTGGCACACTCTCCTCTTGATCTCTCTGATTACTTTTGCTTCAGTTGTTATTTTGTCCCTGGCACTGTGTAACCATTTTCATCACTGTCAGTTAGGGTTTCTCTGGTTTCTGCTCCATTTACTTAGTGAGGAAGGCACCTCAGAGCCATTTGTCATCACTAGTAGACTTTCTTCAGGCTACATGAATAACTACCTGACATGATGTCCTTTCCATTCGCAAATGAACTACAGCCCTGTTTAGATTTTCATGTCACTTTTATCAAGTTCCAATGTTATTTGAAAAGCTATCAAAAGAACTATGCATATAATTAAACAGAACCTATGAGTTTTCAAAGTTACTGAAAATGTTCACAAGATGGTATTGTTTGCTATTATGAATTAACCGACCTTGATTACAATATTCTCAAGTCTGTAATATCGCAGAATATTGCTCTCATGCCGAAAAAGAGTGGAGGAGGCTGGTGAGGGTAACACAGGTCCACTAGTGGTACAACAAATACTTTAATTCTGTTAGTATAAAAAGCTGGTGTTTATCTCTACACAGACATCACTGGCTGATCCAGGAGCTGAATCCTTTGCTACAAGGACATGTCTTATGAAAAAAATATACTTGAAGCCCAACTGCAGATGTAGTACTTTGGTCTATACCACAAATTAGACATAATCCTGGCCCTCTGGGAAACTCATGAAATAACATCCTAATAAAATCCCAATAAATAAATAAATTTAAGTAGTACTACTCAAAAATAATTTCACTGCATTTTTTAAAAAATTCGTGTTTTCATATTTCATGCCCCACATGTGGGGCACGTCCTCTGACTCTTTGTTAGGTGTGATGATGAAATAAAAGTTCCAAATGACTTATTCTCAAATCTCATCATTTATTCTTGAACTATAAAGCACAATTTTTATAACTCCATTTATTCTACTATAATAAAAATATTTCTATTTTTTGTTTCATTTTATAAAGAAAAAACCTGTTCTATTAGTGTCGATTAGAGTTTACTATAAAAGCATTTTGTGTGGAAAGAATTAGAGAAAAACAACTTTGATAGACATACATTTTATATATTGATTTACCTACTTACACAAAACTCTGTATTACTACCAACTGTCACATTTTTAACATAACATATTAAGACATAAAGAAATAATCAGACTTAATTATGTTTTTGAATAATTTCTTTAAATTGGGTTGAAAATATTCATCTGCCTAGTATTGTATGCTGAAGTATCTATCAAATGTAATTAAGTAATACTTGTTAGACAATATTTTAAAATTTGTATTTCAGTTGTTGGGCCTAAAAGTCTTTAATTCAGGTTACCATTTTTCACACAATAATCATATTTAAAATCATATTATTTATGCTGAAGATAGAGTAAGATGTCTGAATAGAATCTGCCATCTTTTGCCTTCCCCACAGGAACGCCAAATTGAACAACTATCCACACACAAAAAAAGCACCTTCACAAGAACAAAAAGCAAGTGAGCAATCACAGCACCTAGTTTTTACTTCATATTGCCAAAAGAGGCACTGAAGAGGGAAAGGAAGGACAGTCTTGAATTGCCAATGCCATGTCTCACTCATCCCTCATGTGGCTGCATGACACAGAGACAGAATCCCTGAGCTTGTGGGAGGGAAAGCAGCTCAGTGATTGTGAGACTTTGCATTGGAACTCAACTCTGCCCTGTCACAGCAGAAGCAACATCAGGCGAAACTCAGCCAGCACCCACAGAGGGAACAGTTAGGCCAGCCCTACCCAGAGGAGAATTGCGCATCCCAGCAGTCTGAATCTTAGATCCAGCAAGCCTCACCACCATTGGCTAAAGTGCTCCAGGTCCTAGGTAAACATGAAAGGCAGTCTAGGCAATTACTGGACAAGTCCTGGTGCTGCGCTGGGCTTGGAGCCAGTGGACTTGCAGGGCACACAACCTAGTGAGACAGCAGTCAGGCTAGCCAAGGGAGTGCTTCTCCCACTGCTTCCCCAACCCCACGCAGCACAGCTCATAGCTCTGGGAGAGACTACTTCTTTCCACTCAAAGAGAGGAGAAGGAAGAGTAAAGAGGACTTTGTCTTACAACTTGGATACCAGCTCAGCCACAGTCGGATAGTACAACAAGAAGAGTCCTGAGGTCCCCATTCCAGGCCCTAGCTCCAGAAAAACACTTCTAAACACACCCTGGGCCACAAGGGAGCCCATTGCCTTAAAGGACCCAGTCCTGGCAAGGTTCATTACCTGCTGACTAAAGAACCCTTGGGCCCTGAATAATCAACAGTGACAGGAAGGCAGTACTTACCATGGGTCTTGGGTAAGACTTAGAGATGTGCTGGCTTTGGGTATGACCCAGCACATTTCCAGCTGTGTTGGCTATGGGGAGAGACTCCATATGCCTAAGAAACGGAGAGGGAAGAGTAAAGGGAACTTTTTGCCTTGCAGCTTAGGTACTAGCTCAGCCACAGTGGGGTAGAACAATAGGCAGGATGTTGGGGTTTTCAATTCCATGTCTCGGTTCTTGGATGGCATCTCTGGAGCTTCCCTGGGCCAGTGGGGACCCCACTTCCTCCTAAGGAAGAGTTTCAGGTCTAGCATTAATATAGTTTGGCTGTGTCACCACCCAAATCTCATGTTGAATTCTCACTTGTTGTGGGGGGATCCTGGTGGGAAGTAATTGAATTTTGAGGGCAAGTCTTTCCCATGCTGTTCTCCTGATAGTGAATAAATCTCACAAGATCTGATGGTTTTTAAAATAGGAGTTCCCCTGCACAAGTTCTCTCTCTTTGCCTGCCACCATCCATGTCAGAAGTGACTTGCTCCTTCTTGTCTCCCACTGTGAGGTTTCTCTAGCCATGTGGAACTCTAAGTCCAGTTAAACCTCTCTCTTTTGTAAATTGCCCAGTCTTGGGTATGTCTTTATCAGCAGCATGAAAACAGACTAATACAGGCATCATTCACCAAAAGCTAACTGAAGAGCCCTTGGGCCTTGAATGAACATTGGCAGTAATGAGGCAATATTTGCCACAGCACAGTAGCAGTTGTGGCCATGGGGAGATATTCCTCTGATTATGGAAAGGTGAGGAAAGAGTAGAAAGGACTTTGTCTTATATCTTGAGAGTCAGCTAAAGCATGGTAGAATAGAGCACCAGGTAGATCCAGGTAGATCCCTAAGGTTTCTGACACCAGGCCCTAGTTTTAAGACAGCACCAGAGAGAGGGGTGGCAACCATCTCTGCGGTTTGGTCAATTCAGCTATTCCAGCCTGTCAGCTTTGGAGAGTCCAAAGGGTCCAGATGAGGAAGGGTCCTCCTGAAAACAGCACAGCTGTTCAACCAAAAAGCAGTCAGACTGCTTCTTTAAGCAGGACCCTGTTCCCCATTCCTCCTGACTGGGTGAGACCAAAAATGTCTTCAGCACCCTCCTGCACGTGTATTTGGGCTGGTAACAGGTAATTACCTCCCTGGGATGGAGCTTCCATAGGAAGGAGCAGGCGGCCATATTTGTTGTTTTGTAGCTGTCACTGGTGATAACTCAAGGTACAGAAGAAAGTGAGGAAACTAGGGTCTGGAGCAGACCCCCAGCAAACCACAGAAGCACTACAGAAGACTGGCCTGACATTGAAAGAAAAGCAAACAAACAAACAGAAAACAACAGTAACAACAACATCCACAAAAAAAAAAAAAAAAAAAAAAAAAAAAAAAAAAAAAAAAAAAAAAAACAACAACAAAGAAACCCATTCTAAGATCAGTACCCTCAAAGATCACAGGTAGATGAGCCCACAAAGATACAAGAATATCAGCACAAAAACACTGAAAACTCAAAAATCCTCCTCCAAATAACCACAACACCTCTCCAGCAAAGGCACAGAGCTGGACTGAGGCTGAGATGACCAAAATTGACAGAAGTACGCTTCTGAAGGTGGGTCATAACAAATTTCACTGAGCCAAAGGAGCATGTTGTAACCCAATGCAAAGAAGCTAAGAATCATGATAAGACAATACAGGAACTGATAGCCAGAATAGTCAGTTTACAGAGAAACATAACTGACCTGATGGAGCTGAAAAACACAATATGAGAACTTAACCATTCAATCACAAGCATCAATAGCAGAATAGACCAAGTGGAGGAAAGAAACTCAGAGCTTGAAGACTGTCTTTCAAAAGTAAGACAGGTAGACAAAAATATTTTAAAAATAATGAAAAGGAATGAACAAAACCTTCAAGAAATATGAGAGTATGTAAAGGGACCAAACCTACTACTGATTGAAGTACCTGAAAGAGATGAGAAGAAGAGAACCAAGTTGGAAAACATACTACAGGGTATCATCCAGCAGAATTTCCCCAACCTAGCAAGTCAGGCCAACATTCAAATTCAGGAAACGTAGACAACCCCAGTAAGATATTCCATGAGAAAATAAATCCCAAGACACATAATCCTTAGATTCTCCAAGATCAAATGAAAGAAAAAATGTTAAGGGCAGCCAAAGAGAAAGGCCAGGTCAACTACAAAAGGAAACCCATTAAACTAACAGCAGACCTCTCAGCGGAAATTCAACAAGCCAGAAGAGATTGGAGGCCAATATTCAACCTTCATGGAGAAAAGAATTTGTAACCCAGAATTTTATATCCAGCCAAACTGAGCTTCAAAAGTGCGGGATAAATAAAGATGTTTTTCAGACAAGCAAATGCTGAGGAAATTTATCACCAGCAGGCCTGCCTTGCAAGTGTTCTTGAAGGAAGTGGTAAATATGGAAAGGAAAAGCCATTACCAGGCACTACAAAAACACACTGAAGTACACAGACCAGTGACACCATGAAGTACCACATAAACAAGTCTGCAAAATAACCAGCTTACATCATGATCACAGGATCAAATTTGCACATGACAATACTTATCTTAAGTGTAAATAGGCTAAATATCCCAATTAAAAGACACGGAATGGCAAGCTAAATAAACAGCCAAGACTCATCAGTATGCTGTCTTCGAGAGACCCATCTCACATGCAAAGACATAGGCTCAAAATAAAGGGGTAGAGAAAAAAAAAAAAAAGAAACGGGTTACAATCCTTGTTTTTGACAAAACAGTCTTAAAACCAACAAAGATCAAAAAAGACAGCTGTGGATCAAGTGGATTTGATAGATATGTACAAAACTCTCCACCCAAAAACAACAGTATATACATTATTCTCATCGCCACATGGCAATTACTCTTTTTGATCACATAATCAGAAGTAAAACACTCCTCAGTAAATGCAAAAGAACTGAAATAATAACACTCTCTCAGACCACAACACAATCAAATTAAAATTCAAGATTAATAAAGTCACTCAAAAACCACACAACTACATGGAAATTCAACAACCTGCTCCTGAATGACTCTTGGATAAATAATATAAGAAAGGCCAAAATCAAGAAGTTATTTGAAACTAATGAGAACAAAGAGACAATGTACCAGAATATCTGGGATGCAGCCAAAGCAGTGTTAAGAAGGAAATGTATAGCACTAATTGCCCCCGTCGAAAAGGTAGAAAGATCTCAAGTTAACAACCTAACATCAGAACTAAAAGAACTAGAGAACCAAGAGCAAACAAACCCTAAAGGTAGCAGAAGACAAGAAATAACCAAGATCAGAGCTGAACTGAAGGAGATAGAGAAAAGCAAAATTGTTCAGAAAATCTACAAATCCAGGAGCTGGATTTGGAAAACATTAATAAAATAGATAGATGACTAGCTAGACTAATAAAGAAGAAATGAGAAAAGAATCAAATACAATCAGAAATGATAAGGGGATATCACCACTGACACAACAGAAATACAAACAACCATCAGAAAATACTATAAACACTCCTATGTACATAAACAAGAAAATTTAGAAGAAATGGATAAATTCCTGGACACATACACCCTCCCAGTACTGAACCAGGAAGAAACTGAAACTCTGAAGAGAACAATAACGAGTTCTAAAATTGAGACAGTAATAAATAACCAACCAAAAAAAGTGCAGCATCAGATGACTTCACAGCTGAATTCTACAGGTGGTACAAAGAGCTGGTACAATTTCTACTGAAATTATTTCAAAAAATTGAAAAGAAGGCACTTCTCCTTAACTCATTTTATGAGGCCAGCATCATCTTGATGCCAAAAGTATGCAGAGATACAAGAACAACAAAAAAGAAAACTTCAGGCCAATATCTTTGATAACATCAATGCAAAAATTTCCAGTTAAATATTGGCAAACCAAATCTAGCAGCACATCAAAAAGCTTATTCACCATGATCAAGTCGGTTTTATCACCAGGATGCAAGATTGGTTCAACATATGCAAATCAATAAATAGGATTAATCACAAAAACAGAACTAAAGACAAAAACCACCACATTATTATTCCAGTTGATGTGGAAAAGGCCTTCAATAAAACTCAACATTCCTTCAGGTTAAAAACTCTCAATAAACTAGGTATTGAAGGAAAATGCCTCAAAATAATAAGAGCCATATATGACAAATCCACAGCCAATATCATACTGAATGGGCAAAAGCTGGAAACATTTCCTTTGAAAACTGGCATAAGACAAGTTTGCCCTCTCTCATCACTTCTATTTA
Organism: Chlorocebus sabaeus; assembly: GCF_047675955.1. Taxonomy (NCBI): domain Eukaryota; kingdom Metazoa; phylum Chordata; class Mammalia; order Primates; family Cercopithecidae; genus Chlorocebus; species Chlorocebus sabaeus. Next base: position 82,022,954 of record NC_132924.1, on the reverse strand, counting down.
ACATAGTATTAGAATTTCTGGCAAGGGCAAACAGGCAAGACAAAGAAATAAAGCATATCCATATAGGAAGATAGAAAGTCAAATTATCTTTGTTTTCATATGACATAATCATATATCTAGAAAACCCCATCATCTCAGCTCAAAAGCTTCTTAAGATGATAAGGAACTTCAGCAAAGTCTCAGGATAAAAAATCAATGTGCAAAAATCACTAGCATTCCTATACACAAATAGCAGGTAAGTAGAGAGCCAAATCTTGAATGAGCTCCCATTCACAATGGCTACAAAATGAATAAAATACCTAGGAATACAGCTAAAAAGGGAAGTGAGGAACCTCTTCAAGGAAACTACAAACCACTGCTCAAAGAAATCAGAAAGGACACAAGCAAATGGAGAAATATTACATACTCATGAATAGGAAGAATCAATACCTTGAAAAATGGCCATACTGGCCAAAGTAATTTATAGATTTAATGTTATTCCCATTAAACTACCATGACATTATTCACAGAATTAGAAAAAATATATATTTTAAAATTCATATGGGACTTAAAAGGAGCTAGAATAGACAAGCCAATTGTAAGCAAAAAGAACAAACCTGGAGACATCATGCTAGATGACTTCAAACTATACTCCAAGGCTACAATAGCCAAAAAAGCATGGTACTGGTACAAGAACAGACACATAGACAAATGGAAGAGAATAAAGAACTCAGAAGTAAGACCGCACACCTACAACCATCTGGTCTTCAACAAATCTGACAAAAACAAGCAATTGAGAAAGGATTCCCAATTTACTAAATTTTGCTTGGAGACCTAGCTAACCATATGCAGAAAACTGAAACTGAAGCCCTTCCTTACATCTTATACAAAAATTAACTCAAGATAGATTAAAGACTTACACATAAGACCTAAAACCATAAAAACCCTACAAGAAAACCTAGGCAATACCATTCAGAACATAGGCATGGGCAAAGACTTCATGACTAAAACACGAAAAGCAATGGCAACAAAAGCAAAAGCTGACAAATGGAATCTAATTAAACTAAAGAGCTTCTGCACAGCAAAAGAAACTGTCATCAGAGTGAACAGACAAGCTACAAAATGGGAGAACACTTTTGCAATCTATCCATCTGACAAAAGTCTAATATCCTGCATCAATAAGAAACTTTAACAAATTTACAAGAAAAAAAAACAACCCCACTAAAAAGTAGGCAAAGGACATAAACAGGCACTTCCAAAAGAAGACATACATGCAGCCAACAAACATGAGAAAAAAGCTCTACATCACTGCTCATTTGAGAAATGCAAATCAAAACAACAATGAGATACCATTTCATGACAGTCACAATGGTGATTATTAAAAAGTTCTGAAACAACAGATGCTGGCAAGATTGCAGAGAAAAAGGCATGCTTTTACACTGTTGGTGGGAGTGTAAATTACTTCAACCATTGTGGAAGACAGTGTGGCAATTCCTCAAAGACCTAAAGGCGGAAATATCATTTGACCAAGCAATCCTATTATTGGATATATACCCAGAGGAATATAAACCATACTAGTATAAAGATACATGCATGCATATGTTCATTACAGCACTATTCACAATAGCAAAGAAACAGTACCAACCTAAATACCCATCAATGTTATACTGGATAAAGAAAATGTGGTATATATAAACCATGGAATACTATGCAGCCATAAAAAAGCAATGAGATCACATGTTTGCAGAAATATGGATGTAGTTGGAAAGCAATGTCCTCAACAAACTAACACAAAAACAGAAAACCAAATACTGCATGTTCTCACTTATAAGTGGGATCTGAATGATGAAAACACATAGTCACATGGTGGGAGCAGGGACCAACACACACTGGAGCCTGTCTGAGGGGAGTGTGGGGGAAGGAAGAGCATCAGGAAGAATAGCTAATGGTTTCTGGGATTAATACCTAGGTGATGAGATGATCTGTGCAACCAACAACCATGACACACATTTACCTATGTAACAAATCTGCACATCCTACACTTGTACTCCTGAACTTTAAATAAAAGTTGGAGAAAAAAAAATATCTATTTTGAGGAAACTCAAAGAAACTTAACACAGACAAGGAATTCAGAATTCTATCAGATAAATTTAACAAAGGTAAATAATTTAAAAGAATGAAGCAAATATTCTAGAGCTTAAAAATGCACCTGACATACTGAAGAATGTATCAGAGTCACTTATCAGGAGAATTGATTAAGCAGAAGAAAGAATAAGTAAGCTCAAATACAGGCTATTTGAAAATATACAGTCAGAGGAGACAAAAAAAGAAAGAATAAAAAACAATGAAGCATGTCTACAATATCTAGAAAATAGCCTTTAAAATGGCAAATCTAAGAGTTATTGGCATTAAAGAGGGGATAGAAAGAGATAGGGTAGAAAGTTGAATCAAAGGAATGATAACAGAGAACTTCCCAAACCTAGAGAAAGATGCCAATATTCAAGTATAAAAATGTTATAGAACACAGAGCAGATTTAACTCAAAGAAGAATACCTCAAGACACTTAATAATCAAACTCCCAAAGGTCAGAAATAAAGAAAGGATCCAAAAAGCAGCAACAGAAAAGAAACAAATAACAAACGATGGAGCTCCAATACATCTGGCTGTGGGCTTTTCAACGGAAACCTTACAGGCCAGGAGAGAGTGGCATGACATATTTAAAGTGCTGAAAGGTAAAAAACAAAATGAAACAAAACAAAAACTTCTATTATAGAAGAACATATTCAGCAAAATATCCTTCAAACATGAAGGAAAAGTAAAACTTTCCCAGACAAATGAAGGCTGGAGGATTCATCAACACCATACCTGTCCTACAAGAACTGCTAAAGGGAGTTCTTTGATCTGAAAGAAAAGGACATTAATGAACAATAAGAAATCATTTAAAGGTACAAAACTCACTGGTAACAGTATATACACAGAAAAACACACAATATTATAGCTCTGCAATTGTGGTGTGTAAATGAACAATATCTTGAGAAGAAATACTAAAATATAAACTGATCAAAAATAAATACAGTAACTTTTCAGGTTAAAGACAGTATAATAAGATAAAAATAGAAACAACAAAAACTAAAAAGCAGGATGACAAAGTTAAAGTGTAGAGGTTTTTAGTTTTCTTTTTGGTGTTTTTCAGTTTGTTTGCTGCTTTGTTATGCAATCAGCATTAAGTTGTCATCAGTTTAATGCAATTAGTTATAAGATATTTGCAAGCCTCATGGTAACGTCAAATTAAAAAACATACAATGTATACATACAAAATAAAAAGCAAGACATTAAAACATACTACCAGAGAAAATCACCTTCACTAAAAGAAAAACAGGAAGAAGAAAACAAGGAAGACCAGAAAACAACAAAATATCAGGAATAAGTTCTTATTTATCAATAAAAAAAGAATGTCAATGGACCAAACTCTTCAGTCAAGAGACATAGAGTGACTGAATAAATAAAACAAAAGCAAAAGCCAGCGATTTGTTGCCTACAGAAACCACACTTCACCTATAAAGATACACACAAACTGACAATAAAGGAATAGGAAAATATATTTCATGCAAACAGAAACCAAAAAAAAAAAAAATGCAGGAGTAACTATACTTACATCAGACAAAATGGTAATTTTAGATATATATGCACCCCCAAATATATAAAGAAAATATTATTCAAACAATATAGAGAGATAGACCCCCAATGTAATAATTGCTGGAGACTTGAAGGCTCCACTTTATGCATTGGAGAGACCATCCAGACAGAAAATCAACAAAGAAACATCAGACTTAATCTGCACTACACACCAAATGGACCCGAAAGACATTTACAGAACATTTCATCCAACGGCTGCATAATACACACCTTCCACTCAGAACATGGACTATTCTCAAGGATAGACCACATATTACACCACCAAATAAGTTTTAAAACATTTTTTAAAATTGAAATAATATCAAGTATCTTATTTTACCACAATAGAATGAAACTAGAAATCAACAGCAAGAGAAATTTTGGAAACTATACAAATACATGGAAATTAAACAATATGCTCCTGAATGACCACTGGGTCAATGAAGACATTAAGAAAAAACTTGAAAAAAATGTCTTCACACAAATGATAATGGAAACACAACATACCAAAACCTATGGGATACAGTGACAGCAGTATTAGAAGGGAAGTTTATAGCTATAAAAATCTACATCAAAAAAGAAAAAAAACTTCAAATAGACAATCTAATGATGCATCTTAAAGAACTAGAAAAGCTAGAGAAAACCAAACCCAAAATTAGAAGAAAAGAAATAATAAAGAAATAATAAAGATCAGAGCAGAAATAAATGAATTTGAAATGAAGAAAACAATACAAAAGATCAGTAAAATGAATACTTGATTTTTTGAAAAGGTTAACAAAATCAACAAACCTTTAGCCAGACTAAGAAAAGAGAGAGAAGATTCAAATAAATAAAATCAGAGACAAAAAAGGAGACATTACAACCAATAGCACAGAAATCAGTAGGATCACTAGAGGCTACTCTGTGAAAATATATGCCAACAAGTTGGAAAAGCTAGAAGAAATTAATAAACCCCTAGACACATACAACCTACCCAGATTGAACCATGAAGAAACTCAAAACCTGAACAAGCTCCAAACATGTAACAAGATGGAAGTCAAAAGAAAAAGCCCTGGACCTGATGACTTCACTGTTGACTTTTACCAAACATTTGAAAAACTAGTACCAATCCTACTCAAACTGTTCTGAAAAACACAGGATGAGGGAATATTTCAAGGCCAGTATTACCATGATATCAAAACCAGACATAGACACATCAAAAGAAAGCAAAACTACAGGCCAATATTCCTGATAAATATTGATGCAAATATCCTCCACAAAATACTTGCAAACTGAATTCAACAATACATTTTTAAAAATCATTCATCATGACCAAGTAGAATTTATCTCACGTGTGCAAGGATGGTTCAACATATGCAAATAAATTAATGTGATACATCATATCAAAAGAATAAAGGACAAAAACCATATGATAATTTCAATTGATGCTGGAAAAGCATTTGGTAAAATTCAACATCCCTTTATGATAAAAATCCAAGGTCCAGAGTTCAAGACCAGCCTGGCCAGCATGGTGAAACCCCATCTCTACTAAAAATACAAAACAAAAAACAAAACAAAACAAAAGCTAGGCATGGTGGCACTTGCCTGTAGTTCCAGTTACTTGGGAGGTTGAGGCAGAAGAATTGCTTGAACCCAGCAAGTGAAGGTTGCAGTGAGCCAAGATCACGCTACTGCACTCCAGTCTGGGTGACAGACTGAGACTCCATCTCAAAAAAAAAAAAAAAAAAAACTAGGTATCAAAGAAGCATATCTAAACACAATAAAAGTCTTATATGACAGGCCCACAGCTGGTATGATACTACATGGGGAAAAACTGAAAGCCTTTCCTCCAAGATCTAGAACACAAGGATGCCTATTTTTACCACTGTTATTTAATGTTGTACTGGAAGTCCTAGCTAGAGGAGTCAGAAAAGAGAGACTTATAAAGAGTGTCCAAATGGGAAAGGAAGAAGTCAAATTGTCCTTGTTTCTTAAAGATATAATCTTGTATTTGGAAAAACCTAAAGACCCGACAAAAATATTCAGATGATAGACAAATTCAGACCCTTCTAGAGAACAGGAGTCTTTGGAAATTATTTCAGGAAGTTCCTCAACAAAATACTTGCAAACTGAATTCAACAATATATTTTTTAAAATCATTCACCATGACCAAGTAGAATTTATCTCAGGGGTGCAAGGATGTTTCAACATATGCAAATAAAATAATGTGACACACCGTATCAGGAAGGTCACTCTCCACCTCCTGAAAGCCAACAGCCCTTAAGAATTTCTGAGGAGATACTATTTCAAGATTATGGCAGTTTGGAGTCAGGACCAGATAGCAGCTCCAACTCAGATGGACAGAGCAGTGTACAGAGGCTCATATCATGAATTTTAGCTCCAGAAAGACTGCAAGAACTAACAAGGAATCCTGAGAGGACCCTCACACCCTCTAAAGAAAGCAGAGTGCTCCTGCAGGACCCAAGAGTCACCCCAAATACTCTGCAGGAAGACCCACCAAAGGACAGTCCAAGCTCAGACATGCCTAGCCCTGCTCCCACCTGATGGTACTTTCCAACCCACCCTGGTAGCTGAAGAAAAAGGGCATACACTCTTGGGGATTCTAGGGCCCCACCCCCTGCCAGTTCCTCTCCATACTACCACAGCTGATGCTCTCCAAAAAGCACCACCTGCCAGCAGGAGGCCAAATCAGCACAAAAGTAGAGCATTAAGCCACCAAAGCTAAGAACCTCCACAGAGTCCATTTCACCCCCCTGCCACCTCCACCAGAACAGGTGCTAGTATCCATGGCTGAGACCCATAGACGGTTCACATCACAGAACTCTGTGCAGACAACCCCCAGTACCAGCCCAGAGCTGGGTAGATGTGCCAGGGGGCTAGACCCAGGAGAGAGATAACAATCACTGCAGCTTGGCTCACAGCAAGTCACATCTATAGGAAAAAGAAGAGAGTACTACATCAAGGGAAGACCCCGTGGGACAAAAGAATCTGAACAACAGCCTTCAGCCCTAGACCTTCCCTCTGACAAAGGTTATCTACATGAGAAGGAATCAGAAAACCAACTCTGGTAATATGACAAAACAAGACTCTAACCGCTCCAAAAAATCACACTAGATCACCAGCCATGGATCCAAACCAAGAAGAAATCCCTGATTTACTTGAAAAAGAATTCAGGAGGTTAGTTATTAAGTTAATCAGGGAGGCACCAGAGAAAGGCAAAGCCCAATGCAAGGAAATTTAAAAAAAAAAAAAAAATATATATATATATATATATATATGAAGTGAAGGGAGAAATATTCAAGGAAATAAACAGCATAAAGAAAAAGCAGGCCGGGCGCGGTGGCTCAAGCCTGTAATCTCAGCACTTTGGGAGGCCGAGACGGGCGGATCATGAGGTCAGGAGATCGAGACCATCCTGGCTAACACGGTGAAACCCGTCCCTACCAAAAAATACAAAAAAAACTAGCCGGGCGAGGTGGCGGGCACCTGTAGTCCCAGCTACTCGGGAGGCTGAGGCAGGAGAATGGCGTGAACCCGGGAGGCGGAGCTTGCAGTGAGCTGAGATCCGGCCACTGTACTCCAGCCTGGGCGGCAGAGCGAGACTCCGTCTCAAAACAAAAAAAAAAAAAAAAAAAAAGAAAAAGCAATCAAAACTCCAGGAAACATTGGACACACTGATAGAAATGCAAAATGCTCTGGAAAGTCTCAGCAATGGAATTGAACAAGTAGAAGAAAGAAATTCAGAGCTAGAAGACAAGGTCTTTGAATTAACCCAATCCAACAAAGACAAAGAAAAAAAGAGTAAGAAAATATGAACAAAACCTCCAAGAAGAAGTCTGGGATTATGTTAAACAACCAAACCTAAGAATAATCAGTGTTCCTGAGAAAGAAGAGAAATCTAAAAGTTTGGAAAACATATTTGGGAGAATAATTGAGAAAAACTTCCCTGGCCTTGCTAGAGACCTAGACATCCAAATACAACACGCACAAAGAACACTTGGGAAATTCATCACAAAAGATCATTGCCTAGGCACATTGTCACCAGGTTATCTAAAGTTAAGACGAAGGAAAGAACCTTAAGAGACAAAAACTCCGGGTAACCTATAAAGGAAAACCTATCAGATTAACAGCAGATTTCTCAGCAGAAACCCTACAAGTTAGAAGGGATTTGGGCCCTATTTTCAGCCTCCTCAAACACAACAATTATCAACCAAGAATTTTGTATTCAGTAAAACTAAGCATCATATATGAAGGAAAGATACACTCATTTTCAGGCAAACAAATGCTGAGAGAATTTGCTACTACCAAGCCACCACTACAAGAACTACTAAGAAGAGCTCTAAATCTTGAAACAAATCCTGGAAACACATCAAAACAGAACCTCTTTAAAGCATAAATCATACAAGATCTATAAAACAAAAGTACAAGTTAAACAGCAAAAACAAAAAACCAAGGTACACAGGCAACAAACAGCAAAATGAATGCAACGGTAACTCACATCTCAATATGAACATTGAATATAAATAGCCTAAATGTTCCACTTAAAGGATACAGAACTGTGGAATGGAAAAGAACTCACCAACCAACAATCTGCTGCCTTCCAGAGACTCACCTAACCATAAGGACTCACATAAACGTAAAGTAAAGGGGTGGAAAAGGCATTTCACGCAAATGGACACCAAAAGCAAGCAGGAGTGGCTATTCTTATATCAAACAAAACAAACTTTAAAGCAACACCAGTTAAAAGACACAAAGAGGGACATTATATAATGGTAAAAGGCCTTGCCCAACAGGAAAATACTATAATCCTAAATGCATATGCACCTAACACCAGAGCTCCCAAATTTATAAAACAATTACTAATAGACCTAAGAAATGAGATAGACAGCAACACAATAATAGTGGGGGACTTCAGCACTCCACTGACAGCACTAGACAGGTCATCAAAACAGAAAGTCAACAAAGAAACAATGGATTTAAACTATCCCTTGGAACAAATGGATTCACCTGATATATACAGAACATTCATCCAAAAGCTGCAAAATACACATTCTATTCAACAGTGCATGGAAACTTCTTCAAAATAGACCATACGATAGGTCACAAAACAAGCCTCAAAAAACTTAAGAAAATTGAAATTATATCAAGCATTCTCTCAGAGAACAGTGGAATAAAACTGGAAATCCAAAGGAACCTTCAAAACCATGCAAATACATGGAAATTAAATAACCTGCTCCTGAATGGTCATTGGGTCAAAAATGAAATCGAGATGGGAATTTAAAAATTATTTAAACTGAAGGACAGTAATGACACAACCTATCAAAACCTCTGGGATATAGCAAAGGCAGTGTTAAGAGCAAAGTTCATAGCCCTAAAGACCTACGTCAAAAAGCCTGAAGGAGCAAAAACTAACAATGCAAGGTCACACCTCAAGGAACTAAAGAAACAAGAACAAACCAAACCCAGCAGAAGAAAGGAAATAACCAAGAACAGAGCACAACTAAACGAAATTGAAACAAAAAAAAATACAAAAGATAAATGAAACAAAAACCTGGTTCTTTGAAAAGATAAATAAAATTGATAGACCACTAGCAAGATTAACCAAGAAAAGAAGAGAGAAAATCCAAATAACCACATTAAGAAACAAAACAGAAGATAAAACTGACACCACTGAAATACAAAAGATCATTCAATGCTACTATGAACACCTTTATGCACATAAACTAAAAACCATGGAAGAGATGGATAAACTCCTGGAAAAATGCAACCCTCCTAGCTTAAATCAGGAAGAATTAGTTACCCTGAATAGACCAATAACAAGCAGAGAGATTGAAATGGTAATTTAAAAATTACCAACACAAAAATGTCCAAGACCAGATGAATTCACAGCAGAACTCTACTAAACATTCAAAGAACAATTGGTACCAATCATTTTGACACTATTCCACAAAATAGAGAAAGACAGAACCCTCCCTAATTCATTCTATGAAGCCAGCATCATTCTAATACCAAAACCAGGAAAGGACATAACCAAAAAAGAAAACTACAGACCAACACCCCTGATAAACATAGATGCTAAAATCCTTAACAAAATACTAGCTAACCGAATCAACCAACATATCAAAAAGAAAATCCACCATGATCAAGTGGGTTTCATACCAGGGATGCAGGGATGGTTTAACATATGCAAGTTAATACATGTGATACACCACATAAACAGAATTAAAAAAAAAAAAATCACATGATCATCTCAATAGATGCAGAAAGAGCATTCAACAAAATTCAGCATTCCTTTATGATTAAAACTCTCAGTAAAATTCGCATACAAGGGACATAACTCAATGTAATAAAAGCCATCTATGACAAACCCATAGCCAACATAATACTGAATGGGGAAAAGCTGATAGCATTTCCTTGGAGAACTGGAACAAGACAAGGATGCCCGCTGTCATTACTCCTCTTAAACATAGTACTGGAAGTCCTGGCGATAGAAATCAGACAAGAGAAAGAAATAAAGGGCATCCAAATCAGTAAAGAGGAAGTCAAACTATCACTGTTTGCTGATGATATGATTGCTTACCTCAAAAACCCTAAAGACTCCTTCAGAAAGCTCCTAGAACTGATAAAAATTCAGCAAAGTTTCCAGATACAAGATTAATATACACAAATCAGCAGCTCTTCTATACACCATGAGCAACCAAGCAGAGAATCAAATTAAGATCTCAACCCCTTTTACAATACTGGCAAAAAATATATAAAAAATAAAAATAAAAAAACTTAGGAATACACCTAACCAAGAAGTCGGAAGACCTTCCTCTGTTGGTAGCACAACAGAATGATTATAACTTATTGTACATTTTAAATAACGAAGAGTATAATCAGATTATTTGTAACACAAAGAAAGGATAAATCCTTGAGCTAACTGATACTTCATTTACCCTGGTGTGATTATTATGCATTTTTATGCCTGTATCAAAATATGTCATATACTTCATAAATCGATAAATCTACTATGTACTCAAAGTAAAAATAAAAATTATAAAAAATTAAATGTATTAAGCCTTAAAATAAAATAAGAAAATTATGTTATTTAAGACATTTAAGCTAGGGTTTGCTAAAACAAACTATGGAATACATTTTTTTTTAATTTGAAGAGAGATATTCCAGTTTTTATTCATTATAAGGTAGATCTCTAGTTATTCTGAAATGAGAGGTCACTTTGACTCTTTCTCTACAATAGGAAAACAAAATGAAGAGTCTTCACTACATTTATTTTCTATGAAGTATCTATCTTCACTTCCTTTCTTTCCTGTTGTACAGATAGAAAATTTAGTCTTTAAAATAAGCAGTCTGAACCTAGTAAAGAGTAGAAGTGCCTATCCCTTGATGTAACATGAAGAAACATGGACCAAATAAGCACATTAGATTTACAGACAGCATCCAAAATATCAAAATTCTATTAAACCATCTCTATTTATTTTACTGATTTGAAGTTAAAATAACGACACAGGAAGGCAAAATTTTTTAATCTGCAAAACTAAATAAAGATATTAACTATTTTAGAAAGTCACTATCAGCAATTCTATTTCTATATTTTCATAATAGTGACATATGAGCATAGGTTTCTCTGCAGGAGGAAATGTGGTCAACTCAATTTGTATTACTCTACCACAGGAAAGAGGGATTTGTTCCCATGGATCAGAGAAAATACATGAACTAGCTAGACCACTGGACCATAAAATCCACTTAGAAGCAGCAAGTTGTTTCATATTATGAAAGCAATACAGGTAGAAGATCTGCCACTTATTGTGCATTTTTATGTGCCAGAGTCTATACAAGGTACTTTGCATATGCTATATATCATTCATTATTAACAATTCCATGAATTACATAATAACATTCTTCATTTTATAAAACAGGAAACCAAGGTTCAGTGAAAGAAAGTGACAACTAGGAAGAGCAGAGCATTAACTCAAAAATAGATTCCTAAATCCATGCCCTCATCACAGCACTCAGCACGATTAAACTCCTCTTTCCCTCACTCTTTGATATCTTTTTCTTCCAATCCCATTCTTTTATTTGCCTAACCTCTTCCCAAAATATGCTGTTATTCATTCTTAGATGAAAATATATATAATTTATTTTTAAAACACTGTTAAAGATACCTGAATTCATAAAAGTGATTCCTCTCTCCCCCAACCCCACTTCCTACCACGAGTAAAGTTATTTGTTAATATTCAGCACATAAAACAAGGCTCTAAATAAATCACTCACAAAAACAAAACAAAAATCTTTTCACTGTCACCACATACTCACCTGCACAGTCCACTGTGCTTCTTTCTGCTAAATTATTTTTCATAGTGGCTGTACATGTCCCTGGTTCTTCCTCTTTGTGACTAAAAGTGAGACAATTAGTTCTATTATCTAAAATTATGTGCTGGGCATGGTGGCTTAAGCCTGTAATCTTAGCACTTTTGAAGGCTGACACAGAAGGATTGCTTGAGGCCAGGAGCTGGAGATCAACCTGGGCAACACAGCGAGAGAGTATCTCTAAAAATAAAAATTAGCTGGCCTGATGGCACATGCCAATTGCCCCAACTACCCAGGAGGCTGAGAGGGAAGGATCACTTGAGCCCAGGAGTTTGGGGCTGCTGTGAGCTATGATCACACCACTGTACTCCAGCTTGGGTGACAAAGTGAGACACTATCTCTTTAATTCATTCATTAATTCAATTAAATTAAATGTTTGGAACATTTTATTTATATACCCAAACATTTATTCATAAGCATTGGGTCTTTCTCTACAATTAAGAATGAAAAGTGTGATTTGTAATGATAATTAGCATGACTGCTTCTGACACTTTTGCAGACTTATGACACAACAATTTCACTGAATTATCTATTACTGTTAGTTTCTAGGTTGCTACTTCTTTCTTTATTATCCTCCCAAGACTTGATTTGGCATTTATTCATTATCCTATGTTGAATGTTGGTACCTCAGCCCCTACACTTTCTATTTTACCATAAAACTAATCTCCATGAGACCTCATTACTAAGGGGACTAAGTCTTGCTGGTTATTTGAGAAGAATTACACAAATTGCATAAAACCATCTGGCTAGTTCTCATGATATTAGGTAACTAAACAGACTTTTCAGGAATCAGAAGTCACTGTTACTTTGATTCTTGCAATCTAAATAGGACAAAGTTTAGACTACTTCTCACTAGTAAAAAGATTAACACCAGCCCTCAAAGAAAGGACAGCTCAGACTCTGGATTGGATTTGCAGAACTGTTTCTGATTTGTTTCATTTTGTAAAGGTGTATTGTCACACTGAGAGGTGACAACGTGCTAGCAGACCTCGCTCTCGGCGCCTCCTCAGCCTCGGCGTCCACTCTGGCGGTGGTTGAGGAGCCCTTCAGCCCGGCATGGCACAGTGGGTGCCCCTCTCTGGGCTGGCCGAGGCTGGAGCCGCCTCCCTCTGCTTGCAGGGAGGTGTGGAGGGAGAGGAGCGGGCCAGAACCGGGCTGCGGCGCTCCAGGGCCAGCGCGAGTTCCGGCGGGCAAGGGGGCCGACTGTGAGAGCCACAGGGAGTGGCCTGCAGGCGCTGCCAGCCCGGGGCAGTGAGGGGCTTAGCACCTGGGCCAGCAGCTGCAGAGGGTGCCGTGGCCTGGCACTGCGCTCCAGTTCTCCCCGGGCCTCAGCCGCCTCCCCGCCAGGCAGGGCTATGGACCTGCAGCCCGCCCTGTCCCAGCCCCAGGGGCTCCGCGGTGGACTCCCGCGTGGCCCAAGCCTCCCCGACGGGCGCCACTCCCTGCTCCATGGCGCCCAGTTTCATCAACCGCCCAAGGGCTGAGCAGTGCAGGCACCTCTAGGGACTCGGGGGCAGCTCCGCCAGCACCCCTGTGCAGGTTCCACTGGATGAAGCCAGCTGGACCCCTGAGTCTGGTGGGGACTTGGGGAACTTTTATGTCTAGCTAGGGGATCCTAAACGCACCAATCAGCATTCTGTGTCTAGCTCAGGGTTTGTAAATACACCAATCAGTACTCTGTATCTAGCTAACCTAGTGGGGACTTGGAGAACGTTTATGTCTAGCTAGAGGATTGTAAATGTACCAATCAGCACTGTCAAAACGGACCAATGAGCTCTCTGTAAAATGGACCAATCAGTAGGATGTGGGTGGGACAAGATAAGGAAATAAGAAAAGGCTGCCCCAGTGAGCCAGCAGCAGCCTGCTTGGGTCGCATTCCATGGTGTGGAAGCTTTGTTGTTTCGTTCTTTACACTAAATCTTGTTGCTGCTTACCCTTTGGGTCCACGCTGCTTTCATGAGCTTTAACACTCACCGCAGGGGTCTGTAGCTTCACTCCTGAAGGGAGCGAGACCCCGAACCCCGTGGGAAAAATGAACAACTCCAGATGTGCTGTCTTTAAGAGGTGTGACACTCACCACTAAGGTCTGCAGCTTCACTCCTGACAGCCAGACCATGAACCCACCAGAAGGAAGAAACTCCAGACACATCTGAAGGTCTGAAGGAACAAACTCCAGACACACCATCTATAAGAACTGTAACACTCACCATGAGAGTCCACAGCTTGGTGCTTGAAGTCAGCGAGACCAAGAACCCACCAACTCCGGACACAATACTAACATGTTTAACATACATGTATTATCTCTATATATCTACTTGCATAACTTACACTCGTTCCATTTGGAAGAAACCACTATCATTGATACAATAAACCTAACTTTTTACATTGTTTTGTACCCTCAGTTTTTTATTTCTATCTCCTATGCATTTAGTCCGTCTCATACCTGTTGTGCTTTTCAAGTGTCACAGGTTTATGCTGACATAGTAATTGTTCCATCTATGCAGAATAGGAGTCACCCCTAGATCTTGTGACTATGCTTTCCTTTGAAGGGATCATATGCTTGCTGTGACTAAACTTTGCCCAAATTTTTCTCTTGGGTTAGAGTTCTTTTCTCCACAATCTATTATATTCAGTCTAACCAGTGCATCAGCAAGGATAGTTAAGGCACCAAAGTTTGCAGGTGCCCCATCTGATAGTCTGTAATTTCCCAGAACTTTTAAATATTTAAAACTATGGCATAATTATGCATATGGGGTATGAGGTTCATTTTATAAGGTTTGCACACCTTTTATCTAAGTTTTAGCAGGTTTTCCCATATTTTCAGGCAACTTTCAGTAGGTTTTTCACTGTTGCTATTTTTAGGAAAAATGTTTCCTTCCATGATTCATGGATAATTGTTATTTCGTATATTTGAAGAGAAATAAAACCAACTGTGTTAGAAAACAGCCTAAATTTTTCTTACAGCCACAATTTCCACCAGACCAATATTTTGGGAACTCTGTAATATGGTTAGCTGGGTACTGGTGTAGGGAGTTAACCAGTATTGCATAAGGTAGAGAAGAAGAAATTAAACTTTCCAAGGCTTTTAAAATTATAACACAATGCCATCATCCAAGACAATACAGTCAGGAAGACACTCCACCTTTCACACATGTACTCCACAGGCTATCAGATATGACTGACTTATCTTTTTCAAAATGCCTTTGGTATTTATTTTAAATAGGTTCACTGATTAAATAACATTTGGGTGGAGAAAGGAGGGTCAATAAGAGGGCTCTGGGCAACTAGTTTAAATATTTCTGCCTGCCATTTACAATGACCCTTCATATGAATTTACCGTCTCTGTCTCTTACATAGTAACAGGTTAAATGAAAAGCAAACTGAGTCAGAGAGATAAGGCTGGCTTCAGAAGAGATGTAGGCATAGGATGATTTGTCAATCCAAGTAATAAAATTAGTTATTCAGTTTTCAGTCAGCCAATCAACCTGTTAGCCAAATTTCATTAAGCATGGCTTGACTATGCACAAGAGGGCACTGACTAAAATGAAAGAAACACATATAGAAATATTAGAGGATAATTGGTATAAAAAGGCAGATACAGGTGGTTAGAAATACAGCTCCTATTTATTGAATATCTCATTTAATCCTAACAACTATAGTTTACATTATGCTTAATAATCCATGCCTATATAAATGTTTTCTGAAATAGCAGATAATGTTGAAAATAAAATGAGAAAATATACCTCTTCATTTGTGGAATTAAAAAAATCTCTTCTTCCCAATAATTGATTCGTTTTTTTATTAAAAATAGTGGCTCTAAAACAGTCATTGAATCTTAACTTTTTTCATGTAGATCACTTTTTGAATTTGAATTAGAAAATTGTGGGTCGCAGGTAGAAGACATAAGTTCTGGAATTCTGTTGTGCCACATGGTGACTATAGTTAAATGTATTGCATTCTTGAAAACTGCTAAGAGGGTGTATTTTAAGTGTTCTTACCACACACAAAAAAGATACGTATGTAAGAAAATTCATATGTTAATTAGTTCAATTTAGTCATTCCACAATGTATATATGTTTCAAAACATGTTGAATGTGATAGATATAATTGTAGTATATACAATTTTCATTTGGAAATTTAAAAATAAATAAAGAGAAAAAAAGAAAATTATAGATCTTCTTCCCCAGAAAAATGTGCATAAGAAATATGTATCTCTACCTCCAAAGTATTGATAACAATTTCAGGGGATTCATGGCCCTCTACACATCTCTGTACTGAGCTCAGCACATGCGCATACATACCCAAATTCTCAAAGACTGCAGCCTCCTTCTTTCTCTAGATCATTACTCCATAATCTAAAACTTAATATCTAACTTTTATCTTTCTCCATTAATGTATTAGAACACAATTCTTTGTCAACCATAAGATAATCTCTTCAGAGAAATGTATCTTTTATATTCCAGCTGGTACACAGAGGATGCTAAATAATCACATGGTAATTGATGGAAAGGAAAATGCAAGTAAATGAAAGTCTTCATTATATCAGCCCTTACAGATTGTCCCTTGGAATGCAGAGTGTTTCCACTTGCAGAATGCTTAGATCATCTTTAAGCATTGCTGCTTCTGCATCTTTTCTTCACTACATCAAGGATTACTGCATGACCCTGTGAAGTTTTACACAACCACTGCCACGTTCTGCCCTACAGCTAACTGAATTTCAGCATCAGTGGGCCAAATCCACACACTTATAAGAAGCAAAGTTTGAGCCCAAGTTTTGGAGTAGGAAAAGCCATGCTTACCTCTTTCTCTATTTCTGTTCAGCATGAAGTCCCTTGTTTGATGTCTTCACACTGCCTGGTCAAATCCCTTTGCCTTTGTGTCTGACCTAAAGTCATCTAAAACTACCAGGCAAGGACTAGGACTGCCACAGGCTTCCTTTAATGTGGCAATGTAATAGAGAAAACATGCTTATCCTAGAGATAAGTTTTGTCATGCTTTGGTTATGGCTAAGTCGGTCAGTTACATGCTCAGTTTGCCATCTTCTGAAGTTTCCTGAAAACACAATAGAAAAATGGTTATCTGACACTAAGAATTATAGAAATCTCAACAAACATTTTAATTTTTTTAGTCAGAGCTTCATATCTACTTTATTAAAAAGACAAAAACAAAATCAAAAAGTATAATACATATACTAATATAATTATGGATACATAATGTCACATGATTATTTCAGCATCCTTGAACTCAATCATCATCCCACACGCAAAAAAAAAAAAAAAAAAAAAAAAAAAAAAAAGTCCTTTGAAAAAGAAATCTATACTATTGATTGCTTTCTAGGAGGTGGAATTAAGACAAAGAATTTATGATACATATATCTAGTTCTTTGCTTCTGTTCCCTGGTTTTATTGCAGATATACTACAATACAAAAAATAGGGGAAAAGAAGTTTTTCCCAAATTATTATTAGCCATATGCTTGTTTTTATAGACACTATCCCTCTCAATATTATTTTCTCAATAAATATAGCACTGTTTAGATAGCACTGAATCTATAATTAAGAAGGTAATTACAAAATTTACTATTAAAAATATAGGACGAATGTGTGTGAGGTTTGTGTTAATGTCAAAAATGCCCAAATGCACCTTGAGTTGTGGCTCACAAAACACCACTTAGGAAATACTGGATAGAAGAAGGGACAGTCCTTGGGATACGGAGCTTCTGAACAAAGCCTCAGGGTAAAATATTGTTCAGCAGCTGTCATAAAATGAATGACCTGTCTTGAATGTTGAAGTTGCTAACTTCGGGAAGAACGCCCAATACCAGATTTAAAAGGAACTCCTGGACAAAGCTGGGGCAAGTGTTCTAGTTGCGGGTTTGCCCACCACCTGCCATGAAAAAATCATTAAGTGAAAATCAAAGGAGTGAGCAAAAAGGGAGCAGGGAGGATCGAGAAGTGGGGGATGGTGAGTCAAACAGTTGCACCATATAAGCAGCAGGTAGAAACCATGAAAAATCATAAGAACACAGAAATTATTAGAATAATACAATATTAGAGCCAAAGTTGAGGAGATGTGAGTGAGCAAATATCATCTCAGCGACCTTCTTTGAGGCTTGCTAAGGCCCTGAGTATTAATCATCAGAGGATATTTCCCCATTTCCAAAGCCTGGTGAGGATCTGAAGTGTTCTTTCACTTACACAGAGAGCCTGGTGAAGCAATCAGGAGTTTGAAAAGAGGCACTGTCCCACCAGCTGAGGATTAGACTTTGTTATGCAGTTCATTATTAATTAATTTCTTTATGACCCACATATCTGAATGGACTCCTACAATCAGATAGGGGAGAAAGTAAAATAGAGAAGTTAAAATGAACATTTCCCAAGAGGGGAAGAACACAAAATGTTCTTTCTACTTTGTATTTCTAGCGCCTTTAGTAAATGTGAATATAACTCTGTGTCATGTAAAACCTGACACCTGGTACTTGACTAAGGAGTTTAATATTGCCATCTGGTAAATATGTTTCATCAGTTGTCCATATGAAGTCTCTTAAGGATATATGAAGCAATTAAGTGAAGAAAAAAGTTATGACCTGAGTCTAAATATAGTTTCACTAAAGTGAACCCTTTATTTAGAATGAAAACTAGCCTCAATAACTGTACCACATTTTAATTCAGACTCCAAAATCTCTAGAATGAATACATTTTTTCCCCTGCAAAGCCTTACTATGTCCAACACAGTAAGTTAGGTCTTCTCTCTCCTCTCTCTCTCTCTCTCTCTGAAATAATTGTTTTCTTTCAGTCTTGTATTCTGAGATTTCTCCAAAGTAAAAACTGAGTATTGATGAATTACAGAAACTTTTTCCTTCCTTCCAAAATATTCATATCTGGTCTTCGTTTAATTTCTGCTGTCATTTTACAGAAATTAACAACAAATAACAGCAGACATCAAATTTGGTATAGTTTCCTTTCCTGAAACTTGCCATTTTCACATTGGTTACTCCGCAAGACAAAAACCACTCAAATATCAGAGGAATCACTATCAGTCATATTACTTCCTGAAGTGTTTTGTCTGTGAAATAATAAATCAGTTTCATTTCCGCAGCTACTGTTTCTTGCTGTCTTCCTTTCATTTGCTCTCAGCTTGAGTGAGAAATTTATTTTTGATGGTTTGGTGTTATATGGGGAGTTAGTTGTGCTGAATTGTAAAATACTGAAATCTTTTTTTATATATAGAGTTACCGAGTATTTCTTCCATCAGAATGTAGTCTGAATCTTTAGAAAATTCATGTTAAATATTTTCATTGTTGAGCCATCATTGAATAATATTGAAATGTGATTAAAGAGCAGGTGATTCAAACTCCCAAATAAACGGCAGCTTTCTATATGAAGGAATCAGGATTTAGATGTTTTGTTGTTGTTGAAGAGGAAACAAAGTCTCATTAGAACTCCCTTGACTGTCCCCAACCTTCCTTAGTTAAGCTATGGTGTGACTGAAAGGGCTTTAATGTTCCCCTCAGATTGACTAAACTTTAGACAGGCTTCTTCGAGACTCTAGGCATTTGCCCTCCTTTTTTTTTTTTTTTTTTTTTTTTTTTAACAGTGTTTACTTTAGAAAATGTAAATTCTTTCTCTACTCCTTTAAGATATAAATTTTTAAAAAAGCTTCTTGCCAATTTTAAGACACAAAAAAAATGTCTTTCTCAAATACCTGAGAGCCATCTCTTTGAAATGTAAACATCAAAGAAGATAGTGCCCTATCTTATCCCTTAGTTTCTGTGGGAGGGTGGATGACTAACTTTGGTGGATGCCTTGTTCCAAGTTGTAAAGCTACCTCTTGTGAAGATTGCTTTTCCTGTGGGTAAAGCTGGTTGACAAACACAGATGCCCTAGCTCAACTCTTAGAAACTCTTCTGCCCCTTGTGTTAGTGCAGTTGAGCTCAGACTGAATTCTAGTGCGTTTTATTGCAATAGCTTTGAATAAAGTCTTCCTCACTGGTTTAACTTAGTCTTGCACAATTTTGGCTTTGGCAAGTGTTTATGAATGTGCTATTCTATAGCATTAGTATACTCAAGGTTTTGCCAGGCCAATCTTATGGTAGATTTTAAGTATAAAAAAGAAGATATCAAAACCAGATTTAAAGCTATCATGAGATATCAGAACAAGTCTAAAATTAAACAGGATGCTAATAGAACTATTAAGATGTTTATGAAGCCCCGGATTAAGAAAATAATAATTTTTTTCCTATATTTTTATACAGAGGACTCAAGCCAGCTTAAAATCAATAAAATAATACAACTAAGGTGAAAATTAGGACAGAAGAAAATAATAATACAAATATAAATCCCAGAAGAGACAACATAGGTGCTATGATCACATTTTTGGTTCTGAATTTCCTGACAGCCCAAGAAAGAAGGATAAAGAGTTCCTCAAGGCAACTTTTCTTAACTAACTTCTAAAAGATGTGGTCTTGTAGAATTTTATATAGAGGACACAGACAGATGTAATAGAAAATATTTTCAACATTATTGATACATTTGCATTTACAGCAAATGCTGTAACATTTTTATGGTTATTTCTTTTAATGACCACTAATAAAGGCCAAGGGCCTAGTCCCAGAATGTAGTGTAGGGAATGTGATTCTAGAAAGAGTATAATGGAGTCTCAGTAAGTCATGATCTCCTTGTGAGACTCAGGTTGAGAATTAAGTTCACAGTGCCTTAATAGATTAAATATTCTCATTCTCCTTATTTTGTGCTTTAGAAACAAGTAATCCAGTGGCGGAGTTAGTTTTCTAGTATGAATTTAAGAGGCAAAGAAATGATCCAAAATGTATGCAAGTTCACCCACCTTTGCGCAGAGTAGACCCAGAGGCATCACTATTGCATTGTACAAATCCAGAGCTCCTTACATAGAAGATAGTGTGATTAGAGCTCCCTGCCATTGTGTAATTTATGGCAGTGCCCAAGGATACAGGGAACAGAAGTCCGGATTTTACTCGTGAAGCTGCTTTGCATAATCTCTAAATCTGAGGCAACAAGAAAACACGGAATGAGTATTTCTCACTAGATAAATTTCATAGCTGGTGATAGTAGTCGCCAGCCAAAGTCTAGAAAGAGTTTAATAATGATTCCAAAGTGATCTGATTATGGGAAACATGACCTTCTTCCACCTTGTGGCACTGTCACTTCACAGTGACAAATAAAAAAGTGTCATCCCACCTACCCAACCGGATTGAGAAAAAGAAAGTAATCGAGAAGAAGATGATGGTTCCATAAGAAGGAAGCCTGACTTCTATATCCTTCAGTAAGGTAGACCTTGTAGCCTGAATGATCCTCCTGATGCAAACACATGGAAGGTTAATTAAAAATCATTGAAAATATTTTTAAGTATATCATTTAGCTGACACAAGATAAGGAATCCAATGAAGCCAAATATTAAATAAAAACGGGATCTTGGAAAGTCAGTTAGGTTTTTGAGGGTTTCTGCTGAATCCCAGAGATTTTGCACCTTAATGGCTATACAAGGCTCAGAGTAGCTGAAAAAAATAAAACATAAAATTTACCCAAGTTAGATAATCTAATAGACATCTCTTGGATAAGCTGAATCCTTGGTGATAGTTAGGGCTATTCTTTAACAAATATTCACCACCCCATTGACATCAGGCTTGGCCAAGTGACTTACTTTGGTCAACAGGATGTTAGAGGATAAGAAGAAAGCAAAGGTTTGACTGCTTCTTGAATAGTGTGACGAGCTCTCCTTTACTTCTACCACGGCCTTGAGAAGAATAAGTTTTGGGCCCTGTTGGTAGCATGGGATAAGAGACTTGCAGCTGGGAGCCAGCCCAGCCATATACAGCCTTGATTACCCATTTCACATCTACAGATGGAGAAGAGAAAATGATAAGTGTCATTCCTAACCACTGAGTTTTGGGTGACTTGTTATGTATTATAGCATTATTGTGTTAATTGATTGATATCCATCCCATGGGCTACATACTCTGTGTAGAGGGGAACGAGAAACTCTCCACTGAGAAGGGGACTATAAAAAAAAATATCAGCTTCAAATCTTAAACTGGAGGGAGGGAAAATTAATTTCCCTCTGAGTATTTGTAACTACAAGTCAACCTCACACAATTTGGTAGTGTGAAATTTTTATTGCCTGAATTATTTGCCTTACTTTTCCTAGGTTCTCTTTTAGCTCTTCTAATACCTTTTCAACTAATTCCATCAGTAGAATCAATCGATGGGGGTTTTATTTTCTTGACTGGACCCTGACTAATACAGTCCCAAGGAAAGTAATCTATAGCCTATACCAAAGATATAAAAGAGAGGAAACTATAAAAGAGGAATTGATAATAATGAAGATAAAGTGAAAATCCCTAACATATTTAATCAACATTCTAGAAGCATATAATAGACTAGATGATGGCAATACAGTATGTAAAGAGAAAACAGCTGGGCATTTTTCAGAATTATTGAATTCTATCAATTCTCAAACTCAGGAAGTCCAATGAATCCCAAGCAGAATAAATAACACTTTCTAAAAATCCACACCTAGGCACATCCTAGAGAAGCTGAAAATCACAAAACAATTTTAAAAGCAATCAGAGAGAAAATACAATACCCCTATAAAGGAGCTGCAATTAGCATGATAACAGACTGATCAATAGGAATAGTGGAAGCTAGAAGACAGTGCAATAACATCACAATAGGCCAAGAGAAAAATAACTACTGGCATAAAATTCTGTATACACAGCAGAATAATCTTTTCAGAATGAGAGTGAAATAAAGCCATTTTCAGACAAAAAGAAAGAAACTGAGTTTGAACACCACCAACAAACCCTCTTGTCCTTTAGATGGAAGGAACATGCTAAAAGGTGAAAGATGAAAGAGAAACAAAAGATGAGTAAAAAAAAGATAACTACATAGATAAATATTAAGCAAGAATTGACTGAGGGGTGCTTCTCCTCAAGTATTTAAAAATGTATCTGGCAATCCTAAAGCAAAGTCTCAGTACCCTTGAAGCCTAGGCAATTTAAAGTAGCTGCACAGTAGAGCACCTTAAGAGATGAAAGACCTTAAGAGACGAAAGTGTAAAATAAGTGTTGTTACCACTAATACAGTTAGTATGAGTAGTATTAAAATTTATGCATTTCTGCAATGTCAAAGCAGAAATTGCACCTTTTTAATGCAATGTCAAAGCAAAAAAAAAAAAAAATTAAACAGGTGAAGACAACTTCATTCAAGGCTATTGCATGAAACTAAAAACACTGCAGGCTTTTATCAAAAAATGCTCCAGGTTTTTGGATGGCTTGAGCCCATGAGGCAGAGGTTGCAGTGAGCCAAAATCTCACCATTACACTCAATCCTGGGCAACAGAGCAAGACTCTGCGAAAAAACAAAAACAAAACAAAACAAAAAAACCCTCCAGGTCTTTAACTGCTGAATCACTGAGGTGGTGGAATGAGATGGATGACGGGGAGATAATAGGTCATCTGCATTTGCTAACTGGCTTTACCCAGTGGAAAAGTAGACTTTTTCATATCTCTGTAACAAGAGGTAGTTTTACAATTTGGAGCAAGGTGCTCACTGAAGTTAGGCTCCTACTCTCTCACAAAGACCAGGAGACAGGGGTGTGACCTTCCTTGATTACCTTTCAAAGGGCCCATAGACCTTGGAAAGAATATTCTACTAATGTTAATAGTCTTAACACTAGTAAGAGACTTAAAAATTTTACAATTCAAAGGGGTAGAGAAAGGATTTGCAAAAGTGCAAGTTAAAAGTACACGCTCTAAGAAAAGCGTAGTCAGGGCCTGGAATCAGAAAGAAGTCTATCTAAAGTTTACTCAGCTGAAGGAACATTTAGGCTACATTGGTCAGCTGGTGTTATGGACTGAATTGTGTGTTTCTCCACAATGACACCCACCAAGCTCATATGTTGAAGCTGTAACCCCCAGTGAGACTACTCGGAGATGGAGCCTGTAAGGAAGTATTTAAGGTTAAATGAGGTCGTAAGAGTGAAACTCAGCCGGTGCGGTGGCTCACGCCTGTAATCCCAGGACTTTGGGAGGCCGAGGCAGGCGGATCAGGAGGTCAGGAGATCAAGAACATCTTGGCGAACAGGGTGAAACCCCGTCTCTAATAAAACTACAAAAAAGTTAGCTGGGCGTGGTGGCGGGCGCCTGTAGTCCCAGCTACTCGGGAGGCTGAGGCAGGAGAAAGGCGTGAACCCACGAGGCAGAGCTTGCAGTGAGCCGAGATCGTGCCATTGCATTCCAGCCTGGGCGACAGAGCGAGACTCCGTCTAAAAAAAAAAAAAGGTGGAATTCTAATCCAATAGGATTGATGTCCCTACAAGAGGAAGAGATGGACATCAGAGTTCGCTCTCTCTCCCTGCAAGCATAAAGACAAGGTCAAGGTCATGTCAGCACGCAATGAGAAAGCAGCATCTACAAGCCAGGAAGGAAGGACTCACCAGACACCGATCCTGCTAGCACCTTGACCTTGGACATCTAACCTCCAGAACTGTGAGAAAAACATGTTTCTGTTGTTTAAGTCACCCAACCAGTGGTATTTTCTTATGACAACCCAAGAAGACTCATACAGCAGATGTGAATGAATACATGAATATTGCCTCCCATTATTAGGAACCCATCTTAAGACAATTCTACTGAAGTCTAAGTAAAATATCAGAATTAGGCTGGCAAATTTGGCATCCATCTGGTACATTGATGTAATTCAGGTGATTCCATTAGTATAGTTTATAGCAACAAATTAATTAAGAAATGGTGCTAGTGCTCTGTAATTTAATACTGCAAATTAAATGTGGCAAATCTGGAGAGGTCATTAGTAAAAACACAGGAGTATAAATCAAAGGCTCAGAAAGTCATGATTAAGCTCAGTAATTAGAGAAATGTAATAAGTTCTGTGACTACCAGAACAACAACAAAAAATATACTCTCTCGTTTATAAAAAAGAACTCTAAAGGAAGTAATTGTTCAGAGATACTTTTGATCTGATGGAATGCAGTTTTTAAATCCACCCTTGTTGCAGTTCTTCTTGGCTTTAAGTCTTGGCATGCTTCACTTATGCTGCCACATAATATGCTCCATTATCATCTGCTTCCACGTATTCAGCATCTCTTCTTAAATTTTTACTATGAATTCAAACTGCTGAACTTATGACTGATGATGTTTCTGATATTCTAGGTTAAATTACCAAATGAAAACACTGATAATTTGTAATTGCCTTCTAATTATTTCTCATACTCTACTGAGCCAGCCAACAGCCTTCAAAATCCCTAGATGTGAACTTGACATATGATTATTATTTTATTAACTCATTAAAGTGCTACATATTGGCCAGGTGCTATCTTCAGTTGCTAGAGCAGGGGTGATGAATTTGACATACTCCCAGTCTTCTATGAGCTTATCATTTAGCAGGAGACTCACAGGTGAACTGAAAAGTATAAAGAGAGGGGGTAGCCAATTCAACCTGGGTGGGAAGATGTGTCCTAGATAAGAGGATGCACCCGCTGGACATTAAATGATGAAAAGATGTTTACCAGGGATAAGACACATAAGAACAATCCAGACAGAATCAGGAAGAACAAGAGCCCAAGGATAAGAAAAATAAAAAATTATTTAGAAAATGTTTACCTAACTTGAACAACTGAGACACGTAATATATTAGTTTGTAAAGTTTATTAAGTGAGACTTTTTTGTTTATGTCTCCCCAAGTCCCTGTAAGACACGTTTTCATGTCTGCCTGAATATATCAACATTAGGCAAATAGTTCCAAAAATGATTTTATGAAGAATATTTATCAAGAATACTTGTTTTATCTTTCAATTTATTTGTTTTTATTGTGTTTTGATCAAGAATATTTGTTTTACCTTTCAATGTATCTGTGTATCAGGATCTAGAGAAACCATTTAAAATAATATAAGAAAGAAAATTTATGTATCTGTAATTTGGGCATTTTGATCCCAGAGCTATTTATAACACTGTAAAGTTTCTGGTTTTTTTAAGGCAAAGTTAAATTGCCCACCAGGAAAGTTATACCAATTTTAATTTCCACCAGAAAAATATTCTTGTATTTATTTTTAAAAATACACCAAAAAAAAAAACCCCTGTAAATTGGATAAGCTACAGTGTCATTTCATTATGTTAATTGGAATTTCTCTGATCATTGGTAAAACTGAACTTTTTAACCTGAGCTCATTGATCTTTTATATTTTTTCTTTTTTTCAAATACTCTTATCTTTTGCCTTTCTTTTTAGTTTTCTTAATGATTTATAAGAGCTATTTATGAGTTCATTACCTTTTAATCTTTATATTTTATCTACTCTGGTAATTTTTCCTTGTTTTATATTTTTAATTTTATTTACAATGTTTTTAGAAAAATTTTTCATTTTTACTTGTCAAATCTACCAATTTATCTTTATAGTGTCTTTTTTTAGTGCCATACCCTTCTCATATGGATAGAACTATATTTTCTTCTAGTTCTTTGATTTCATTTTTGCATTTAAATATTTAATTTATTTTGGCCTACCATGTAAGATAGAAAGTCAATCAAGTTATTACTCAATGATTAGAGTATTATTCCTGAATAGTCTCACTTTTATTATATATGCCTTTTCCCTAAGATCTTTAATTCATTGTCACTGATTTAACTTTCTATTCTTGTACTTTATTACATAATTACTTCAACCATTATAACTTAATAATATATATTCACATCTGATGGTTCAAATGATAACACGTATTTTCATGTTAGACTTTTAATTTAACGTGTTATACATTAGCTTGCAAGTAGAGTTTAAAAAATGTTTTGTACAATTGTAATACTCACTTTCCATTTGCATCAGCTCATTACTGCCCAAATATCTGTGAGAGTGAACAAACAAGGCAGATACCAAAAAATGCAAATAACAAAACATCTGTTTCCTTTAGCTACTTGGATGTTTCAAAGGCAAGTAGCATAGAAGTCTGAATTATGTCAATTAAATTGTGCTTTCATATTCTTTGCAGTTATAGCAGCTGATACACATACAAGGTGGTAGAAGTGGAAATAACTGAAGTGATAGATATACTAAAAGCATTAGAATATGAATTTTTAATGAAATTTTGCTCTTCCTACCCAATATTGTTATTATTTAAGCAATTGATAAAGCAAAAAGAAGTAGAAAGAGGATGCTACCATTAAAATGTAAGCAAATATTTCAGTCACTAGCTGTTTACCATCAGAGCTCTTTTTCAAGCATACCAAATCAACTCCATTAATTATTTGGATTCAGAGTCTATTAATACATTAGCAACAAGCCAAAACAATTAAAGTTACTTGATCATTTCTAATAAAATTGATTTGCAAAGCAGTCATGGAAGGTTCCATTTAACTGGTAAAAATGATATTACACGTAAGAGATGCTTGCCAAGATGAGCTTCAATTAAGTACATTCAATTACTCAATTTGATGATAATTCCAGTATTGTAAGCAATTAATAAATGCCATACTTTGGACATCCAAAATGGTACCCTGTTATGCTTCAGCCTCTTAAAGACGTCACTGAATTTGCTAGTCCTGCACTGTAATATCATGCAAATATTTGGATAACAAACAAATGAACTAATTATGCAGCTCTAACGTCATCTTAGAACATTTTTCATCTCAATTATAGTTGCTACATAGGTAACCTTTATTTTAGATGTATTAGGCTTTCTAAGTAACTCGTGAGATATACATTAAGATATGTATTTGTGTATCAAAATATATTTAATTTCTTTTTTTATCTTAGCGACATGGGAGGTAGTGAGTCTCAAGATTATTTGTTCAGGTATTTTCCAGAGAGCTTACTAGAGTAAGACAGCCAGGAGAATCATTTATGGACGAGTGCTCCATCACCCAAGATTTCAAAGCCCCTTACGTAAAACAACCAGAGGACAAGATATTTCGCCCTAGGAGGAGAATATAATGCATCTTTTTCTCTTCCTTCCTTCTGCCCTTCCTTCTTTCCTTCCTTCCTTCCTTTTTCTTTCCCTTTCTTTTCTTCCTTCCTTCCTTCCTTCCTTCGTACTTCCTTCCTTCCTTCCTTTTCTTTCTTTCTCTTCCTTTTTTTATTTGTTAAGGGATTCATCTCATTTTCAGAGGGGTAAATATTTCCTTTATTAAGGTTTTATCTAGCAGTAACCAGTAATAAAAGAGGAAAGGGGGATAGTCTTTACCTCATGTAACTGTGTCTTTCTTAGTTCTTTGGCTTTATTAAAGAATATTGTCCTCACAGCACAGTAGACTTCCAAACTTTTAATATAATATCTTAATATAATATTTTATTTTAGAAATGGGGCTTACTTTCTAAAATGGAAAACATATAAGTTTTAAAAATGTAATAGTTCAATTCCTATCCCATGTGCTCCACTTACCTGAATTGTGTATTTAAACAGAAATAATTCCCTAAGAGGTGCATAGCCATTTTGGAAATGGAAAAAAAAAAAAAAGGCAGATTTTTAGGCAAATTTTTAATGGAAAAAATTAAAGTCATGTTAAAATCATGTTAAGTAACTGAATTTAAGAAAAAATAATCATGCAAAATAAGTTTATTTCTTAAAAGATAAAAGTCAACATTTCAGTTAGCACATAAAAAGGTTCAAAACATAAGCAGGTAAAAAGCTAACCCAAGTTTTCAATTTTCAGAAAGTGAACAAGAATGTAGCTATCAATATACCAGGGAAGGGATTTAGGAAAACCTTAGGGATCCAATTAGTTTAGTACCTCCAACTTGGTTTTCTCTATTGGGAAATCTATAAAAATGACAAGTGCCATGTTTCTGCAAACAAATGTACGTGTGTATATGTGTGTGTCTATATCAGTACATATAAGGCCAAATAAGACCATGTTCTTGTTGCTTGTGATAGTTTGAAATCTGACATGTGGAAATCCTGATTGCCAAATGTTGTCATTTATCTTTTTGTTGGCTTGTTTTAGTTTCAAGGATGAAAGAAAATGAAAGCTAACATAACTGTTTTCTCTAAAAACACTACTATTGGAAAGTTTATGAAATAGAACAATCAAGCTCAACCATTATACTTGATCAATACACATGTCTTTATTGGTTTTCAGTGGGGATGAAAGTGCAATTCACTTTAAAATGGCAAATATTTGTAAGAGTTAAAGGTAAAGAGATGGTGTAGTTCAGAACTGTGTTCTTGTAGCCACATATTAGGTTCAATGTAAATGCTACAATGCAAAATTACTCCTCTCCCAGCCATTAACCCTATGCCTAAAAATTACCTTATTTGAAATAAAAGTTCATGTGATTTCTTATGCTCCAGGGTTCCCACAAAAAATAAGTTATTCTTGTGAAAGCTGCTATTGTCTCTTAGGTCCATCAGTTGCAATTCTAAAAGCATCAAAGTTGTATTTAAGGAGAAAAAATAGGTTTAAAACTTGTTAGTTGCTCAATTGCCCTTATTTCTGATACAAAAGGAGAACATTTTATGTGAGATTTCAATCAAGAGGAAAAAAAAAAAGAGCAACTGCTGTCACTACCTGTTTCTTTCTGCAGTGCTAGAAGCAGCAGGCGGACAGCTCAGGAATATAGTAGAACCACTCATTGGAAATTAAATCTTGATACAGAAATAAAGGACCTGATTATATTTCCCATTTAGGGAATACTGTTTCCTCATTACAACTAATGACAATCAATAAATTAAATATTTCTGTGTGTTTTATGCCTAGAAATAAATTACATAATTATATATATTTTATGTTAGATTTATATATGATATGTGCATTACATTTATCCCTATATAATTTTTTGCCTATTCAAAGGCAAACATAGACATTCAAAAGTTTTGACTTTACTTAATGTGGACTATAAATCAGGAAACACCCTAAGTGCTGTGAAAAGCCTATAATCCACTGTAAAGACAGAAGCTATTATAATTCCCACACATTTTAGCTTGAGTTCCCTAGAAAATGGAGCCAGAGCCAAAGATTAAAGTAATGATGCTCTACTTAGAAGGTGCAAAGCAAGGGCAGCAAGAATGAGAAAAAGGGAAGCAAGGAAAGAAAGAAAAGATATACATCAATGCAATGGAAGGAGGCTTTGTGCACTATCTAACATCACAAAGAGCAAGGCGTAGAGTGAAGAGAATGCAGCATGTCCAAGAGACCTGGCTACTTAGAAGGGGCCCTTCTTCGAACACAATGCAAGGAGAAACTGTCCCTGGAAGTAGTCGACTCAAGAAGTAAAGATAAAAGAATGTATTTGTGTGGCTGTCTCCCGACTTCTTTCCCAATGCTCAGGTGTAATGAAAAGTTGCTTAACATCATTAAACATTAGGAAAATGCGTATCAGAACGACTATAACACACCGTCTCAAACTTGTTAGGATGGCTATTATCAAAAAGTCAAGAGATAACAAATGTTGGCAAGGGTGTAGAGAAAAGGGAACTCTTGTATGTTGTGGGTGAAAAATACAGATTGGTACAGCCATTATGGAAAACAGTATGGAGATTTCTAAAGAAATTAAAATTAGAACTACTATATGACCCACAATCCCTTTTTCAGATATATATCCAGCGGAAATGAAATCACCACCTTGGGAAGAAATCTACACTCTCATGTTCATTGCAGCATTATTCACATAGCCAAGATACGGAAACAACCTAAGTGTCAGACGACAGAGAAAATGAATAAACTCTGGTACCTATATACAATGGAATATTATCTAGCCCTAAAAATGAATAAGATCTTGCCATTTGCCACAACATGGATGAGCCTGGAAGACATTTTGCTAAGGCAAGAAAGCCAGATAGAAAGAATAGTTCCAGGAATCTAATGTACAACATGATGACTCTAGGTGACAAAATTATATATTACATGGAAAAAATAAATAAAGAATGTGATAATATTTTTTATTTTTTGTAGAGATGGGGGTCTCACTTTGTTCCCCAAACTGGTCTCAAACTCCTGGCCTCAAGTGATCCTCCCACCTCAGCCTCTCAAATTGCTGGGATTACAGGTGTGAGCCACTGTGCCCAGCCTTGATATCTTTAAAGAAAGAAAAAAACCTGTGTCAAAGTGTGTACTTTACATCATCTGCAGTCCTTATATTCAGAGATATAGACCAATGGAACAGAACAGAGTCCTCAGAAATAATACCACACATCTACAGCCATCTGATCTTTGACAAACCTGAGAGAAACAAGAAATGGGGAAAGGATTCCCTATTTAATAAATGGTGCTGGGAAAATTGGCTAGCCATAAGTAGAAAGCTGAAACTGGATCCTTTCCTTACTCCTTATATGAAAATTAATTCAAGATGGATTAGAGACTTAAATGTTAGACCTAATACCATAAAAATCCTAGAGGAAAACCTAGGTAGTACCATTCAGGACATAGGCATGGGCAAAGACTTCATGTCTAAAACACCAAAAGCAACAGCAGCAAAAGCCAAAATTGACAAATGGGATCTCATTAAACTAAAGAGCTTCTGCACAGCAAAAGAAACTACCATCAGAGTGAACAGGCAACCTACAGAATGGGAGAAAATTTTTGCAATCTACTCATCTGACAAAGGGCTAATATCCAGAACCTACAAAGAACTCAAACAAATTTACAAGAAAAAAACAAACAACCCCATTAAAAAGTGGGCAAAGGATATGAACAGACATTTCTCAAAAGAAGACATTCATACAGCCAACAGACACATGAAAAAATGCTCATCATCACTGGCCATCAGAGAAATGCAAATCAAAACCACAATGAGATACCATCTCACACCAGTTAGAATGGCGATCATTCAAAAGTCAGGAAACAACAGGTGCTGGAGAGGATGTGGAGAAATAGGAACACGTTTACACTGTTGGTGGAATTGTAAACTAGTTCAACCATTATGGAAAACAGTATGGCGATTCCTCAAGGATCTAGAACTAGATGTACCATATGACCCAGCCATCCCATTACTGGGTATATACCCAAAGGATTATAAATTATGCTGCTATAAAGACACATGCACACGTATGTTTATTGCAGCACTATTCACAATAGCAAAGACTTGGAATCAACCCAAATGTCCATCAGTGACAGATTGGATTAAGAAAATGTGGCACATATACACCATGGAATACTATGCAGCCATAAAAAAGGATGAGTTTGTGTCCTTTGTAGGGACATGGATGCAGCCAGAAACCATCATTCTTAGCAAACTATCACAAGAACAGAAAACCAAACACCGCATGTTCTCACTCATAGGTGGGAACTGAACAATGAGATCACTTGGACTCGGGGTGGGGAACATCACAGACCGGGGCCTATCATGGGGAGGGCGGAGGGGGGAGGGATTGCATTGGGAGTTATACCTGATGTAAATGACGAGTTGATGGGTGCAGCACACCAACATGGCACAAGTATACATATGTAACAAACCTGCACGTTGTGCACATGTACCCTACAACTTAAAGTATAATAATAATAAATAAATTTTAAAAAAAATGTTGACAACTGGGGCCTCTCACAGTTCTACTGAATCATATTTATATGGGGTGTGGTCTAGAATTCTTCATGTTTAATTTAAAAAAGCAAGGTGATTCCAAAATAAAGATATTAAATATCAAGTTAAAATCATTTCAAGGAAAAAAATCTACTTGGTACTCATCAATGCCTTTGAAAATTGAGAAAACATCACCTGGTACCTCATGGTTCCTTTCTAATAGTAAAGGTGCTAAGACTTCAAGCAGAAATTTCCATTACAGACCTAAGGAAACAGGAATACTCCTGTGCTGTTAATTAACAACAAAGACCCATGATCCCCCCACCATTGAAAAGCTCCTAAGTAGCTTTATCTTGATCTCCCAGCACTAATAACTTAATTGGAAACATAAAAGATCATGGTAATGGAAAATTAGGAAAAAAATCTTATTCAAGCATCATTCACTAAGTATAGCTGCTAATTTGCTCTATGTTCTCCTGAGCACCAAAATATTAACTGTAGTTTTCATTAAGAGGTCCACCCACTTTATGTAGCTATTGACAGATATTTATAATCTGTCTTTTGTTTAACGAGTCCCTTATCTCAGATATTTACAAATGTTGTGGGAGTCTCTGATAAAGAGAAGATTTTGTGTATGGCATAGGGAACTCACTAAACTTGTACTTTATATTACTACATATTAAAATAGAAGTTTGGCCAAGGAAAATAACATAATATAATATATAATAATATAACAGATGTTGTATTCAAAAGGAGTCACTAGACTATATACAGAATTGAAAAAGGAAGTTCTGGATGCTGGTTACATATCTTTTAACCACAAATCCACTAGAAGAATTTAAATGGCTCAAGAGTTCAGTATCTAAAGAGATGTTGGAGTGGAAGATTTCTTTGGGAAGAACTGTGCCTGAGTGCCACCTATCCCTCCCAAGGGGAAGGTTAGGGGAGTAGCTACCTCCTCTCACCATGAATCTTGTAAGAGTGGTTAACAAGACCACCTGGAGAGCTTAATATGTGTCCCTTGATGTTTAGAGACACAGTTGCACAGTAGACAACTGTCTGACTCACATGTAAGAAATCAAAAGGATGAGAGAGAAGGTAGCTTGCTATTGACAATGAAGCAAAAGAATTGGGATTGGCTTACAAATCCGGATTCAGTTGGA
Source organism: Chlorocebus sabaeus (assembly GCF_047675955.1). NCBI lineage: Eukaryota > Metazoa > Chordata > Mammalia > Primates > Cercopithecidae > Chlorocebus > Chlorocebus sabaeus. Next base: position 81,989,279 of record NC_132924.1, on the reverse strand, counting down.
GTAGAAAATGCATAAATACTTTCCATGGACCAGATGGGAGACTCACACAGAAGACCTAGTGCAGAGACGTCCTGCCCAAGAGAACCACATGGCAGTTGACTAAACAGGGAGAATTTGAAGGTATCAAGAAATGTTAAAGGCCCAAGAAAAGAGTGAGAAGTTATCCAAACTAGCGATGCACTCGCTAGGGTCAAAAAACCTTCAGGTAAGATGTCCTCCAAAGCTGAGAGAAGGGACGGCTTCTAAAGTACCCTTAACAGAGAAGGAATCTAATCTCCTTACAGTCCCAGACAGCATGGTACCAGCTAATGATAGCATCAGTCAATTAAAAACTCTCCATCCTTCTTTCTCTGACTACACTCTAATTACGAAGTGGTCAAAAACCAGATCAAGACAAGGGGATGAAGATAGGAAATAGGAGAGCTAGGGAGGTAAGCAACCACGTATTTTCCCAACGGTAGGATTCCTGCCTGCAGCAGGCTCAAGGTAAGAATAGGTAGAAATCTCAGCTTTATATTTAGAGTTTTGGGACCAGCATGGTGGCTCGTGCCTGTAATCCCAGCACTTTCTGAGGCCAAAGTGGGAGAATCACCTGAGGTCAGGCATTCAAGACCACCCTGGGCAACATGGTGAAACCCCCATCTCTATCAAAACTACAAAAATTAGCTGGGCCTTAGCCTGGCATGGTGGCACATGCTTGTAATCCCAGCTACTTGGGAAGCTGAGTGAGGCAGGAGAATTGCTTAAATCCAGGAGGCGGAGCTTGCAGTGAGCTGAGATCTCACCACTGCACTCCAGCCTGGGCAACAGAGTGAGACTCTGTTCAAAAAAAAAAAAAAAGAGTTTTGATTAGTACATGGGGCTGAATATTTTAATATTAACTAGAGACCTCGGGGGCAGAGCAAGATAGCCAAATAGTAACAGCTCCAGTCTCCAGCTCCCAGCGCCGGGGGCACAGAAGACAGGTGATTTCTCCATTATCAACTGAGGTACTGGGTTCATCTCACTGGGGAGTGCCAGACAATTGGTGCTGGTCAGCTGTTGCAGCCCGACCAGCGAGAGCTGAAGCAGGGCGAGGCATCACCTCACCTGGGAAGCGCAAGGGGGAAGGGAATCCCTTTTCCTAGCCAGGGGAACAGAGACACACAACACCTGGAAAATCGGGTAACTCCCACCCCAATACTGCGCATTAAACAACACCTGGAAAATCGGGTAACTCCCACCCCAATACTGAGCATTAAGCAAACGGGCACACCAGGAGATTATATCCCACACCTGGCCGGGAGGGTCCCATGCCCACGGAGCCTCCCTCATTGCTAACACAGCAGTCTGCAATCTAACCGCAAGGCAGCAGCAAGGCTGCGGGAGGGGTGCCCGCCATTGCTGAGGCTTAAGTAGGTAAACAAAGCCCTGGGAAGATCGAACTGGGTGGAGCTCACAGCAGCTCAAGGAGGCCTGCCAGTCTCTGTAGACTCCACCTCTGGGGACAGGGCACAGCTAAACAACAACAACAACAAAAGCAGCAGAAACCTCTGCAGACGCAAGCAACTCTGTCTGACAGCTTTGAAGAGAGCAGTGGATCTCCCAACACGGAGGTTGAGATCTGAGAACAGACAGACTGCCTGCTCAAGTGGGTCCCTGACCGCTGAGTAGCCTAACTGGGAGACATCCTCCACTAGGGGCAGACTGACACCACACACCTCACATGGTGGAGTACACCCATGAGAGGAAGCTTCCAAAGCAAGAATCAGACAGGTACATTCGCTGTTCAGCAATATTCTATCTTCTGCAGCCTCTGCTGCTGACACCCAGGCAAACAGGGTCTGGAGTGGACCTCAAGCAATCTCCAACAGACCTACAGCTGACAGTCCTGACTGTTAGAAGGAAAACTAACAAACAGGAAGGACACCCACACCAAAACCCTATCAGTACGTCACCATCATCAAAGACCAGAGGCAGATAAAACCATAAAGATGGGGAAAAAGCAGGGCAGAAAAGCTGGAAATTCAAAAAATAAGAGCACATGTCCCCCTCCAAAGGAATGCAGTTCATCGCCAGCAACGGATCAAAGCTGGACGGAGAATGACTTTGACGAGATGAGAGAAGAAGCCTTCAGTCCATCAAACTTCTCAGAGCTAAAGGAGGAATTATGTACCCAGTGCAAAGAAACTAAAAAGCTTGAAAAAAAGAGTAGAAGAATTGATAACCAGAATAATTAATGCAGAGAAGGCCATAAACGAATGGACAGAGATGAAAACCATGACACGAGAAATAAGTGACAAATGCACAAGCTTCAGTAATTGAATCGATCAACTGGAAGAAAGAGTATCAGTGACTGAGGATCAAATGAATGAAATGAAGTAAGAAGAGAAATCTAAAGAAAAAAGAAGAAAAAGAAATGAACAAAGCCTTCAAGAAGTATGGGATTATGTAAATAGACCAAATCTACGTCTGATTGGGGTGCCTGAAAGTGAGGGGGAAAATGGAACCAAGTTGGAAAACACTCTTCAGGATATCATCCAGGAGAACTTCCCCAACCTAGTAGGGCAGGCCAACATTCAAATCCAGGATACAAAATTAATGTGCAAAAATCCAAGCATTCTTATACACCAGTAACAGACAAACAGAGAGCCAAATCAGGAATGAACTTCCATTCACAATTGCTTCAAAGAGAATAAAATACCTAGGAATCCAACTTACAAGGGATGTAAAGGACCTCTTCAAGGAGAACTACAAACCACTGCTCAGTGAAATAAAAGAGGACACAAACAAATGGAAGAACATACCATGCTCATGGATAGGAAGAATCAATATTGTGAAAATGGCCATACTGCCCAAGGTAATTTATAGATTCAATGCCATCCCCATCAAGTTACCAATGACTTTCTTCACAGAATTGGAAAAAACTGCTTTAAAGTTCATATGGAACCAAAAAAGAGCCTGCATCTCCAAGACAATCCTAAGTCAAAAGAACAAAGCTGGAGGCATCAAGCTACCTGACTTCAAACTATACTACAAGGCTACAGTAACCAAAACAGCATGGTACTGGTACCAAAACAGAGATATAGACCAATGGAACAGAACAGAGTCCTCAGAAATAATACCACACATCTACAGCCATCTGATCTTTGACAAACCTGAGAGAAACAAGAAATGGGGAAAGGATTCCCTATTTAATACATGGTGCTGGGAAAATTGGCTAGCCATAAGTAGAAAGCTGAAACTGGATCCTTTCCTTACTCCTTATACGAAAATTAATTCACGATGGATTAGAGACTTAAATGTTAGACCTAATACCATGAAAACCCTAGAATAAAACCTAGGTAATACCATTCAGGACATAGGCATGGACAAGGACTTCATGTCTAAAACACCAAAAGCAAAGGCAACAAAAGCCAAAATTGACAAATGGGATCTAATTAAACTAAACAGCTTCTGCACAGCAAAAGAAACTACCATCAGAGTGAACAGGCAACCTACAGAATGGGAGAAAATGTTTGCAATCTACTCATCAGACAAAGGGCTAATATCCAGAACCTACAAAAAACAAACAAATTTACAAGAAAAAAACAAACAACCTCATCAAAAAGTGGGCAAAGGATATGAACAGACATTTCTCAAAAGAAGACATTCATACAGCCAACAGACACATGAAAAAATGCTCATCATCACTGGCCATCAGAGAAATGCAAATCAAAACCACAATGAGATACCATCTCACACCAGTCAGAATGGCAATCATTCAAAAGTCAGGAAACAACAGGTGCTGGAGAGGATGTGGAGAAATAGGAACACGTTTACACTGTTGGTGGGATTGTAAACTAGTTCAACCATTATGGAAAACAGTATGGCGATTACTCAAGGATCTAGAACTAGAAGTACCATATGACCCAGCCATCCCATTACTGGGTATATACCCAAAGGATTATAAATCATGCTGCTATAAAGACACATGCACACGTATGTTTATTGTGGCACTATTCACAATAGCAAAGACTTGGAATCAACCCAAATGTCCATCAGTGACAGACTGGATGAAGAAAATGTGGCACATATACACCATGGAATACTATGCAGTCATATAAAGGATGAGTTTGTGTCCTTTGTAGGGACATGGATGCAGCTGGAAACCATCATTCTCAGCAAACTATCACAAGAACAGAAAACCAAACACCACATATTCTCACTCATAGGTGGGAACTGAAAAATGAGATCACTTTGACTCAGGAAGGGGAACATCACACACCAGGGCCTATCATGGGGAGGGCGGAGGGGGAGGCGGAGGAATTGCATTGGGAGTTATACCTGATGTAAATAACGAGTTGATGGGTGCTGACGAGTTGATGGGTGCAGCACACCAACATGGCACAAGTATACGTATGTAACAAACCTGCACGTTATGCACATGTACCCTAGAACTTAAAGTATAATAAAAAATAATAATAAAAATAATTTTAAAAAAATAAATAAATAAATCTAGAGACCTTGTCTGAACTCGAAGCAACTATCCAGAAGAACCATGAACATGCCCTCATTCTCAACAGGGGCAAGAAAAGAACTAGCCCTATAAAATAGATTTAAAGAAATAGTGAAAGACAAAAAAAAAAAAAAATTGTTTTATAATTACATATCAGGAGTCCTTTTGGTTCAATGTAATTATTCCTTTTACTGAATACTTAATACATTAAATCCACATTTAAAAAGTAAAACTTAGAAAATCATTTTTACACAATGACTTTATTTTTTCAAAGTTAATCTTTCATTCACTTTTTATTAATGAAAAATCTTTCGTTTTATTTTTTATTATTATATTTTCTTTTTAAAATTTCAACTTTTACTTCAGATTCAGGGGGTACATGTGTAGGTTTGTTACATTAGTATATTGGATGTTGCTGAGGTTTGGATATGATTGATTCCTCACCCAGGTACTAAATATAGGACCCAATAGGTAGTTTTTCAGCCCTTGCTCCCCTTCCTCCCTGCTCTAGTACTTCCCAGTGTCTATCTTTCTATCCACATGTACCCAATGTTTAGCTCCCACTGATAAATGAGACCATACTATATTCGGCTTTCTGTTTTTCTGCATTACATTGCTTAGGATTATGCCCTCCAGGTCCATCCATATTCCTGCAAAGGATATGATATGGTTCTTTTTTTATGGCTGTGTAGTATTTCATGGTGTATATATACCATATTTTCGTTATACAATCCACTACAGCTGGACAGCTAGGTTAATTCTCTGTCTTTACTATTGTGAATAGTGCTGCAATGAATACACAAGTAAGTGCGTGTGTGTTTTTAGCAGAATGATTTATTTTCCTTTGGGTATACACCCAGTAATGGAATTGCTGGTTCTAATAGTAATTGTGTTTTAAGTTCTTTGAGGAATCTCCAAACTGCTTTCTATAGTGGCTGAATTAATTTACATTCTCAGCAACAGTGTGTAAGTGTTCCCTTTTCTCTGCGGCCTCACCAGCATCTATTAAGCTTTTTAATAATGGCCATTCTGACTGGTGTGAGATGGTATCCTATTGTGGTTTTGATATGCATTTCCCTAATGATTAGTGATGTCGAGCATTTTTTTAATGTTTGTAGGCCACTTGTATGTTTTATTTTGAGAAGTGTCTGTTCATGTCCTTTGCCCACTTTTTTATGGGGTTGTTTTTTGCTTATTGATTTGTTTAAGTTTCTCAAAGGTTCTGCATATTAGACCTTTGTTGGATGTGTATTTTGTGAATAATTTCTCCTACTCTGTAGAATATCTGTTTATTGTGCTGATTGTTTCTTTTGCTGTGCAGAAGCTCTTTAGTTTAATTGGGTCTCACTTGTCAATGTTTGTTTTTGTTGCAATTGCTGTTAAGTTCTTAGCCATAAATTCTTTACCTAGGCTGATTTCCAGAATGGTATTTGCTAGGTTTTCTTGTGGGATTTTTGTAGTTTGATAACTTACATTTAAATCTTTCATCCATCTTCAGTTAGTTTTTTTATATAGTGAAAGGTAGGGGTCCAGTTTCATTGTTTGGCATATGGCTATCCAGTTATCCCAGCATTTATTAAATAGGGGGACATTTCCCCATTGCTTACATTTGTCAGTTTTTTCAAAGATTAGATGGTTGTAGTGTGCAGTTTTATTTCTGGGTTCTGTATTCTGTTCCATTGCTCTACATGTCTGCTTTTGTACCAGCATCATTATGTTTTGGCTACTGAAGCCTTATGGTATAGTATGAAGTAAGGTAATGTGATGCCTCCAGCTTCATTCTTTTTGCTTAGGATTGCTTTGGCTATTTGGGCTCTATTTGGTCCCATATGAATTTTAGAATAGTTTTTTCTGATTCTATGAAAAATGATGTTAGTAGTTTGATAGTATTAGCATTGAATCAGTAGATTGCTTTGGGCAAAATGGCCATTTCAGCAACATTGATTCTTCCAATCCATGAGCATGGGGTGTATTTCCATTTGTTTGTGTTATCAATTATTTCTTTCAGCAGTGTTTTGTATTTCCCCTCATAGAGATCTTTCACCTCCTCGGCTAAATGTGTTCTTAGATATTTTTGTATGTGTGGCTATTGTAAATGGGATTATATTCTTGATTTGACTCTTGGGTTCAACATTATTGGTGTATAGAAATGCTACTTATTTTTATACATTGATTTTTCTATCCTGAAACTTTATGGAAATAGTGTATCAGTTCTAGGAGCCTTTTGGTGGAGTTTTTAGTGTTTTATGATATAGAATCATATCATCAGTGAAGAGAGATAACTTGGCTTTTTTTCCTATTGGGATGCTTTTTATTTCTTTTTCTTGCCTTATTTATCTGGCTAGAACTTTCATTACTATGTTCAATAGGAGTGATGAGAGTGGGCATCCCTGTTTTATTCAGTTCTTAAGGGGGATGCTCCCAGCTTTTGCTTGTTCAGAATGACATTGCCTAAATGTTTTTCGTAAATGGCTCTTATTACTTTGAGGTATGTTCCATTGATGCCTAGTTAGTCAAGAGACTTTATCATGAAAGGATGCCAAATTTTCCTGAAATATTCTTCTGTGTCTATTGAGATAAATCACATGGTCTTTGTTTTTAATTATTTTTATGTGGTAAATCACCTTTATTGATTTGCATATGTTGAACCAACTTTGCATCCCAGGAATAAAGACTACTTGGTCATAGTGAATTAACTTTTTGATCTGCTGCTGGATTTGGTTTGCTATTATTTTGTTGAGAATTTTTGCATCTGTGTTCATCACAAATATTAGTCTGCAGTTGTCTTCTTTATTTTTGCCAGATTTTGGTATCAAGGTGATGATGGCTTCATCAAATGAGTTACAAAGGAATCTCTCCTCCTCAATATTTTTGGAATAGTTTCAGGAGAATTGGTACTAACTCTTCTTTGTACATTTGGTAAAATTTGGCAGTGAATCAGTCTGGTCCAGGACTTTTTTCAGGTGGTAGGTTTTTTTGTTTTAGTGTCTTCTTGATTCAATTTTGGAAGGTTATATGTGTCCAAGAGTTTATCCATTTCTTCTAGACTTTCAAGTTTGTATGCACAGAGCTGTTTATAATAGTCTCTGAGGATCTTTTGTATTTCTGTTGGATTAGTTGTAGTATCATCCTTGTCATTTCTGATTGTGCCTATTTAGATCTTTTCTTTTTTTTCTTTGTAAGTTTAGGTAGGGCTACCATCTTTGGGTCCCCTCCCTTTGTATGGGAGCTCTGTTTTCACTATTAAATCTTGCAACTGCACTCTCTTTTGGTCCATATTTGTTATGGCTTGAACTGAGCTTTCATTTGCCATTCACCACTGTTGTTTGCTGCCATCACAGACCTGCCACTGACTTCCATCCCTCCAGATCCAGCAACGTGTGCGCTGTTCTTGATCCAGCAAGGCGCCCATTGATGCTCCTGATCAGGCTAAAGGCTTGCCATTGTTCCTGCATGGCTAAGTGCCCAGGTTCATCCTAATAGAGCTGAACACTAGTCATGGGGTTCCACGGTTCTCTTCTGTGACCCACAGCTTCTAATAGAGCTGTAACACTCACTGCATGGCCCAAGATTCCATTCCTTGGAATCCGTGAGGCCAAGAACCCCAGGTCAGAGAACGTGAGGCTTACCACTGTCTTGGAAGTGGCCCGCCACCATCTTGGGAGCTCTGGGAGCAAAGACCCCCTGGTAACATTTGGAGACCATGAAGGGACATCCAAAGTGATGGGAAGCATTCCCCCCAAGGCAAAAATGCCCCCTAAGATATATTCTGGAGAACTGGGACCAATTTGACCCTCAGACGCTAAGAAAGAAATGACTTATATTCTTCTGCAGTACCACCTGGCCACGATATCCTCTTCAAGGGGGAGGGAGAAACCTGGCCTCCTGAAGGAAGTATAAATTATAACACCATCTGACAGTTAGACCTCTTTGGCAGAAAAGAAGGCAAATGGAGTGAAGTGCCATATGTACAAACTTTATTTTCATTAAGAGACAACTCGAAATTATGTAAAAAGTGTGATTTATGCCCTACAGGAAGCCCTTAGAGTCTACCTCCCTACCCCAGTGTCCCCGATTCCTTCCCCAACTAATAAGGACCTCCCTTCAACTCAAACAATCCAAAAGGAGATAGACAAAGGGGTGAACAATGAACCAAAGAGTGCCAATATTCCCCGATTATGCCCCCTCCAAGCAGTGGGAGAAGGAGAATTCAGCCCAGCCAGAGTGCATGTACATTTTACTCTCTCAGACTTAAAGCAAATTAAAATAGACCTAGATAAATTCTCAGATAACCCTGATGGCTACTTCGATGTTTTACAAGGTTTAGGACAATCCTTTGATCTGACATGGAGAGATATATTGTTACTGCTAAATCGTAAACTAACCCCAAATGAGAGAAGTGCCACCATAACTGTAGCCCAAGAGTTTTGCGATCTCTGGTATCTCAGTCAGGTCAATGATAGGATGACAACAGAGGAAAGAGAATGATTCCCCACAGGCCAGCAGGCAGTTTCCAGTGTAGGCCCTCACTGGAACACAGAATCAGTACATGGAGATTGGTGCTGCAGACATTTGCTAACTCGCGTGCCAGAAGGACTAAGGAAAACTAGGAAGAAACCTATGAATTATTCAGTGATGTCCACTATAACACAGGGAAAGGAAGAAAATCCTACTGCCTTTCTGGAGAGATTAAGGGAGGCAGTGAGAAAGCATACCTCTCTGTCACCTGACTCTATTGAAGGCCAACTAATCTTAAAGGATAAGTTTATCACTGAGTCAGCTGAAGACATTAGAAAAAAAATTCAAAATCCACCTTAGACCTGGAGCAAAACTTAGAAACCCTATTGAACTTGGCAACCTCAGTGTTTTATAATAGAGATCAGGAATAGGAGGCAGAACAGGACAAACAGGATTTAAAAAAAAAAAAAAAACAAAGGTCACTGCTTTAGTCATGGCCCTCAGGCAAGTGGACTTTGGAGGCTCTGGAAAAGGGAAAAACGGGGCAAATTGAATGCCTAATAAGCTTGCTTCCAGTGTGGTCTACAAGGACACTTTACAAAAGATTGTCCAAGTAGAAATAAGCAGCCCCCTCGGCCATGCCCCTTATGTCAAGGGAATCACTGGAAGGCCCACCGCCCCAGGGGACGAAGTTCTTCTGAGTCAGAAGCCACTAATCAGATGATCCAGCGGCAGGACTGAGGGTGCCTAGGGCAAGCGCCAGCCCATGACATCACCCTCACAGAGCCCCGGGTATGATTGACCATTGAGGTCCATGAGGTTAACTGTCTCCTGGACACTGGCACGGCCTTCTCAGTCTTACTCTCCTGTCCTGGACAACTGTCCTCCAGATCTGTCACTATCCAAGGGCTCCTAGGACAGCCAGTCGCTAGATACTTCTCCCAGTCACTAAGTTGTGACTGGGGAACTTTACTCTTTTCACATGCTTTTCTAGTTATTCCTGAAAGCCCCACTCCCTTGTTAGGGAGAGACATTCTAGCAAAAGCAGGGGCCATAATACACCTGAACATAGGAGAAGGAACATATGTTGTTGTCCCCTGCTTGAGGAAGAAATTAATCCTGAAGTCTGGGCAACAGAAGGATAACATGGATGAGCGAAGAATGCCCGTCCCATTCAAGTTAAACTAAAGGATCCTCCTCCTTTCCCTACCAAAGGCAGTACTCCCTTAGACCCGAGGCCCAACAAGGACTCCAAAAGATTGTTAAGGACCTAAAACCCCAAGGCCTAGTAAAATCATGCAGTAGCCCCTGCAATACTCCAATTTTAGGAGTACAGAAACCCAATGGACAGTGGAGGTTAGTGCAAAATCTCAGGATTATCAATGAGGCCATTGTCCCTCCATACCCAGCTATACCTAACCCTTATATTCTGCTTTCCCAAATACCAGAGGAAGCAGAGTGGTTTACAGTCCTGGACCTTAAGGATGCCTTTTTCTGCATCCCTATACATCCTGACTCTCAATTCTTGTTTGCCTTTGAAGATCCTTCGAACACAACGTCTCAACTCACCTGGACTGTTTTACCCCAAGGGTTCAGGGATAGCCCCCATCTATTTGGCCAGGCATTAGCCCAACACTTGAGCCAGTTCTCATACCTGGACAGTCTTGTCCTTCGGTACGTGGATGATTTACTTTTAGCCACCCATTCAGAAACCTTGTGCCATCGAGCCACCCAAGCACTCTTAAATTTCCTCACCATCTGTGGCTATAAGGTTTCCAAACCAAAGGCTCAGCTCTGCTCACAGCAGGTTAAATACTTAGGGCTAAAATTATCCAAAGGCACCAGAGCCCTCAGTGAGGAACATCTCCAGCCCATACTGGCTTATCCTCATCCCAAAACCCTAAGGCAACAAAGAGGGTTCCTTGGCATAACAGGTTTCTGCCCAATATGGATTCCCAAGTGTGGCAAAATAGCCAGGCCATTATATATAGTAATTAAGGAAACACAGAAAGCCAATACCCATTTAGTAAGATGGACACCTGAAGCAGAAGTAGCTTTCCAGGCCCTAAAGAAGGCCCTAACTCAAGTCCCAGTGTTAAGCTTGCCAATGCAGCAAGACTTTTCTTTATATGTCACAGAAAAAACAGGAATAACGCTAGGAGTCCTTACACAGGTCCAAAGGATGAGCTTGCAACCCATGGCATACCTGAGTAAGGAAACTCATGTAGTGGCAAAGAGTTGGCCTCATTGTTTATGGGTAGTGGTGGCAGTAGAGAACATAACTATCAACAAGTGATTGCTCAAACCTATGCCACTCGAGGGGACCTTCTAGAGGTTCCTTTGACTGATCCCGACCTCAACTTGTATACTGATGGAAGTTCCTTTGTAGAAAAAGGACTTCGAAAAGTGGGGTATGCAGTGGTCAGTAATGATAAAATACTTGAAAGTAATCCCCTCACTCCAGGAACTAGCGCTCAGCTGGCAGAACTAATAGCCGTCATCCAGGCACTAGAATTAGGAGAAGGAAAAAGGGTAAATATATATACACACTCTAAGTATGCTTACCTAGTCCTCCATGCACATGCTGCAATATGGACAGAAAGGGAATTCCTAGCTTCCAAGGGAACACCTATCAAACATCAGGAAGCCATTAGGAGATTATTATTGGCTATACAAAAACCTAAACAGGTGGCAGTCTTACACTGCTGGGGTCATCAGAAAGGAAAAGAAAAGAAAATAAAAGCAAACTGCCAAGTGAATATTTAAGCCAAAGGAGCTACAAGGTAGGACCCTCCATTAAAATGCTTATAGAAGGACCCCTAGTATGGGGTAATCCCCTCCGAGAAACCAAGCCCCAGTACTCAACAGGAGAAATAGAATGGGAAACCCCACGAGGACAGTTTCCTCCCCGCAGGATGGCTAGCCACCAAAGGGAAAATACTTTTGCCTGCAGTTAACCCATTAAAATTACTTAAAATCCTTCACCAAATCTTTCACTTAGCCATTGATAGAACCCATCAGATGGCCAAATTATTACTTACTGGACCAGGCCTTTTTGAAACTATGAAGCAGATAGTCAGGGTCATACATTTCAATCTCTGTATCTTTAACCTCCTTGTTAAGTTTGTCTCTTCCAGAATTGAAGCTGTAAAACTACAAATCATTCTTCAAATGGAGCCCCTTATGCAGTCCATGACTAAGATCTGCTGCAGACCCCTGGACCAGCTTGCTAACCCATGCTCCGATGCTGATGACATCGAAGACACTCCTCGTGAGGAAATCTCAACTGCACGACCCCTACTACACCCCAATTCAGCAGTAAGCAGTTAGAGTGGTCATCAGCCAACCTCCCCAACAGCACTTGGGTTTTCCTGTTGAGAGGAGGGACTGAGAAACAGGACTAGCTGGATTTCCTAGGCTGACTAAGAATCCCTAAGCCTAGCTGGGAAGGTGACCACATCCACCTTTAAACAAGGGGCTTGCAACTTAGCTCACACCCAACCAATCAGCTAGTAAAGAGAGCTCACTAAAATGCTAATTAGGCAAAAACAGGAGGTAAAGAAATAGCCAATCAACTATTGCCTGAGAGCACAGCAGGAGGGACAATGATCACGACATATATCCAGGCATTCGAGCCAGCAACGGCTACCCTCTTTGGGTCCCCTCCCTTTGTATGGGAGCTCTGTTTTCACTCTATTAAATCTTGCAACTGCAAAAAAAAAAAAAAAAAAAATGGTTTAGGTTGCAGTCTATCAATCTTGTTTATCCCTTCAATTAACAAACTTTTGATTTCATTGATCCTTTGTATGGATCTCAATTTTGTTCCATTCTGCTCTAAAGAATATCAACTTTTGTGGGCATTATTGACTATAAATTTGATTAAATTCCTTTAAATAATTTTAAATTGTAATTAGTATTTGTGTGGCTGACCCTTGAATATTTTAAATATACTCAGTAGCAAATAAATATACATAAGCATGATGATTCAATGATTCCATAATCAAAACTACAAAGTAATACTAATGGCATAAAAAGGAAGAAAATAATGACATTTGCAGCAACCTGGATGGAATTGGAGATCATTATTCTGAGTGAAGTAACTCAGGAGTGGAAAACCAAACATCATATGTTCTCACGCATAAGCAGGAGTTAAGCTATGAGGATGCAAAGGCAAAAGAACAATACAAAGGACTTTGGGGACTTGGGGGAAGGGTGGGAAGGGAGTGAGGGATTAAAAACTATACACTGTGTACAGTGTACACTGCTCGGGTGATGAGTACACCAAAATCTCAGAAATCACCACTAAATAACTTACTCATGTAACCAAATACCACCTGTTCCTCAAAAACCTATGGAAATTAAATATTTAAAGTAAACAAAATAATAGTAATAAATGGCAAAAGTGCTAATATCATGAATGAAACTTTGCTTTAATTCCTATTTTTTCACCACGCCATGGTTCAAATTTTTAAAATATTTTTGTAAACTTTCTGTAGCTTTACTACAACCAGTGTTTAAAATCTTTCTAGGGAATTTTTGTAAATTTTTCCAGATCTAAAAGAAAAGAAAATGCCGTCTCAGATATCAGCGTCCACGTTGTTGGATAGTTCATTTATGTTTCACTTATAAGACTTGGTAGAATGGTCCAAAGTGAAGAAAACTTCAGTATCCACAATATACCAAGTGCCTTCTTATATCAAACTTTCACTTGTTGCATCCTGAATCCCGTATATCCTTGTCTTTAACATACATTTTAATATTTGAGGACTTATTATCTTTCCTAATGTTTCTTATACCCAGAAGCATCTATGTCATTGCCTTAAAATTATGATATACTGATCTAGTCTGTTTTAATTATTAAAATGCATGTATTTCTTATCAGTATTTTATTAACATTCATAAAGGTTTACTTATAATTAGTAGATACTTCATTTCTTAGGAGATGAAGGATTGAATCTTTGTGCTTACTTTTCCTTTTTAGAACATTTAATCCTTTTATAATTTTGCCACACTCTGTTGTGCCACGGTCATTGTGTATATCTGTGTGCCATAGCTGTAATCAACTATACTTGTAAGTCATTATTCTATAAGACCATTAATGCTGATGAGTTCTTTAGTATTCAGAATATCCCTCCTTTTTTGATATTTTCTATAGTAGTAAAAAGGTCTGCCTCATTGTGCAGAAATCCTATCTCATATTGGTACATTCACAAATCTTCTTTCTTACACAGATATAAACAAGCATATGCTGAACATATGGAAACATACCCTGAACAAAAAGAAGAAAACATCATATTTAAATACTCTCCTACTTCTTTAAAGCAATAAGGATGGAAAGAGCCTGTTAGAATCTTTCTGTTGTTGTAATGCAAGTAGCTCTTTGCATACCTTGTGTTTTTTCCTTCGAGTGTTACTGTGAAATTATGGCTTTTTAGAGACTTAATTTTTTCCAGTTTCACAATTAGCATTATTACTTTTGTTATTATTTGCTATGTTTTTGTTATTGAAGCACTACTCCCCGATGTTCCAAGAAGCAGCCTTGACTTCTGGCTAACAACAGGTTGCTTTGACTCCATCTTATTTTGTCTTTACAACAAACTTGAAGCCAATTATCCTCTAGGGATCAAAATGTGTGTGCTGGGGTGCACATGAGGATTGGTAATACATTAGAGTAGTGTCCCTGCTGCTGGGCCATTTATAACAATGATAGAGTTGGAAAATAAATCTTTTAAAGACATGAATTCACACTGATTTTTCCAATGTAACATATTACCGAAACCAACTTTTTTGTAGACTTGCTTTTATGCTTATATTAAATACGTAATAAGATGGAGATGGAGAAAATGTATTATCTTCACAGCCAGTAGCAGAATTCCTCCACAGGAAAAATAAGTCTGTCTTGGGAAAAATGTTTCAATGTTTTAGAGTTGAAGGTGAGATCCTCTCGCTTCCCATTTCCACCATCAAGGCAAAACAAACAAACAAACTGACCCCTGAAGTTTCAGTGAAGAATTTAGTTGTTCAAGGGCCACAAGGAAGAGGAAATTTGAGGACAGCAGATGAGAGTAGGGAGGAAAGTAGGGTTTTAAATCTTACTGTTGTTCGTGATGATGCGCCAAATAAACAAATAAAACATCAAATTCTTGCATGTATGTGTGGTAACATTTCTTCATGAAAACTGAAGAAAGAGCTGAACTTCATGTCAAATGGAAGAGTTGTGAGACAGATATAGTATGCCGGAAAGTAGAAACACAAAGACCTGGAGAAACCTATGAATACAAGTTCCTGGTAAACTTTTTAGAAATATGAAGACCTCTTGGGACTTCCACAGAGTGGAAACAGTGGGCATTACACTAATTTTACTTAGATACTGAGAAGTAAAAAAGGCCTCCGTATTAAAAATAGAACACAAATTAACTTCTTAAGAAAAAGGTTGCCAGATTTAGCAAATAAAATCACAGAATACCCAGTTAAATTTGAACATCAGATAAACAACAAATAATTTTTTATAAATATGTCCCCTGAAATATTTGGAACAAACTTATGCCATCTTCAAACCCAACAGTGAGAGTTATGATTGTGTGTGTGTGTGTGTGTGTATCACAAACTACAAATATGCTCACAATTATAAATATATAAAACATGTTAGTTATAAATATATATGAATCGATATATTTATGTATATAAAACCCTTAGTTGCAATAAACAGAATAATCTCCACCTTCTTCACTTTTGTGTTTATTTCTATCTTGGTCATCCTTATTTTCATTGTCTCTTTACCTTTTGTTTTCCATGTGCTCCATGCTAATATGCAATAATCATGGTTTTTGAAGCCTATTGTTCAAAATTCTCACAGTATCTGTGTGTGTGATTGCAAAAATGTCAAGTTGAAGGTCTTTATAAACTTCTTCTTCAGATGTAATTAATTCTGTTCTCCACTACACAAAACATATGTTGATCTCAAACATGCAATGACCCATATAAGTCTTGCAAAATGATGGCTGTGATGACACCCAGTGATGGTCTTTCTCAACTCTCTGCACCTCATCTCACTCATCAGAGCCTCTGGAGCCTCAGTTGCCTTGCAATGCTGTTTCAGGAAAGGTGGGATTTTTTTGTTTGTTTGTTTTGTTTTTGGTAGACATAAAGAATCATCGATGTTGAGGAATGAGCCTGACCCATTGTGCATAAACCTGGTGCCCTACGGTGAGACATGGTACCTTAACTGCAGTTGCTCAGCATTCAGTATCTTTGTTTTTCTTCATTGCACATAGGCTGTACTCATTCTTTCTGCACCACAAATGTCATGCCTTCTCAAGTGTTTTTATACCCTGGGCCCATTGTATCCAGTGATGTCAGGGGAATTCTCAGCTTAGTATAGTCGCATGATGGAGCAGAGAAACAGAGCTAAGAATTCATGAGGGATACATACCTCAAGTGAAAGGAGTGAAAGGTGCATATCTAGGGATTGTCCACAAGAAACCAATGAGTTATGAAAAATCTTTTCCAAAGGAAATGGAAACTTAAGGAAAAACGTGAATAAAACTTTACAAAAATGATTGTGTGGCAGTGAAATGAATGTGTCAAAAGTACAAAAATAGGAAGAGCTAAGAGTACTAAAGTAACCTATCACAAGATACTTAAAATGATCCTAAACCTTACAAGCAACAAATTCAGAAAGGGGCATAAGGTTCCTTCGAGTTTGCTTAACTTATCAAAAGATGAGAAACATTCTTCAAGTTCCACTCTTCTCTTCTGTACAGAAAGGGGATTGGACTAAATCAGTGATGTTCAAGCTGTGATCCAAGTATCACTAGTGTTTCTGTGGTGACACAAGGGTGGGAATGGTGGGGCAGGATGTCTCATTCATGAGCCAGAGTAGCTCTAATATTTTTACATATTGGAACTCATAGAAAATTTCCATTGAAATAAAGGTTTCATATTTGTATTAAGTTCCTAGGTTACTGTAACAAATTACCACAAATTTACTGGCTTAAGACGACAGAAATTTATTCTCTCATAGTTATGGAGGTCAGAAGTCCAAAATCAAGGTATCAGGTGGGCTATATACTCCCTGCAGCAGGTTAAGGGGAGATTCTGCTTCTTGCCTATTTCAGCTTCTGGTGTCTCTTCGCAGTCCTTAGCCTGTGGCTCTCAGTCCAGTCTCTCCCTCAGCCTTCACATAGCCTTCTCCTCTCTGTGTGTCTTATCCCCTTCTCTTCTCTTATGATGACTCTTGTCACTGGATTTAGGATTTTGCAAGATGATCTCCAATGGAGATTTTAATTTAATTTCATCTGCAAAGACCGTTTTCCCGAAAAAGGTCACATTCATAGGTTCTGGGTCAACATACCTTTTGGGAAGCCACCATTCAAACCCCTGGAGTGTTCAAAAAAGTTTAATTTAACTCAATATTTTAAAGGTTCTTTTAGAGATGTACTTTTCAAATTATGGATTTAACACATGCTTGTTTTAATAAGTAAAATGTACAAAGATGTATAAAGTAAAAGTTAATTATCTATTCCTCACCCAACTCTTCTCCAATCTTACCTCTTTCCACCATTTCTCTCCAACTCATCCAGATTCACTGCTCCTCTGTCAGTCACACTGTTAACCTATGTTAACAACACTGTGTTTGTACTTCTATGCTATACTTCAGGATCATGTAATTACACACACACACACATGCATATGCAATTGATAAGGAGTTTAAAATTGACTATACAGATTAGATAATATAATATACACTCTTCTTCATCTAACTTTCCTCATTCAAAAATGCCTTGAGTACATTGCTGTAAATCAACTAGTATAGTTCTAATATACTATTTCTAATCAATGCCTTATAGCACAGTATTCCACAATGCAGACAAACCACTATTTATTTCAAGCCCTTTCTTATTGATAAGCATTTTTTATATTCCCATATTTCTGTATTTTTGCACATTTGAAAAATTCTGTGATACATACACTTGTACATATAATTTTATATGCTGATACTTTTATTACTATGGGACAGATATGTGGTAATAATACTGTGGTGTCAAGGATACATATATTTTTAATGTTAGTAGGTGTTATCAGATTTCTTTACCAAAAGCCTGCAAAATTGCATTTGTCTACCAGTATATGAAAGTACCCATTTCCTCATATTATAGCTAGCAATAATGCTCTTATTCTTTCCACATTTTTGGCAATCTAATGGATGTAAATAACACTAAATTGTATTTGATTTACATCTCTGACTACATTTTCAGCATCTTCTCAGATGTTTATTGGCCATGTAGATTTTCTTTCTACTATGAAATATTTCTGTTTTTATTGTTTAATCAATTAGATTATTTTTCCTGTCCGTTTGTATAGTATACATACTAAAACTTGATAATCTTTACTTAAGGATTTGTTTTTAGTTGTTTTTGTTTTTGTTATTTTTTGTTTTTTGAAGAGACAGGATTTTGCCTGTTGCTCAGGCTGGTCACAAACTCCCGGCCCAAAGCAATCCTCCCGATTCAGCCTCCCAAAGCACTGGGACTATAGATGTGAGCCACCATGCCTGGCTTTACTTTTGTCTAGCTGAATATGTAATCTTTTAGAGCATCCAGGTTTTTTATCTTACCTAAGAAAGTCATTCCACCCTAGATCACATGTGTAGCCTAGTTGTAATTCTAATATATTTAAATTTTTTGCACTTGTTATTAATTCATTTGAAATGTATTCTAGATATCATGTTAAAATAAGAATCCAAACTTATTCTTTCAATTGGAGAGTCAATTGTTATATAACTATTTATTTAATAATTCATCTTTTACCAATGAAATTGAAATACTTTGTCATATATTAAATGCTTACATGTACTGGAATCATTTGACAAATTTTTAATTTTTTAACCTACTTTAAAATTTTTTAATTTTGTTTTTGACATTATAATCTAATTTTCTAATTCTAGAACAATGCCATCTTACTTCTAACAATAGTAAGGTAGGTCTTCTATCTCTGCTCTTCTTTTCCTTAAATTTTCATAACTATTGTCAAGCATTTATTATTTCATATTTAAGATCATCTTATAAAATTTATCCCTGAATATGACCTTCTGGAATCTGAATAAAATTACATTTAATTCTTAATTTTAGCAGAATTGACATTTTAATCTTCCTAAGAATATTACCCTTTTCATTTTTAGTACTATTTTATACAATTCAAAAAGTTTATAATTTTTTGGGTAACAGTTCTATGCTATTCTAGGCAAGGGTATTTCTATAAATTTTATGCTTATATTGTTATTTAATGGACTCTCCCTTATTTTTATTTCTAGGTCTTAATTGCTGATAGAAGATCAATTTATTTATTATATCTTCGATCTACTTATCTATTAATCTCCTTGTACATCTTCATCAGAGGTACTGGGTGACCAGGTGTGTTGTGAATGAGCAGTAATGATTTGAAAGCAATCTTTTTTTCCAAGCACTAGGTCTCAACAGTGTGCTTAAAATATTCACTAAACCATGCTGTAAACAGATGTACTGTAAAGAGTCAGGCTTTGTTGTTTCATTTATAGGGACAGGTAGAGTAAACTTAGCAGAATTCTTAGGGGCCCTAGGATTTTTGAAATGGTAACTGAATATTGGCTGCAGCTTAAATTCAACAATTGTGCTAGCCCCTAAGAAGATCATCAGCCTGTCCTTTGAAGTTCTGAAGGCAAGTATTGACTTCTACTCTCTAGCTATGAAGTCCTAGATGATATGTTCTTTCAATAGAAGGTTGTTTTGTCTACATTTAAAATCCATTGTTCAGTTTAACTGTCTTCATCAATGATCTTAGTTAGATCTCATGGATAATGTGATGCAGCTTCTACATCAGCATTTGCTGCTTCACTTTGCATTTTTATGTTATGAAGATGGCTTTTTTCCTTAAATCTCATGAGCCACCCTCTGCCAGCTTCAACCTTTTCTTCTGCAGCTTCCTCACCTCTGTCATCCTTCATAGAAATGAAGAGCATTAAGGCCTTGCTCTGGATTAGGTTTTGGCTTAAGGGAGTGTTGTGGCTGGTTTGATCTTCTATCCAGACCACTAAAGCTTTCTCCATATCAGCAATAAGGCTGTTTCACTTTCATATCATTTGTGTGTTCACTGGAGTAGCACTTTTAAATTTCTCCAAAAATGTTTTCTTTGCATTCACAACTTGACTATTTGACTCAAGAGGCCTAGCTTTCAGCCTATCTCGTCTTTCAACATGCCTTCCTCACTCAGCTTAATTATTTCTAGTTTTGGATTTAAAGTGAAAAAGTACAACTTTTCCTTTTACTTAAAACACTTAGAGGTCATTACAAGGTTATAAATTGGCCTAAATTTAATATTACTGTGTCTCAGAGAATAGAAAGGCCTAAAGAAAAGGAAAGAGATGGGGGAATGGATGGTCAGTGGAGCAGCCAGAACACACACATCTATAAAGCTTTCTGTCTTTTAGGAGTATATTTCACAGTGCCCCAAAACAATTATAATAGTATCATCAAAGAGCACAAATCACCATAGCAGATATAATAATAATGAAAACATTTGAAATATTACAAGAATTGTCAAAACGTGGTGGAGAGACACTAAGTGAGCACACGCTGTCAGAAAAACGACACCAATAGACTTGCGCTTGACCACAGTTGCTACACACACTCAGTTTGTAAAAAACATAGTATCTGCAAAGTTTAATAAGGCAAGGTGGCCTGTGCACATGTTCACAATGACTTTTCTAATGATATATCTTCTTTTTCTCCCATCCTTGGTGGTAGGTGATCTAATATCTTTAATCACCTTTGTCACTTCTTCAGCCCTAATTGTTTGATTCTAGTTCTATACTTCTTTATAAATTTTCTTTAGGCTTTGAAATATGCTTCATTCTCTTTCCTTTTTACTTTGCCATTTATCAAAGAAACATAAGGTTATAAATTTTCTCAGTTTTTTTGTGTTCTCTTTGGATATTCATCCTTTTTTGTTGTTTTCTAGATGGTTTGTAATCTCAGTTTTCATGTTGTCTTTGATCCATGGGCTAACAATGAGTGCATTCTTAATTTCCAAGTAGTTACTATTAGGGATGTGAGCAGGGAAAGAGGATCACTATTCTATTATCTAATTTTATTTTATTATGTTCATAAAAAGTAGCCTACAAAACATTTCGCTTTTTAAATTCTATCAAGATTTGCTTTGAGGTCAGTTATGTGATCTATTTTTGTAAAGTTTCCATGGATATAGAAAATAATTTGTACTCTCAATTAAAAGAATATACATTTCCAAATCTTTTTATCTTGCTCTCTGTACATGAGAAAATGTATTTATATCATTTTTAATTTGTTTATCTTATTTTTTATATAATCCTTGAAAATGAGTTTTAAGGTATCCCATTATAATTTTAGTTTTATAATTTATCCTTGAATATCTAACAGACATTACTCTTTATATTTAGCTGTTATTTGGTTTTGTGGTGCTTTTGTTGTGTGGTTTCTTAGTACCTTCATATATTGTTAATTTTGTAACTTTATAATTACAAAATATCTTTCCCTATCTTGATTAGTACTTTAAACTTTACCTGTCTCTTTTCCTATTATTAAAATTGCAATACCTTCCTTTTTTTCTTATTTTTGCAATTTCCTGGTATCTCTTTAATCCTTCCTTTATTTTAGGCCTGTGACCTTGATTTGTGGGTGCCCTTCACCAGCACTCTATCAGAATTAGACCTTCACCTGTGTCCTTGTTTTCATCCTTCAGAGCAGGCCTATCTTTCCTCCTCTGGCTCTAACAGCTAAGAAGCTCCAGAAAGAGGGTGACTAAGTGAAAATTGTGGCTCCCTTAAGCCAAGTATTTCCATAATCTTCTCACACTTTTTTGCTTTGCTACTCAATTATGCCTTTTTTTCCTCTTCACCCTTAAATTATTTTACCTAAATAAGGGAGAGAAGCAGGGAACAATCGTCACAGAGAATTAGTAAGAGGAGAATTTCCTGACCTCCTCGTGGGACTTGTGACAGCGGTGTGTTACAATTAATGTTCCTTTAGTGGTTGTTGTCCATGGATGGCTAAGTGTTAACCAGATCAGTGCAGAGTGAGGGTGACAGCCTTTTACACCCTGCTCTCTTGGTACTGAGGTCCTTGTCCAGTGGCCAGGAAGAATCAGGTCACATGGACTTGAAGGATGGTGAGTGCAGACATTTTGTTGAGTGGTGGAGGTGGCTCTCAGCAGGATGATTGGAGAGCTGGAAAGGGGATGGAGTGGGAAGATGATATTCCCCTGGAGTTCAGCCATTCCACACAGGATCTCTCTCACCATCACCAGCCAAACTCCTCTCGACATTCAGAAA
Source organism: Chlorocebus sabaeus (assembly GCF_047675955.1). Lineage (NCBI taxonomy): Eukaryota > Metazoa > Chordata > Mammalia > Primates > Cercopithecidae > Chlorocebus > Chlorocebus sabaeus. The sequence goes on along the minus strand of NC_132924.1, from coordinate 81,967,002 downwards.
CTCCTTTTCTTCTCTCCTTCTCTGTTGCTCTGCCACTCTGCTTCTCTTGTGCTTGTGGAGCCCAGGGTTTGGGGCTTATATGGATACAGGATAGGGGGGTGTGGTGGGCCAAAAGGCAACATATGGGCATGAAAATAGAAATGCCTATTCCCATTCAGGGCCATGGGTTTCTAGGCTTGAGAGTGGGGCCTTTGCTGGGGAACCACCCTCTTCTATCCAGTGTTTTCCTGCCTCCTGTCCATATCATTTCCCCTCTCTGAAGAGGCATACCTAACTGCCATTAGAATATGGATGATGACCAATCTTAGCTACTTCCTGCTGATAGGAGGAGTTTTTTGGGGAAAATGGCAGTTAATTTTCTCCCAGAGGTCTATCTGAGGGTCCCTGGCAAAAAGCAGCCATTGTCCAAGGTTCCAGTTGCCTGACCGTTTGGAGTTTGATGGCCTCTAGGTGAGAGAGAAAAAAAAAAACAAGTTCTATAAGGTTAAGTATGCATGTGTCAAACATGTGTATTATGCAATGAAAGAATCTAGTGCCAAAGATTACAGAAATAAGAAGTGAAATATACTAACAACATTTTTCCCTGAGCTGAGTCACCCTGGTGAAAGAAATTAACCTTGTCTGGGAGCAGTTAAACTCTAGAATAGAGATAACTGTTCTTGCCACATCTATAGCAGTTAACAGGTGCACCTTGGGAATTCTGAGGTTTGTGGGCTTGCATGGTGGCTATTAAAGCTTCTGCCTCTTTCTTGTGTCTCCCTTTCAGGAAGTCCTCTAAAGTACGTACTATCTGGTCCCAGGGCTGCAACTTCCTTCTGATAACCAGAGCTTTCTGAGTAATAAATGTATCCTTCAGGATTAGTGGTCCCTTGACTGAATCAGGAGATAGGGTGATTTGCTTTACCAAGGCTTTCCTTATCCTTTCCAGGAAGGCAATGAGATTCTCATTAAATCCCTGGTCTATCATGGATAACTGGGTATAATTCAGGGATTTGGTCCTACTCCTGTGTAAGCCCTCCTTATGCACACCTGAAAGCATCTCCTCTTCCAGTTTCCCATCTCATCATTGGGATCCTATCCAGGGTCATTCATTGGTACTGCTTCTCTTTCAGTTGGATAAAGTTCATCCCCTTCCCTGATGCTGTATGTTGTACAAACCTCACCCCCAAATCTCTCTGCTGCTTGAAGATCAGCCTTCTTCTCAGTGTTCATCAGGGTCTGATTCAAAAGTAGCATAATTTGAACTCCAGGAGAGTTCAAATATTTCAGTTGAATTCTGGAAAGTCTCTATATATCTGTCAGGGTCATCTGAAAACTTGCCAAAATCCTCTTTAATTTGCTTTAAGTCCTGTAGAGAGAAGAGGACCAGGACCTTGCTGGAGCCAAATTTACCAGGCATCTATTGGAGGGGCAAGAATGAGACTGAGGCTTGTCTAGGATGAAGATTTCTAGGAGGGGGCAAGTGAGAGACTGAAGCTAGATAGGGAGGTCAGGGTGGACCCGGAGGAGCAGGGCTCTGGGATTTAGTTCCCTGGGATTGCCCCTTGCAGCCTCTCCTGAGATGTCAAACAGGAGGGCTGGATCAATTCTACACTGTCAGTAAAGGGCTGGGTTGCCTTGCAAGGTAAAGAAAGCCTGTACATATGGAGTCTCGGATCATCTGTCTTCACATTTCCAAAAAATGTCCAACTGCTGGATGGTATTAAAATGAATGGTGCCTTCCTGAGGCCAAGCCAGTCCTTCTTGTAAATCATAATTTGGCCAAACCTTTGTGCAGAGGGCTATGAGATGTTTTTCCTTCAGAGTCCAAGAGTCAAAGCAGTCCCAGGGGTTTAGGATACACTCTAGAGGAGAATAAGCTGGGGTGGTGAAGATAGCTGGTTGCCCATTATGAAAGACAGGGAAATAGAGGTGTCCCTCATTTCCCTTCCTTCTTTCAGTGATAACCCAGGGTGTGATGGAAAGAAAGTGGGCATCCCCCCTTTCTCTTCCATCTTTTTGTTCCCGAGTCCCAGTAATCTTGGCAGGTGCCACCCATGGGTGCCAAAGTGGCTTTCACCTACATTAACAGGGGGTCCTGGGGGTGGAAGTATCTGCTCTTACACATGTATGCCCTATCTCCCTGGCTGTCGACAACTTTTGAGTTCCCTGGGCCTTGTCTATATCAAGGAACATGACCTCCTTTCATGAAGCAAAGGTTTAATCAGCAAGAATTGGTCCTGCCTATTTATGTTGTGCCCATTGCCTGGCTTTTGGATCCCTCAGATCTGGTTTTTCTTTCTAGGACCTCAACCTGAAACCTGGAATCAAGTTTGGGACAAAAAGGTTTTTCAGGGGCTGCATGCATCTGTTTAGATTACGTCTCAAATGGGCCTTGCTGAATTTGCAGTTATCAGCCAGCAGGGGTCGTTCCTCCTTGTTTTCACTATCAAGCAGTGTGATGGGGAAAGGGACAAGAACCTTCTCACTTAGAAAAGAAAAAGGAAAACAGCTTAAAGTACAAAAAAGGGTTGGGGAAAAGAACTACTTGATCTGTGCAAATGAAGTCCTTCAATTACTGTATCCCTCCCCCAGTTCAGACTAGTAAGGACCCCTCGGCCATGAAAGGAAAGGTTCCACTGGCGCAGCTGCAGGAGGCACCAGCCAGCCAGCCACAGGAGGTCCCAGTGGCAGCCACAGTTTTCTCCCAACCCTCGTGACAATTGAGCACAGTTCTTGCATGCTGTGGGCATGCCCAGGTGCCTGAACCAGGAGGGGAGGGGGCAAGAAGGGAAGCCGCCATGCACCATACACACCTGTGGCTGTCAGGGTGGGGGTGGCACCTCTAAGAACAAATAGAAACCATATTGTTCTGAACTGCACCTCTGATGGCTGAGCCAAGCATACATCTCAGTAGTTTGCTGAGATTATAAAAGAGTTATAAAACACTAACATTATAAAAGAGACAGGAGCCATTTCAAGCTACGAAAAGAAAAAAGTCTGAGGGTCTTGGCCTACAGAGTTCAGTCTTGGGGCCTTCCAGCAATAAAAGATGTCTTCAGTTGCCCCAGGACTTTACTCCAGTCCCACGTAACAGCTCGACCTCTGTGAAGAGAAAAAGAGTCAATATTCCTTTTACCCAAAGGAAAGAGAGAGGTGGCACAGTCTTAGAAAAGAGGCAGATCTGACAGTTCCTCATCTGTACTCACCCTTGTGCTCGATCCCAGACAAGCCCCAACTTGAGACAGGAGAGTTTTTTGACCCCATCACTGGACTTGTGACAGAGGTGTGTTACAATTAATGCTATTTCAACAGCTGCTGTCTGCTGATGGCTAAGTGTTCATCAGTTCAGTGGAGGGTCAGGGTGACAACCTTTTACACCCTGCTCTCTTGGCACCCAGGTCCTTGTCTGGCATCCAAGAAGACCAGGTCACACCGACATGAAGGATGGTGAATGTGGAGATTCTATTGAGTGATGGAGGTGGCTCTCAGCAGGATGGATAGGGAGCTGTAAATGGGATGGAGAGGGAAGATGATCTTCCCCTGGAGTTTGGCCGTCCCGTGGCTGATCTCCTCCCCAACCATCCCCAGTCAAACTCCTCTCAATGTTCAGATGCTCCTCCTCTTCTCTCCTTTTCTGGCAAGCTGCTCTGTTGCTCTTCTGCTTGCGGAGCCTGGGGTTTGAGGTTTATGTGGGTACAGGATATGGGGACATGGTGGGCCAAAAGGCAACATTTGGGCACAAAAACAAAAATGTCTGTTCCCATTTAGGACCATGGGTTTCCTGGCTTGAGGGTAGGGCCTTTGTGGGGAACCACCCTCTTCTACCAGTATTTCCCTGCCTCCCGTCTGTACCATTAAGAAACCTGAGCTTTTAATAAGGCTCTGTCAATAGCTGAATGACCTTAAGCAAGTCAATTAATGTCTTTAAAACAATGTTCTTGCTTATAATGTGTCCAAGTTGACGAGATGGCTTCTAAGGCCCTTTCTAGTTCTACAATTCACATTCTACCATCCTAGAAAGGAAAACTCAAGGACAGAGGGAGAAGATACAAAAGTAACATAGGTCAAGTACTAAAAAGTTCAAATTATCAGGGCTAAGGACAAAGATAATCATTTTTTCTTAATAATATAACAAAACATTATATGCAAGGCTACCATATAGCATCCCTAACTTTTAAAATTATGAGTAGTGAATAGGGCTATGTTTTAAAGCTAATTCTATGGTTCATTTAGATATCTATTAACCTAAATTGAATACCTTAAAATTACATATTGGTCTCCATAACTTTCTAATACAACCCATAAGTAATGAACAATCATGCATTCAAAATGTACCTATGTCTGAGAGCTGGAATTATTTTGCATTTGTATTCATTTCAAGTTACAGTATACTTCTTATCAACCATTGCATCAAAAATCAGAAATATATTCCAATGTATAATAATCCTCATTTCTCTAAAGTTTAATGGAGAGAGCAGGTTAAATTGTGCAATGTAAGTTTTCACATCCACTCACAAGAATTGCAATATTTCTTCCCTTTTATTTGAAGGAAGGAGAGTGTTACAAGAATAAGCCTATGGATTTCTGGTAAATCTTAACATTTAATTGACTGTCTCAAAGCCTCTCTACAGTCCAACAATTCTGAAAATTCTGGAAAACAATCCACATTCTAATGCTTTGCTTTAAATACATTGTTTCTAACATAATCCAAATGTTTATGGAATCAAAAGTCAAAGCTAAGATTTTGTCTGTCCTGGAAATTAAGTAGATAATATCCAAGCCACCTTTCTGAAGATTTTCTGATTTAAATCAATAGGCTTTACTAAGTACCTATTATGAGCAGATGTTTTGCTTTTAACATGTGAGATAATGAAGTAGGAAAAGTATAAAATCTTAGAAGACCTGATGTCTCCCCTTGAGGAATTTACAATCTGATTCAGGAAATATTAAAAAGAATGCTATATAAAATGATTTGAAAAATAGCTACAAGGCAAATTCATATATTCAAAGTGCCATTGTGGTAGCTGATTCATGACTCCCCAAAGATATCCACATCCTAATCTTTGGAACAGGTGAACATGGTAAAAGGGACTCAGCAGATGTGACTAGATTGATAATCTTGAGATGGGAGATTATCCTAGATTATACAGATAGGCCCAGTTTAGTCACAAGGATCCCTAAAAGAGGGAGACAAGAAGGTCAAAGGCAGCATAGGAGATGTGATGATGAGCATGAGGTTGGAAAGAAGCAAGGAAGGGGCCACAGGCAGCTAGCCTGTGGAAGCTAGAAAAGGCAAGGAAACAATTATTCCCTAAGAGCCTCCAGAAGAAATCAGCCTTGTCAACACCTAGACTTGAGCCCAGTAAGACTGATTCTGGACTTCTGTCCTCCAGAGCTGTAACAGAATACGTTTTGTATTGTTTCAACCACTAAGTTTGTGGTAATTTGTTACAGCCATATTAGAAAATGAATACAGTCATATGATTTGAAAAGATAAAGATAGAAGGTAATACCAAATTAAATAATGGAATAAACTAGATGCAGTGGCTCACGCCTGGGAACACTTTATAATCCCTGCACTTTGGGATCTGAGACAGGACGACTGCTTCAGGCCAGGAATTTGTAACCAGACTAGGCAACATAGCCAGACTCTCCATCTCTAATTCAAAACTTTTTGTTTTAATTAGCCAAGTGCGGTGGCACACACCAGTAGTCCTAGCAGATCAGGAGGCTGAGGCAGAAGAATTGCTTGAGGCTGGGAGTTTGAGACTTCAGTGAGCTACGATTTTGCAACTGCACTCCAGCCTGAGGGACAGAGCAGCAGCCTATTTCCAAAAAGAATTTAAAAATAAAATAATGTAATGAAGTATAATGGAAATGAATTATTGATGATGATTATGATGGTAATAACACCCTATGTCAGATGAGAACATCTTCTCCACAGTCTTGATTTCCATGAGGAGGACTTTTATCTGACACCCTTCTGGCCTTTCCTGACCCTTTTATCTCTTGGACCTTGGTGATAGGAAGTGATGTCTCTGGTAATATGAAAAAATATCTGTGCATGCTCAGCCTAGTTCTACCAATATTCTTGGAAAACAGCTTCCTGTAGGGACTTTCTTCTCTTTTATGGTAAACATACCCCAGGTGGTGTCGCTATGACAGGAAGCATGAGTCTACCTAATTCTAGGGTGCATTTAGCAGGTCAATTTGCCTCCCAAACTAAACCGCATTCTCCAACCTTTCTCTACAAGTAATGAGGTAATATTTTGCTTCTGTATTTGCTTTTCCCAAATTTTCCAAATTGTTCAGAAACTGCGTGGAAAAGAAGGGTACAATTTTGGGGGGTGGTTTCAAAATCTCAACTTTAATTATAGATTGCATACCATGTGCGAAGCACAGCAGAAATATTCTGCATAAATTACCTCATTTTATCCTCACAAAAACCTCATGAGGCAAGTACTAGTGATAGGGACAGGAGACAGGGAAATTCTGGACAGAAGAAGGCAGCCCTCTTGGGCCCCAGTCTCAAGCCTGGAACAACAGCCCGAAGTGAGATCATGCATTTCTGTTTTCGTGCTCAAATGTTGCCTTTTCCAAAACCACCCATGCCCCACCCTGCTCCCCATCCTGTGCCCATAACAACTCCAGTCTCCATTAGCAGAAAGCAGATAAGAGGAGGAACAGCTGGGCTGGGCGTGGTGGCTCATGACTGTAATCTCAGCACTTTGGGAGGCCAAGGCAGGTGGATAACTTGAGGTCAGGAGTTCGAGACCAGCCTGGCCAACATGGTGAAACCCTGTCTCTACTAAAAATACAAAAATCAGCTGGGCATGGTGGCAGGTGCCTGTAATCCCAGCTACTGGGAAGGTTGAGGCAGGAGAATCGCTTGAACCCTGGAGGCGGAGGTTGCAGTGAGCGGAGATCATACCACTGCACTCCAGTTTGGGTGACAGGGGGAGACTCCATCTCAAAAAGAAAAAAAAAAATGGAACAGCTGGGCCTTGGAGACTGCAGTTGGACGTTGGAGAGAAGCAGCTTGATTTCAAAGGGATGGCTTGATGGCATTTCTTCGGAGAGGAGTTTGGCCAGGGACAGCCAGAATCCAGGGGAAGATCACCTTCCCACTCCATCCCCTTTTCAGCTTCCCTCCCCACTGAAAGTCACTTTCATCAGCAATAAAATCCTCCACATTTATCACCTCTCAATTTGTTTGTGCAACCTCATTCCTCTTGGACACTGAATAAGAACTCAGGTGTGGGTGCAAAATGCTGTCATACTGACCCTCCACTGAGCTGTTAACACTTAAACCATCTGCGGATGGCAAAGCTAAAAGAGAGTTGATTGTAACACCTCTTCTGGGGCTTTGGTGCTTGCAGGTACTCCTTCCTAGATGCTGCCTTGGGGCCCATATGAAGCTTTGCTCCTGCTGGCACCCAAAAGCACTTACCCTGGCTCCTGCACTGGCTCACCTGCATGCTCCCTCCCATAGGTGAGCACAACAGGTTGAGCACAACGGGTTGGAATGAGTGGAGTTTGTCTGTCCTGGCGCTGAAGAGGCTAGCTAGCTCTAGTGCCCACACTTCAGTTCCTACCTGTGAAGGGGTCAGGTAAAGTTTCTTGCTTCATTGTATTACCTGCGTTTTATAGATAATGAAATGGAGGCACAGAGAGGTTAAGTAACTTACTCAAAGCCTCACGACGTGGAAATGGCAAAGCTGTGATTCATGTCCAGGTCTTTCTAACTTTTAAACCTATGCTTTTGAACAGTCTGCATTATGTCCTTCTTCCTGGAGGGTATGAGGTTAGAACTGAATACTAATGATGATTTCTAAAGAAAGCTCTGTCTTACTGGAATCAATCTTGGTTTGACTTCTAAGAAAGTTGTTATATATAAAGCTCAAATAAAAAATAGACCACATAGATCACAGCAGTCTTGTTTTGTATGCTAATTTAAATGCTATTAATTGTCTAGGTCACTTGTAGCTTGCCTTTCACATGTACACAGCCTAGAGTTGATTACAAAAACAAAAGCTTCTTTGATAAAGATTTCACCACTTAAAATACAGACACCCAGAAAGCCTTTAATCTTTCATGGCATGGAACTATCCCCACTTAATCAGAAGCTGCCTAAGGGATAATCTCAAAAACTGATGCCTACAGCTGAAAATTAAGATATCAGACTTTCATCTCATTTGACCAGTTCTATTTCACTTTTGATTCCACCTCCTTCCCCTTCTCTTATCCTACAGGCAGTGGACCATATATTTTTTGCTCCACAGAGGATTTAATAGGTAGTCACAATTCTACAGCTGGACATCCCACAAAGCAATATTTTCCATGATAAATGTCAGCCATTTTTGACCCTCAGCTTTCCTTTGAGAGCCATATCAACCATATTGATAAGACCTCATATTACCATCTCAGGAGTATAACAAGGTTAAGACTATTGCTGTCTCAGCAAGATGCTGAGCTATTGATTCATGCCTTTATAACAACAAGGCTGGATTACTACAATTTATTGTTGGCTTCCCTCCCAGAATGCTCACTGCTTTGACTTGACTTTGTAGAGGATTCAGCAGTCAGGGTGTTCAACAACTAATACAGAAATGCTTGCACACATCACATCAGTACCACAAACATTATGCTAAAATAGAGAGCTGGCTTGAAAAATTGTAGGTTCAGGTGCTGCTTTTAACCCCATGAAACACAGCGAACATTTTCCTTCTAGAAACAAGGCTTTCATATAAGACTCTGGAATTGAACTGACTGTGGCTCAAGGAGTCTAAGCTACTTTATAAGAATGTCACACTTCATTTGACTTAGGATCTGATCAGGAACCTGAGGAAAACCTCTCTTTGGGGGAACCTAATAGGTCCACAGTCAATATGGGCTTACTATAGCATACTAACTAAATTGTATTACAATATATTTTCACTTTTAAAAGCAAAATACCTATAACACAGGAATATTCTATAATCTACATTAACAACATAGAGGAACTCAAATCACACAATGTCCCCGTGTCTCAAATCCCACTGAGAAGTAATTCTTACTGTCATATGTTTAGATGAAGTCTCCTTCCATCTAGTAGACCAGTGCATGTCTGCTATGGTCTGAATGTTGGTTACCCCCTACCCCCCAGTTCATATGTTGTAACCTAATACCCCATGTGATAGTATCTTAAGAAATGGGGCCTTTAGGGAGTGATTAAGTTATGAAGGCTCTACTTTCCAGAATGGTATTTCTGACCTTATAAAAAAGGCTCAAGTCAGCTCCTTTGTCTCTTCCACCATATAAGGACACAGCAAATAAGGTGCCATCTATGAGGAATGAGGCCCTCACCAGACACCATATCTGCTTGCACCTTGATGTTGGACTTCCCAGTCTCCAGAACTATAAGCAATAAATTTCTGTTGTTTATAAGTGACCCAGTCTAAGGTGTTTTGTTATAGAAGCACAAATGAACTAAGGCAATATCAAAGTTTGCTTAGAGAACCACTGACTTCAAAGTCATCTGTAGTGTTTATTAAAGAATAGACTTCAGGGTTCTAATCCTATAATCACAACCTCTGGAACTGGAACTTAGAAATAGCATTTTTAACAAGCTTTCCAGCATTTTTAACAAGCTTTAATGTAAGCTAAAATTTGAGAACCACTGTACTAGACACAGTAAGTTCTAGGAGTGAATGCTCCCAAAGCCTCATTCTGCCTGGCTGTGGTAAGTGCTGGGTAGGCATTGTTTCTATGTATGATTAAATGAACAGTTGATGAATCTATGTAGAATTCACAATGTAGAATTCACAAAGTCCAAGGCAGTGTGTCTGTTCTCGTGATCTGCTCAGCACTCCTAACAGAGATAGAGAAGCCCCAGGTAGACTTATGAGATTGAGATTAGGAGAAAAAAAAAGACATTGACACCCAGGTAAACTTGAATTTCAGATAACAACACATACTTTTTAGTATAAGCATCTCCCGTGCAATATTTGGCCACCCTAGCCCAGATTACGTAGTCCTATACTGACCCAATGTTTTCTCTTGGTTGGTGTTTCCTCAACACAGAAAACAGACAGATGTCTCTGGGTACAGGGGATATCAATAGGGAAGCCAAAGAGTGCCTCCTATGCAACTCTAGAAGAGTCAGCTCTACCCTTAAGGAGTAGAGTGAGATTTTCCTTCCAAGCTCACTGTCTCTGCCCAGGCAGGCCTTATCCAAGGGTGGGGTTCTTATTTCTCTGATCCTGTAATATCTCATCTAATAAAAAAGAGAATGCAATATTCCCTCCTAAGGCTTGCTATACTGATTAAGTAAAGTAACAAATGTAAGGCTTAACACCAGTATTTACTTTCTCACCTCCAGTCTCTTTCAAGCTCCATCACATTCATCAATAACACAGTTCCGTTGCCACTATCAACCCTTCATTCATGCACATGTGCACGTGTGTTTACTCTTGTACACACACATGAACTTGCACACACTCACACATGCATGCACATACACTTTTTGTAGTCTTACTTATTCTCTAGATAGATTTGAACACGATATCTCTGAGGCTAAAGGAAAGAGGGCTCTGATGCCAAGCATTCAAATTCCATCTCTACATTTATGTTTTCTGTGTGACCTTAGCAAATTATTCAGTATCTTCTGCCCGACTGTGAACACTAATGCATACTTCACAGGGTTGTTGAGAGGATTAAATATATTAATAGAATAACCACTTAGAATAGTACCTGCACATAGCAAACACTACATATTTTAAGCTATTGTTATCAAGGTCATCATAATCGTCATCTCCATCCCACCCAGATAATTTCTTGAACCTCAGTAACTTCATAGGGCCAAGAATTATTATCTGAAGGAATCCCTCTCTCCTAGGACTGGAAAGGTCCCAAGAAGCCCAAATTTTACTCTCATTATATGGAGAAAATTGCTAAATTATATCTAAGGCCCAAATTTTACTCTCATTATCTGGGAAAAATTGCTAAATTATATCTAAGTAAGCTAATTTCTATGTCCTGGTAATTTCTAAAACATACATGCCATTGATACTGTTTTTTAATTGATGAAGTAAATTGAGTACAGGAATTACTTGTAGAGGAATAATTTAGAGTTCTTATTTTGGTAACTAGTTGTTTGGCTCAAAAGCTGGTTTTTAGAAATTGCCTAAGAACAAAATATATAACCTACTATATTTGAAATGTCTCAGCTAAACCTGCAAGATCAAAATGTGTCCAGATTTTGTTAAAATATGACACCAACTATCACTACTAGTTTAGAATATTGTGAGGAACATACCCAACTCTTCTACATATCCCACCACTATCTCACCCAATGCCTTTTACCCAACAAATAATTTAACACTACATATATAGAATACTAACAGGAAAGACATTTATACATTGACTAATCTAATTAATAAATATTGACTGTCTGTGTGTGTAAGATGCTGTAGATATAGTTGGGAATACAACATACAAATAACACTGCTTTCATGGAGCTTACAGTCTATAGGAAATCAGAAAGAAAAGAGAAATATATAATAAGTCATTTGGTGACAAAATCTATGAAGTCTGTCTTAGTCCATTTGTGTTGCTATAACAAAATACCTGAGACTGTATAATTTATAAATAACAGAAATTTATTTCCCATATATTTCTGGAGGCTGGGAAGTCCAAGACCAAGGCACCAGCAGGTCCAGTCTCTGCATCCAAGATGATGTCTTGTGCTCTGTACCCTCACATACTGGAAGAGCAGAAGAGAATGAACCCATTCTTTCAAGCTTTTTTATAAGGGCCCTAATCACATCCATGAAGGCTTTGTCCTCATAACTTAATCACCTCCTAATAGTCTCACCTCTTAATACTATTGCATTGACCATTAAGTGTCAACACATGAATTTTGGGGACCATGCTGAGATGATAGCAAAGACAAATAAAGCAGGGATGGGGCTAGGACATGCAATAAGTCCTGTACTTTTACTTAGTGTTTTATGGGAAGACCTCACTGATATTTGCATAGAAATTCAAGAGAGGTGGTGGAATGAATGAGTCCAGCATGTAGCTAGGTAGAAGAGACAGCAACACAAAGACTTTGAGATGGGACCATGCCCAGCATGCTTGCTTGAGATAAAAGAGATCAATGTGGCTGGAAAGGAGAGAACATAAAAGGCAGTAGTAGATGGTGTCAGAGAGGAGTCAATTGATGAAGAGCATTGTAAGCAATTACATGCACTTTTGCATTTACTTGACTGAAATGGGAAACCAAGGAAGGGTTTTGAGCAGAGGAATAACAAGAACTAGATTATCTTTTAGAAGGATCACATTGGTTGCTGTATGGGCAATAATGGTAGTAGGGCAGGTATAATAAAATGAGGAGACTTATTAGGAGTAATTACAATAATCCAGATGAAAGATGATGATGTTTTAGACTAAGATGATGGCAATGAAGTAGATAAGAAGTGGTAGGATTCTCAGTATATTTTAAAGGTGCATGGTTTATGCCATTCAAAAGGTGAATGGTTTATGCCATTCAAAAATCTAGGCGTGCATATTAGAGTAACACAAAACAAGTGAAAGTATATTAGAAATTTTACTTAAATATTTAAATTTTGAATCAACAATAATTTCCAAAAGTATGAAGTTGAAAAGTTTCCCTGGGGAGTAACATGAGACCATCAGAGAGATTTGAAAAGGACACAGAGAAACAGGACACCATTGTGGGTTTTCTGAACTGGAAAATGAAAAAAGTAGAAGAGGAAGATTGTTGAATTTGTTGTTAAATTATTGATCCATCTAGACTTTTCTCAAATTAAGCCTGAAACAATAATACATACCTTTAAATACTTTGTGAGGCCAAAATACTAGTTTATGTGCACTACCTCAAGCCATAATGACAAAAGTAAAATCGTGCCTTTTACCTCAGCAAAGGTCAAATTCTCTCTAGAATGGAATACCCAGTTCTAGGCTAATATTGTAACTCCACAGACCAGGTGTGCCTCTGAGCAACACCATCAGTGGGCAACCACCACTCTGATTTATGTTTGCTGCATTCTTTTGAGTGTTGAAGAAACCTGAATTATCTGTGAATTGAGCCTTAACTGGTAACACCTCGATTCAAACACAATCTTTTTCTAAAGAACCAAAGAAGTATAAACGTGTACAGGAAATGAATTCAGAAGTGAAAGTCAAAAAGGCCAGAACCCTCCAAAAAAGGCCCTCAAAAGACAAATAGGCAGACAGCAATGATTAAATTCAGGGACATTTAAATTTTCTCAGCATTGGACTTTTCCTGCATTAAAAATTGTAAACGGTTCAGAGAAAAATAGCAAAGGTAGTTAAAGACTTGGAAAGTGAATTTTAAGGTATTTTAAGAATACTGGGTAATTTAAGCTGAAGAAAAGGTAAGAAATACGTGACATGAATTTGCTTTTTTAAATGAACATATCAAAAATTAGGATTTACTACTAAAACTGATGGAGGGTTTTTCTCAGTCACTTAGCCAGAGACCTCCAGCCAGCAACATCACTTCCCAGGTCTTGCTCAAGATGGGGTTCACCACAGAAGATGTCCTGTCCACTCGGTCCCTTGGGCTGTGCCTGGCCTGCCCTCCAGCATGGATCCCGCAATCACTGCAACTGCATGCTCACCCCTCAGTGGGAGTGGGTGTGTAAGTGAATGCCAGGTCCAGCCATCCATTCCATGCTCCAGCACAAGAACAGGCTCCGTGCAGGGCTTACAGCTGGACCAGGCATGTCGCAAGCCACTTGCACAGTAGACTCCAGTGTCTAGATAAGGGGAACACAAGGATGCCCAGGCAGGGGTGCCCATGACCATGACGCCCCAGAGCAGGGGTGTTACAACATACTAATTAGCTTTTTCAGTCCTGCTGTTCACAGCTCAATGGATAGCAGTGCATTAACAGATCTGTCAGCCCCTTGCCCTGCTCTAGCCTGTGGCTCTGGGGCTGACTCAGTCCTGCTGCTGCTTTCTGTTGTATGGGGCAGCTGCCCTCCACTGGCAGAGGGAAGGGGGCCACAGTGTTACAGTCTTTTCTGTACCCACATTCAGTGGGTACTGAGCCCTTGTCCCACATCCAAGAAGAATGAGGATAGATTGACAACTAAATGGTGATGAGGGGGGAGAAGAAGTTTATTGAGTGAGAAAACAGCTCTCAGCAGAAAGGGGACACGAACATGGTCTACCACCCATAGTCCAGTGGTCTGTTTCTCAGAGTGGTTGACTTCCAGGCTTTTATGGGCTCAGAATGGAGAGTACATGCTGATTGGTTTGTGAGTATGCAAAAAAGGGTAAATCAAAGGCATCATTCAAAGGTTAGCATGACAGTGTAAAAAACCAATTAGGGAAGGGTAGGTGTATGTAACCTATGTGAAGGGTGAGGATTAATCAGAGTAAAGCATGCCAAACAAGAAGATAGGTCCTCAATCTGGTCTGTGGATTTATCTGAGACTTGTAGCTTGGTCTTTAGGCTTTAAACTGTCTTTGGTTTGAAGGTGGGGTTTCACTGGGGACCTGCCCCTGTCTGCCTAGGATTTGTCTGCCTCCTGCTGCTATCAAAACCATGTGCACTAAGAACCCATCTGACAACAGTTGCAACCCATCACCTTGCCTAGCTTAACCCTCTATCACCCAGGGTGATAGTTTCAAAAGTTTCTGCAGGCAACATCAGTATTTACAAACAAATTCATGTAGTTATTATGAATTATTATTCATAAATAATAAAATATTACCTGACACTCTCTTGGTGGTTATCTCATTTATTTCTGATGCAGAATTGCTTTCTTAACACAAATCTGACAGACTTTTTCTATGAACGTGTGTGAAAGGGGATTCACTGACAGTGAAAACTCATATAAAAAAATGCCTCCACTGGAAACCATCATTCTCAGCAAACTATCGCAAGAACAGAAAATCAAACACTGCATGTTCTCACTCATAGGTGGGAATTGAACAATGAGATCACTTGGACTCTGGAAGGGGAACATCACACACCAGGGCCTATTATGGGGAGGAGGGAGTGGGGAGGGATGGCATTGGGAGTTATACCTGATGTAAATGACGAGTTGATGGGTGCTGACAAGTTGATGGGTGCAGCACACCAACGTGGCACCTAGAACTTAAAGCATAATTTTTTTTAAAAAGCCTCCAGAAATGGGGGAAAACTTTAGCTAAAAACCTATATAAAAGAATCAGATCAAATTATCAAAGAACACTGGTTCATCTTGAATAATTATTCATGTTAAAATGAATGAAGGCGCTTCCTATAGGGAAGGCCAAGTCTTCCAGGGAAACTATCATGGAAATAGATTAAGTTTCTCTGTAAAAATTCACTTGTGACAAAGACTATCATAGCTCTTGAAAATGTGTATAATTCATGTTATTTTGCTATGTTCTAACTTCTAAGTATACTCCTATTATGGTGTTTGGAGCTGAGAAATGCTGTAACATAGGCTTATAACACTATTAGTATGCTCATACACTCTTATTCTTCAGTATAATAAATATTCAATTGATATGTTTCTCCTTGCACTATTATAAATGTGATATTGGGAAGACTGTTACAAATTCACTTGATGATATATGTCATAGGATCAATTAACACAATTTTAGTCACAATGAAAACCTGAAATGAAGATATTAAAAATTATTGTAATAAAAATAATTACATTTATTGAGTCCCAATATGTGACAGACATTTTATGTATATTATTCTTAACCTCACAATAGCCCCACTGATCCTTATCATTATCTTCATTTTCACATAAGGAATTCTATTTACATAAACCTAATTTCTTGAAGGAAAAAGAGCCAGGAAGTGATAATGTTGATATTTGAAACCTCACAAATTTGAATTAAAAGTTGTTGAACTTCCTACTATTCACATCATCTTTTTAGTAGCATTTTTTCAGTTTATTTGTTTATATTTGTGTTGAAGTCATTTTTGTTTAGTTGATGACATTTAAGAATACTGAAAATTGAAAATTTGGTTTGTTAAAAATTCTATTTTGATATATTTTTACAAAATCAATGTGTATGGGCAGAATTTTTAAATGATATTTTGGGAACTTTACTTCTGTAGTGTTTTACTACAAATGCTATTTTCAAAAGTCGATGATTTTAGCATGAGACTTGGATAAACTGTTCATTCCATTCTACAAAACAAGTGACTGGAGGATTTATCTTTCAGTTAGACTTGAAAAGAACAGTAATTAAGGACATCAACTCCAACTAAAAAGCAAGATTTGCTAGGTTTCTGGGGAAGAATAACTGCTGGCATAGCCAAAGTGGGAAAACAGCTCACACAAGAGAAGGCATTCAGGAGAACACTGACTCTGAAATATGACCTCCTGGCACCACCTAAGGACATTCCTGGAGCCAGTTTAAGCCCATGAAAATATCAACATTGATTTCAAATCCAAAGACACATATGCATTTCTTGTTTCTGGGAGTGAAACACTTATCAAACAAAATATTTCTCTCTCAGGATTAGGCTGAAAATTCACTCCCTCTTAAACAAATGAAGCAAAACAAACACAGTAAAATTCAGAGGCTAGACTACTTCTGAATTACCTAGATTAAATCAAGCCATATAGACTGTGTGCTGAGCGCAATTTGTGGGCAAAACCCTAGGGTTATCTACCAGGCTGCCACTGTATTGATTTAGTATTTCTGCTGTAATCAGTACAGTGAAAAAAAATCCAGTAGTGAGCTAAGCTGCTTATGAATCAAAAGACTTTCTTTGATGCATCTTAATACTATTTTGCTGGGACACTTGCCCACATTTCCTACAGCTGTTCCAGGGAGACAGAACTGGGCTACTAGGAATAGTGTCAGTTACACTGAGAGAGAAAATGACAGGGGTAGGCTTGTCTTGGTTCTTTCTGAAAGTGGTAATTTTAATGGTGACCAGGATATGTAAGAAGTATATTTATATTTTCATCACTTCCTGAGCCATCATATTTATATTCAACTTAAGTTGGTTTTAAACAAAGAAAGAAACAATAATCTAAAACACTCAAGAAAATATATGAATGCAGAGACACTTCTATTGAAAAAGAACATTTTCATTTCATGGTTGATTTTTTTCTGTCACAGAGAAGGCAATGAAATATATGACAACACTTCTATATTTTCCTCTTCTGCAATAAGCACAGAGGCATACACATTCAGATACCTTATAAATCACACTTGTTAATATTCACCAACCACAGAATCAAAACCTGTAAAGGCTATATCTGATCAGAATATTTTTATTGCAATTAGGTCTTATGTAGACAGAAAACCTGACTTACCTTTGCTCTTGAGAAAAATATTGGCTCTTATAAATGAGATATTCCTGTATAATTTTGGTTTAGATGCTACTTTTCCAGGGCACAAATGATGTCATCAGGACCTGATTTCTCTGAGTTGAAAAGTATGTGGGATTTTAAGTTAAATCAGGATTCCAGGTCCAAGTCTTTTTATAGAGGAATATTAGGGAAAGCATAAATTCAGTGAATCTCAATCAGCTTGTCTGAAAATTAGAGATAACAGGCCCCTGAAGAAGGATCAAATGAGAATGTACAGAAAACTGTGGCTATAACTCCAAGGTATCATAAGAGCATTAAAGATAAACGCATATGACTTTCCTCCTGATAGAGAGTATCAAAGAAATTCCAGCTTTGGGAGCCAAGTGAGCTGGTGGAAGAGATAAAAGTAGGGAAGTAGGGAGGAATGTTTAGAAGAATCATCAAGGAGCATGACAGTACTGGGTGGCTGGTGACAAAGGAGCAAGAACACCAGGAATCTGGAGCATGGCACGACAAGGGAAGTGAGAGCATTAGAAAAAACCATG